>NC_137148.1:84891622-85491622 GCF_951394435.1 Stenella coeruleoalba
TGACTCCTGAGAAGGAGAGTAAGAAGGAGATAGTGTTGGGTAGGAACAGTCTCAGACTGTTCTATGAAAGATTTGGTCACACCAATGGAAAGTCCACAAACCAAAGTCATCTGTCAGGTGAGTCTTGTATTTTGCAGGAATGGACCTGCCTTTGTATCCATGCCAGGAGTAGCCCATTTATAAGCCATTTAATAAAAGTGTGCCTTTTATTAAATATTTTGGTAGAAGTAGCAGGGCCACCCATCAATGCTTCCTATGGCAGGACATCTCTATGGTGAATTATCCTGGCTGCCATAGAAAACATGAAATTGCAAGCTGTATTTTTAGGAGCTATGTCAGGTGTAAAGGTGGGATGGGAAACTGTTAAAAGTGAAGGGCCAATATTTGCAAGGCATGGACATCTGAAGCAAATTTATGACTCAGAAAGTACAAATACAGCAAGTATCATTGGAATGTAACTTTTGATGGGGGTGAACAGTGGAGGAGAATAAGCCAGAGACTTAGCTAGAGGCCAGATCATCACAGAGAGTGGAAATAAAATGTGAAATAAGCACTTGAGCAATACCTATACCCAAACTTGTTCTGGAGCAAACTCTGTGCAACTGGGTCTTGCCAAATTCATCAAGACCTTATTTTAACTAAACTACAATAGGTGCTCAATCATCAAACCACTGACACTTGAATAGCTTTTGAATTTCTCATTGTTGTCTAGCCGAAGAGAGTTAGGGAAACTGAAATCTAGTCCACACTGTGGTGTCCAAGCCTTGTGCCATGGCACATGACTGTATCCACCTGGAAGGAGAGGTGCACAAAAGCACTGTACTTACTCAGAGAATGTGATTTTTTTTTTCTCACTGAAAGCACATTAGGCTAGTAATGGATCATTACCATCACTTATTAAAGTTCTTTCCATAGAAAATACTTCAGTTTAGAATTCCTTGTTACTTCTTCATTTTCTTTTTTTCTGAATTCTAGGGCTTTCAAGTATGATGCAAACTACAGAGAATCATGTTCATGTAATAAATAGATGATCGAATGGCTTTAGATAGAGTCACACAGGCTATATGAGTTTTTTGGGGAAAGAAAAAATGTGGAAAAGTTTCATCCAGTGTCACCAGTTTAGATGTCATATCATTGCTCCTGGATTTACCTCACTGAAGATAAGGCACAGTGATATATAACTTAGTTTTTTCAATGTCAAAACAAGATGTTTCAAAGCTTCTTGTTGCTAATACATTTATACAGAGTTCTTTTTCCACCTTTATAAGCATAACTATTACTACAGTATTTCATAATGTATTTTTTAGCAATATTCAGGGATTTGCCAAGATGATGCATGACGCTAAGCATATTTTTTGTCTTCTATTCCATTACCACTTTAAAATTAATGTAAATTTCTCTTTTCACCACTGACATGTAAAATATTGAGGTTGGCCAAGAAAGTTCGTTCAGGTTTTTCTGTAACACGGAAAACCCGAATGAACTTTTTGGCCAACCCAATATAAGACTGGCTATAAAATATCACATGACATGATGATATTTAATTTTCAACGGTTTACCATCAAGATAAATGTAAATGTTGTGCATTAAATATTCATGTTGCCTTTTCTGTGGCACTCCTGGTGTGGGACAATTCTATATCCCCACCCTGCTGAAGCCAGTCATGGCCACTAGACTTGGTTTGGTGTGTGCAAGTTTGAAGCAGAGTATTTTTAAATGCCAGATCTTGCTTTGAAATATTTCTGTCCTGTGACATAATGATTGGCAATATTCTGGATGGAAACTGTTTTATTAGACTGAGTCCCAGAGTAAAGATGTGAAACAGGTTTTCAATTGGCATATAGCATGAGGAAGAAATAGAGGATTTAGCTCATACTCAAATTCTTTATATAAAATTACCTATTTTTTTAGCATGTGTATGATCACCAAAATCTCCTAGTTTTCCATGAAAAGTGACCAAAAAATCTTGGTCAAAATTCTATCCTGATAGAGTTGGACTAATCCAAGGAGAGTACATCTTGATTATAATAGATTTCACCTCAAAATAATGGGAAGTGCTTTTAACTCCAGTTCACACTTCCGACTCTAAAATAACAGTTCTTTTGCAGTTATTTGCAACACATGAGTGGCTAACAAGTATTGGGTTTGATAAAGGATTACATTTATTCCAGTAGTGTTTAAAGAATTTGAGAGCACAAACCCTATCAGAATTGTCATAATTATACCTTATCACTTTTAGGCAAATGGCTGGTTTGAAAGGATGGTACTATCTACTAATGATACCCTGAAGGTGATGGGGAGAAGATTGCTAACAAGCTTCTTAGGTTTCTTGTTGCTAAACATGTTATCCAATATTTAAAAACATGAGTGGATTATACTGACTAATTAATGGGTTGATGTCTCAAGAAATGCCAGGATGACCTTCAGCAGAGTTAAGGGTAAAAGAATTTTAATTGATTCTTGATTTTTTTGTTTCAACATTGTTAATTAGTATCCCTTTGGTCTTGAGAAGAAATACTAACATGAAAGCAAGCAGGTTCAGAAACATTAAATTAATAGCCAAGGTCCAGAGTGTAAATGAGCTGGACCCATGTCGCTCACTCCAACAATTCTAGTAGAGAAATAAAAATACTCATACAGGGCTTCCCTGGTGGCGCAGTGGTTGAGGGTCCGCCTGCTGATGCGGGGGACACGGGTTCGTGCCCCGGTCCGGGAGGATCCCGCATGCCACGGAGCGGCTGGGCCCGTGAGCCATGGCCGCTGAGCCTGCGCGTCCGGAGCCTGTGCTCCGCAACGGGAGAGGCCACAGCAGTGAGAGGCCCGCGTACCAAAAAAAAAAAAAAAAAAAAAAAAAAAAATACTCATACATCTAGCAGAGGACAAACTGCATAAGCAACATTTCCCCATAGGGAGAGAAATGTGTAAAGTCATGCTTGTTGCCAGTGGCTAGAACATTTGTTGGTAAAGTAAATGCTTAACAAATAGTTTTGAAGAAAATCAGTATCTTTGAAGAAAGAATGTTACTTCTTTCTCAAGATGGACATCCTTTTCCACTGCATTCAGGCTAGTAAGAGATGAGAAGGATACTTCTCCAAGTAAGAAAGATCTATAGACCAACCTGGCAATCATTGGGATTGCTGATCTGAAAATAGATGGCTTCACATTTCAATTAAAAAGGTATTAACCCTGTGTAATTTTTCCTACAACAGAAAGTCCATTAGCAGTTTCTCCTTTACTACCATCTTGCTGATTATTCATATTACCTTCTGCATATTCTTTAGTAGCATAAACTGAAGAATGCAGTAACATTTTCCTGGCTACTATAATTGTCAGAGTATAATCAGCTTAATTTTCCACCTACATCTTTGAGACAAAGTCACCCAAGTGAATCACTTATTAATTAAAATATTTCCTGAAAGTACATTTGTGCTACCCCTTTTGAAAGTTGCTGTGGTTCAATATTGTTGATTTGGATCTTTAATTTCCTTTAATTGCATGTGAGATTTCCATAAAGAGAAACTAGCTCAGTTCTTTTAAAGCAAAGTGTTATCTTTCATTAGAGGCTTGTTTTTCCCTTGTCTGCATTTTTAAATATTTATTTATATATTCATTTTTCCTCTATACTGTTTAAAACAGACTGTACTCACCCTTATTATGTGAAAGAAAGAGTTTCGAACTAGTGACCTTTAGATGCATTTTTAAATGACCTCTGCTTTTCTAATACTGCCCTCTTATGACATCTTTCTGTACATGAATGACAAGTTAAGCTTACTGATTTAATCATAAATTCAGACTTAAAATAGTTTTTTCATGGATTTCATTATGCTGTGGCACCAAGCCAATAAATATAACCCATACAAGATGTTTTAAGTCAGTTTCTAAAAACTAGACTTTTCAACTCTATGGCCTTAAAATTGATGGCCTCAATTCTCCACTTGCCTTGTAACCCTGATGGAGCTGATACAAGCATGATGCTCCTTGAAAGTAGAGGAGCTATGTTTAAATTAAGCCCTGTGATGGTGCAGAACAAGTCATATTTTTAGGGGAAACTGTTTCTCCGGTGAATAAGATATCTTGACACGTCAATGGAATATGAAACTCAATTTCACAAGATTTTTCTAGTGCCAAAAGAGATTTAAGTAGAACTATCATTTTTAGTCTTAACAGAAAGGATAAGTCTTCCTCTATAGACCTCTACATTCCTGCCTCTAAAATTTAATTTTATCATTCCTCATAAAGGCAATCATTCTTTAAGCCTTCACG
Organism: Stenella coeruleoalba; assembly: GCF_951394435.1. NCBI lineage: Eukaryota > Metazoa > Chordata > Mammalia > Artiodactyla > Delphinidae > Stenella > Stenella coeruleoalba. The sequence continues at coordinate 84,895,886 of NC_137148.1, forward strand.
AAAGCAAAATTACATTTCATTGTTGGTTCATTTTCTATTTTCACTTTTAGAAACTTTTATCATTTCCAATAATTGCATTGTTCCTCCCTCCACCCCACTTAAGAATCTCTTTATATTAACCAGTTTTCACAGAGCTGCATTTATTAGAAGGGAAAATAGGGACTTAAAGCTTTCTTTAAACTATATTGCCTTAAGAAAGGTAGTAAATAATTCCACAGTCTGTGAAATATATATTGGGAGAGCATACCTAGCTGAGTTAAAATTAAGAACATTTTCTCTAAAAGCAGCATCAAAACCCAAGAGGACTGTAAAAACCAAGAGAGAAAAAAAGCTAAAAAAAAATTCTAGTTGAAAATCTAAGAGTTATTTAGAGATAATTTTGAAATGAATTCAGTTTTTTTAATAATCATTCTGGAATCATTGTTTTATTCTAGAGTCATTATTTGTTTCCTAAATGGCTGTGTTTTCATAAAGTATCAAATGGTACTTCAAATTTTTAAGCAACTTTTATTTCCAATCTTCTGCAGTAATTCTTAAATATTTTTAGTAAAATCCCATTCTTCCACTCATTATACCCAGGCATTAGCTCAGTTCCCCAAATCAAACCTCAGATGTTCTCTACTTATTTTTAATCGGAACAGGAATCAAACATACCTTAACCAAAAGTACTCACTAATGAGCTTGCAGGTAATCAAATAAACATGTATGCCAACTATCAGATAGTTCTTAAATAGTAACAACCCAAGTACAGGAAGTACTTTTAAAAGTCTAGAGTCAACAGAGAAGGTAAGTATCACAATAAAAAAGAACAAATATTGTATGACTTTTAAAAGAAAAAGAAGTGTATTCATAAATCAGCAGATGTTAAAGAACCTCACGTCACTTTAGAACATTGCCATTTGGGGCAAGCAGATTATGGGCTAATTTCATGCCACTGTTCATCATTGCATTTTATTTTCTTTTTCATTTCTTTGGTAACTCAAGTTCTTATAGATTCAAGCTGTTTTAATTATGGGATGCAAACACTGATAGTATAATACTGGAAATAATAATAAAGGTTCAAGGGAAATGAAGGTGAGAAAATTCGGAGGTGGTCCCAGTGGTGGTATTGGTAAGCATCATGTAGAAGAGTTGGTGCCCTTTCCTATAGTTCACTTAAAGTTCACTTAAAGCTGCTGCCCCTTCTAGACTGTGTGTTTATCCAGAAAGTATTTTTAAAGAGGAGGAAAAACATTGAATATTATCCTTCTGATATCTGATGACTTCTCATTGATGCTTTTATATCACACCAAAGCCAGCACTACATTTAGATCAGACTGCCGGGAGACCCTTGAGCAGATGACATCTCTTGTTTAATATTCAAACTTCACTATTATTTGTGATGCATGCTGAGAAAGTAGAACAGAGAAAATAGGTTGCCTGCATTGTTTATTTACACCCCAGAATTCCTAGGTCTATTTCACCCACTTCTCCTAAGTGAGCCCTTGAAGTGCTGTTTGGTTGAGTGTCATGGGTAATAGTGTAGGTCAAGGAACCCGCTCTGGGAATGTATGCTTTGTGAACACAACGTCACGTGTTTGTGTTGTGCAGTTTCCTGACTATTGTATGGTTTAGACAGACTTGTAAAGGCTCATTTTCCCCTTTAACATTTTAAACCCCATCATAGTCAAACTCCATTCTGTTGGAAGCCTCTTCAGAGGAAGAGAAACAGATTTCACAATGAAAATGAGTATTAGCTTTATGATGAGAAATTATATAATCAAATTACTACTATCAATTCACGGCTCATAGGTACTATGAACCCTTATGTTGCCTTCCAATTGTCTATTTCACATTTATATGCTTTCATTTTTATATCATTCCTCAATAGATTATTATATCATAAGCCTTAGCTACATTTTATGGATTATCTTTATAGCATCTAAAAGTCTCAGCTTCCAAGGATAATGTCATATATCTCACAATGTGTATTTGCAAAGGTACAATGCTAAAGGCATATGCCACCATATTGGAGACTATATGTGCTCACACGAACTGCTGGGACTAGCTTGCACTTCCCCTTGTACATTTTCCTATCTCAGTTATTTATGGCTAGTTCAGCACATCTTTATTTCTACCATCTGCTTAGTATCCCAGTTACAGAGATGAGATTATTTTAATTAGACTTGTCATAGGTGATTCACTAGTTGCTTGAACAGTCAAAAAGTAATGCCTGAGCTCGTCTATAACAGATTTTGCCAACTCTGACCCTCCATGACTGCTGCCTTTTTTTTTTTTTTTTTTTTTGGCCGTGCCGTGCAGCATGTGTGGGATCTTGGTTCCCCGGCATGGGTGGAACCTGCATCCCCTGCAGTGGAAGCTTGGAGTCTTAACCACGGGACTGCCAGGGAAGTCCAGACTGCTGCTTACTTAAAAAAATTTTTTTTTCCTGAATTTTAAACTAGAATGTACTTATCCATTAAAAAGAAATGTTAGTCCAGTCCCATTCTTGGCAATATAGTATTCTGTACTTTGGGTTGGATTATAATCATTACATTATAAACTGTACAAAATGACTAATGCTAAATAACTACTCCCTGCCAACAATTTAAAGTGGTGGATATTGCTGAATACAAACTGAAGCATGCAGCTTTTTGCACAAAGGCTGTGCAAATGCAACATAAATGACATTCAAATGTAAACCACAGGAGAGTTATAATCTTTATTTTAAAGTCATGTGCACTGTTTCTTTTTTAAAATCAACCAATTAACATGGACATACTTTAAAACAAAAGCAGATATTTATGTCGGATAGATCTCTGAATTGCTAAATATGATATTAGTGAAACTAATATGGATCGTGAAGAGAAAGTGGTGAGGGTACAACCAAAAATTAGAGGATTTAAACTAGATTATGCTGTCAGTTGCAACATGAGCTGTATGATAGAAACATTTCAACCTCTGGGATTTTTTTCTTTTCTTTTCAACTGAGGTAAAATTCATATAACATAAAGTTTACCCTTTTAAAGTATGCAATGTAGTACATTCACAAGGTTGTTCCATCATCTCTATCTAGTTCTAAAAGACTTTATTATCCACAGAGGAGTCTCTGTAAGCAGGGTACCATGTTTATCTACCACCAACCTCTTGCAACTACTAATCTGCTTTCCTCCTCTATGGATTTACCTCCTCTGGATATTTCATATAAATGGAATTGCAGAATATGTAAGCTTTATGTCTGGCTTCTTTCACTCAGCATAATATTTTCAAGGTTCAGCTTTATCCACATTGTTACCTGCATCAGTACTTCGTTCCTTTTTGATGACTGAATACTATTCCATTGTATACACCTCATTTTGTTTATCCATTCATCTATTAATGGACATTTAAGTTGTTTCCACCTTTGGGCCATGAATATATGTATACAAATATTTACTTGAATACCTGTTTTCAGTTCTTTTGGGTATATACCTAGGACTGGAATTGATGGGTGCTATGTTAATTCTATGCTTAACATTTTGAGGAACCAGAGTATTTCATTTTTTAAGAATTCATTTATAAGACTTCTTATATTTGTAATTCCAAGTGACTTTCATATTTTTATCTCAATCATCATAAAGACCAAGGAGCAAATATAATTATCCAAAATTTTCAACAAGATTATTTCTAAAGTTCTAACTCTGTAATTCTATTATTATAAAATTCTAGGTGATCTACAAGACATAAATGACAAAGTCCTTTTTTTTTTTTTTGGTTTAATCTCAACCCCATAAATTATGATTAAAACTCATGATTAAATTGGATGGTGGGACAAAGGAAGGAGGTGGGCAGCTTTCAATTATCCAAATGATAGGAGCTAGAAATAGATAAATCAATGGAAGACTAAAGTGTATAAACCTCTCTTTGAAGACAAGATTTACAGCAAGTTAGACTTGTGAGTATTGGAAGAGTGAAGATGTAATATGTACAGTACAAAAACATGAATGAATGAAAAATATGAAGAAATATAGGGCAGATCATTCCTATAACATGCACGATTTCTGTGTTTCTCTGTTTTTTACTCAAGTTATTTTCTGCTGTAACTTGATTTTTGGTCCATCTCCCTGCTAAACACTTCACATTTCATTTCCCTCTAAGCCTTTAGGGGAGATTGAAAGTAGCAGTTAAAGCTGGTTATGCCCAATAGTCAAGGCAAATTTTGTTTACAAGATACTCCCTGTTACAGTGTTTGGATTGTCTAAATAACAGGCAATAAAATCTATCAGCTGGAAACCTCCTCTTGTAAATGAACAGACTATTTTAATCAGTACCTTCTGCTGAACAGCCTTTCAAGGGCAGTCCAGTTTTAATATTTAGAAAGCTACCTGTAACCTTCAGATATAACCCATCTTTAAGTATTTATTTAATTAATGATCATGCACTCAGAATTCTGCTAGGCTCTACAATGGATACAAAAATAGTATAAAACATCCATGCTTCTGGGAACTTATCTATTTGTGGGAACAAACTGCCCCAAGTCTTTTAAATGTGAAAAGACTTGTTTTACAGTGTTCTGGGAATAAATGTAATAAGAGATCAAAGTTTTAGGAAATAATTTTGTGCTAAATACACAAATATATAGTTTCAAGGAAGAGCTAGACCTTGAATTGAACCTCAAAATTTTTGAAAATGTGAAATTATAGGGGAGATGGTAAAGATAATGTGAATAACAGAGAGAGTTGGCTAGGATTCATGTGAGTTAACAATTGGAGATAAAAATGAGTGGGAATGTAGGAAACAAGTTTAAAGAAGTCCATGTTAGCTATACCAAGTAGTTTAATTCACTGGGGAAGTCATAGCTTAGTGGGCTGAGAATGAAATGAGATTCATTTCACACATACTAGTGATGGACACAGATACATAATTGTTCAGAGAGATAACCAGGAAGCATGGACAATATAACTTGCTGTAATCTAAAGGTGAAGAGATGAGAATCTAAATGAGGCCATGGAAATGGAAAGGAATAGAAAAGGAAGGAAAGATATAGTTAACATTTAATATGAGTGATATTCTTCCTAGCTCTTTCCCGTTCTTGACCTATGAACTAGTTTGTATGAGGATACATGTTTCCATATTAGAGATGAGGAAATTGAGAGATTTTATGATTTGCACAGGTAGGATGTAGAAGTAAGATTTTCACCTTGTTCTATTTTACTCCAAATCATGTGCTATTTCCTTTTACTGTTTCTATAGCTGGCAAGAGGGACAAAACATAAATGTTTTGTGAGGATCCCAGTGTTTCTCATAAATTGTAAACTTCTAATCTAACCCAGGTAGTTACCATCTGTCGTATATGTGTATCACAAGTAGTCATAATTCAGTTAACACAATTATATGTTTACTTTGAATTTGATAACGACATTCTAGGTAATCCTACTTTCCCTCTTAACATGGTGCAATGTCCCCAACCTCCTGTTGTTGCCATCTTTTATTACCTAGAGATAGGGGCCCCATTTTTTTCACCAAGTGGAAAGCTTATCAATGCTCACAGCACCCTCACTTCTTCTCCTGGCCTTCCTGAGTTCTACAGCCCTCCACAGCTGTCAACTTTCAAATACCTTTAGTCAGTTCTTACAACCCAAAGACAATATGCAGTATATTCTCTAGTTTTGATATAGGAAGAAATTTTTATTTCTTTGGTATCACCATTTCTTTACCTCCTTTATAAAATATATTTTTTTCTATCCAGAGTTATCCCTCCTCCATCTCAATATTTCATTTCTATCTTGTTCTCATTCCCTCCTCTAAAAATATTTCCTCCAAATCATACTGATTCCTGATTCCCTCTGCATAATATTATCCTACAGTTTTATAACAGTGTCAGTGACTTTTTTCAAGGCCTCTGTTCTTAGAATGCTCATATTCACTTGCCTTTTTCTTTAACAACTTAAAATATATCTTTGAGGGAAAGATGGTGTGAAAATGTCAAATGCATTCTTATGTAGTAATTTGAGAATAAATGAGAAAAAAAAGCTTGAAGCAGTATTGAACATCATTAAAAAAAACATGCTTAACTAGTTCCAGCAATTTCAGTTTTCTTTCATTTTTTTTCTCTTTGAGATCTTTGCTCCTCATATTAAACTATTCTGATAGACTCTGACAACGAGAAGGAAAGGAAGATGTTAAGTGCCATAGCTGATAGGATCTCCCTATTGTGGAAACGATTTTTGCTTTCAAGAATCAATAACAAAGGTGTTCTTGTGAAAAACCTATGTTTTAGCTGTCACAAAAGATGGTTTTTTTCCATTTGCATTCTGTTAAGATTTCTTTAATGCTGTTCTAGTTGAAAGTTTTATAGTCTAATAAAGTTTCCTGCAATATAAAATCTGAGCATACAACTACAGAAAACCTAATTTTGTGGAAAAGCATTCTGAAAATATATACATTATTTAAATAAATATAGAAATACTGTAAGAAATTATGCCTTTTTATTGGACATTGAAATAATATATATTTTGAAGTTCAGAGTTCATTATCTATAAGATTATCAGTACCTTCTTTCAGATTACAATAACACTGGAATAAGTCATAGTCTCAGAATCTCAAGATCCAGAAATCCCTTAAAATTGAGATATAAAAGATTGTTTTACAAATAAGTTTCAGTGTCATCTGTGAGAAACCATTAGTCAGAGCAATGCTGTTTGAGAATCCATACTAACTTAAAAAAATTATCAGAAAAAAATAAAGGAATCATGCCAAATAGAAATAAATAAAGGCTGGATCTAAGTTACTTTGGGCAAATTGCAGTTTTTAGGACGTAAGGGCATTCCTAGCAATTTTCCCCATTATACAGCCTCACCTGTTTCCTCCCAGCTAGACAGTTTTGTGCACACTGTTTCTTCTGCAAGAAATGTTTTTAGTTCAACTCAATATTTCTTCAGGTATCTGCTACTTCTTCATCAGAGATGCTCTCACTTCCAGATTAACTATTATTTGTCAATAGCTTTGTGCTACACTAGACTATTAAAACTACGAAGACTGAGAGTAAGTCAGCTTTTAGTGTCATATCTGACACACAGTACATTTTCAATAGGTGAGGATATAACTAGCACTTTATTTTTTATTGAAGTATAGTTGATTTACATTATTGTGATAGTTTCAGGTGTACAGCGAAGTGATTCCGTTTTATATATATATATATATTTCACATTATTTTCAATTATAGTTCATTACAAGATATTGAATATAGTTCCCTGTGTTGTACAGTAAATCCTTGTTGCTTATCTATTTTATGTATAGTGGTTTGTATCTGTTAATCCCATACTCCTAATTTATCCCTCCCCCACTCCCTTTCCCCTTTGGCAACCATAAGTTTGTTTTCTATGTCTACGAGTCTGTTTCCATTTTGTATATAGAATCATTTGTATTATTTTTTAGATTCCACATATAAGCAATATATAGTATTTGTCTTTGACTTATTTCACTTAGCATAATATTCTCTAGGTCCATCCACATTGCTGCAAATGGCAATACTTCACCTTTTTATAGCTGAATAATATTTAATTGTAGAATATACACATTGTCTTAATTCAGTCATCTGTTGATGGGCACTTAGGTTGTTTCCATATCTTAAGTATTGTAAATATTGCTGCTATGAACATTGGGATACAAGTATCTTTTCAAATTAGTGTTTTTGTTTTTGCTGGATATATACCCAGGAGTGGAATTTCTGGATCATATGGTACTTCTCTTTTTAGTCTTTTAAGGAAACTCCATACTGTTTTCCATGTACCAATTTACATTCCCACCCAGAGTGTATGAGTGTTCCCTTTCCTCCACATCTGTTCCAACATTTGCTATTTATAGACATTTTGATGATAGTCATTCTGAGAGGTGTGAGGTGAAACCACTGCAATGTGGCTTTGATTTTCATTTCTCTAATGATTTACGATGTGGAGCATCTTTTCATATGCCTGTTAGCCATCTGTATGCATTTATTGGAAAAATATCTATTCATGTCTTCTGCCCATTTTTTGGATTGGATTGTTTCTTTAAAATATTGATTTATATAAGCTCTTTATATATTTTGGATAATAACTTCTTGTCACATTGTTTGCAAATATTTTCTCCCATTTGATAGGTTTTCTTTTCATTTTGTTGATGGTTTCCTTTGATGTGCAAAAGCTTTTAAGTTTAATTAGGTCTCATTTGTTTATTTTTGCTTTTATTTCTTTTGCCCTGGGAGACTGATCTAAGAAAATATTGCTACAATTTATGTCAGAATGTTTTGCCTGTGTTCTCTTCTAGGAGAACACAGGATATCTTTCCATTTCTTTGAGTCATCTTCAATTACCTTTATCAATATTTTACAGTTTTCAGCATATAGGTCTTTCACCTCCTTGGTTAAGTTCATTCCTAGGTATTTTTTAATGTGATTTTAAATGGGATTTTTTTTTTTTACTTTCTGATATTCCATTATTAGTGTATAGAAATGCAATGGATTTCTGTATATTAACCTTGTATCCTGGAACTTTGCTGAATTCATTTATTAGTTCTAATAGTTTTTGGGTGGAGTCTTTAGGGTTCTCTATATAGAGTATCACGTCATCTGCCAAAAATGACAGTTTTACCTCTTACCTTCCAATTTGGATACTTTTATTTCTTTTTATTGTCTGATTGATGTGGCTAGGAATTCCAATACTATGTTAAATAGAAGCAGAGAGAGTGGGAATTATTGTCTTTTTCCTGAATTTAGCAGAAAGGCTTCCAGCTTCTCATATTTGAGTCTTATGTTGGTTGTGGGTTGGTCATAAATGGCCTTTATTATGTTGAGATATGTTTCCTCTATACCCACTTTGAAAGGATGAAAGGATGCTGAATTTTGTCAAATGTTCTTCTTGCATCTATCAAGATGATCATGTGGTTTTTGTCTTTTCTTTTGTTAATGTGGTGTGTCACATTGATGATTTGCACATGCTAAACTATCCTTGCTACCCTGAAATGAATCCAACTTGATCATGTTGTATGATACTTTTTATATATTGTTGGGTTCGGTTTGCTAATATTTTATTGAGAATTTTTGCATCTAAAGTCCTCATATTCTTTATATCATTGGTCAGATTCCCCTGTAAAGCCCTCTGGTCCTGGACTTTTATTTGTAGAGAGTTTTATTTATTTATTTTTTTGCGGTACACGGGCCCTCTCACTGTTGTAGCCTCTCCCGTTGTGGAGCACAGGCTCCAGATGCACAGGCTTAGCAGCCATGGCTCACGGGCCCAGCTGCTCCGTGGCATGTGGGATCTTCCCAGACCGGGGCACGAACCTGTGTCCCCTGCATCGGCAGGCAGACTCTCAACCACTGCACCACCAGGGAAGCCCGTAGAGAGTTTTATTTTAATTACAGATTCTATTTCACTTCTAGTGATCAGTCTATTCAAATTGTCTCTTCTTGACTCAGTCTTGGCAGGCTATATGTTTCTAGAATTTTGTCTATTTCTTCTAGGTTGTCCAATTTGTTGGCATATGACTATTCATAATATCCTCTTATGAGATACAATGTGTTTGTTCTTTTCCTGGTTTTCTTTCTGTAGTTGATTTCTAATATTGTATCATGTGGTCAGAGAAGATGCTTGATGTAATTTCTATCCTCTTAAATTTATTGAGGCTTGTTTTTTTACCTAGTATTTGGTTTATCCTGCAGCACGTTCCATGTGCACTTGAAAAAAATGTATATTCTGCTTTTTTTGGTTGTAGTGTCCTATAATATCTATTAAGGCCAACTGGTCTATTGTGTTATTTAAGACCTCTGTTAGCTTGTTGATTTTCTGTCTGAATGATGTGTCCATTGATGTACGTGGGGTGTTAAAATCTCCTACTATTATTGGATTATTGTCAGTTTCTCCCTTTATGCTTCTTAGTATTGCTTTATATTTTTAGGTACTTCTGTATTGGTGCATATATGTTAGTGGTTGTAATATTCTCTTTTGGTATTTATTTTATCATTATCATTATATAGTACCCTTCTTTACCTTTCTTTACAGACTTTGTTTTAAAGTCTATTTTGTCTGATATGAGTAGTACTACCTCCACTTTCTTGTAGTTTCTATTTGCATGAAATATCTTTTTCCATCCCTTCACTTTCAGTGTGTGTGTGTCTTTCACCCTGAAGTGAGTCTCTTGTAGGCAGCATGTTGAAGGTCTTATTTTTTTAATCCAGTAAGCCACCCTAAGTCTTTTGATTGTAGCATTCAGTCCATTGACATTGATAGGTATGTACTTATTGTTTTTTTTTTTTTTTTTTTTGCCATACGCGGGCCTCTCACTGTTGTGGCCTCTCCCGTTGCGGAGCACAGGCTCCAGATGCGCAGGCTCAGCGGCCATGGCTCATGGGCCCAGCCACTCCACGGCAACTGGGATCTTCCCGGACCGGGGCACAAACCCATGTCCCCTGCATTGGCAGGCGGACTCTCAACCACTGCGCCACCAGGGACGCCCCTTATTGTTATTTTATTCCCTGCTTTCCAGTTGTTTATGTAGTTCTTTGTTCATTTCCCTTCTTTTTGTTTTTCCTTTTATGGTTTGATGATTTTCTTTTGTAGTATATTTGAGTTCCTTTCCTTCAATTTTTGTGGATCTTTTGTGGCTTTTTGATTTTTAGTTACCATGGGGTTCATGTATTTTGACCCATAATTATATCTACTTGCTTTAAATTGATAATCATTGAAGTTCAGACATATTCTAAATGATCTATAATTTTTACTCCTGTCCTCTACATTTTGTGTTTTCTATGTCCTATTTTACATCTTCATGCTTATCCTTTTACTGTTTATTGCAGTTATAGTTGATATTACAATTTTTTAAAAATCTGTGTGCTGGCTTATTTAAGAGATCTTCAGTCCTTACTATATATTCTCATTTCCTACTGGGATTTTCCCTTTTCTGTAGATTCTTGCTTTTTTTCCACTTAGAGAAGACCCTTCATAATTTCTTTTAGGGTTGGTTTAGTATTGCTGAATACTTTCAGTTTTTGCTTGTTTGAGAAATTCTTTCTCTCTTCTTCTACTATATATGATAATCTTGCTGGGTAGAGTATCTGAGGTCTCAGGTTTTTCCCTTTCAGGCTTTGAATATATTGTGCCATTCCCATCTGGCCTGCAAAGGCCTGCAGACAAATCAGTTGATAGTCTTATGAGGATTCCCTTGTATATGACTCTTTGTTTTTCTCTTACTGCCTTTAGAATTCTCTATCTTTACCTTTTGCCATTTTTATTATAATATGACTTGATGTGGATCTATTTGGGTTTATCCTGTTGGGAACCCTCTGTGCTTCCTGTCCCTGGATATCTGTTTCCTTCTTTGGGTTTCGGAAGTTTTTAGCCATAATTTCTTCAGATACATTTTCCATCCCCATTTCTCTCTTTTCCATCTGGAATCCCTATTATGCATAACTTGGCATTTTATATTATCTCATAGAGCTCATATGTTGCTTTCATTTTTTTTAAATTTGCTTTTCTGTCTGTTGTCCTGATTGGGTTATTTCTATTATTCTATATTCCAGATCACTCATTCATTCTTCTGTGTCATTTAGTCAGCTATTAATTGTTTCTAGATTGTTTTTTATGTCAGAAATTCAATTATCTTTTTTTGTTTGGGTCATCTTTTATTTTCTAGTTCCTTTTTAAAATGATCTGTGTTTATATTGATAATATTTCTTAATTCAGTTAGCATTTTTACTACCACCTTTTTAAATTCTGTGTGTGGTAGACTAATGATCTCTGATTCATTATTTGTTCTTTCAAGGGATTTCTCTTGCCCTTTTATTTGGAGTACTTCCTCTGCTTTTTCATTTTACTTAACTTTCTCTATGAATTTAGGAGAAATAATTATCTATTGTGGTTTTGAAGAGGAATTTTTGTGTGGAAGTATTCCTATGCACATTGTGTGTCCAATATCTTTGTGCAAGGTCTGGTTTTGATGTGGACACCAGCCACAGCTTTCCTCAATGTGTACTGGCCACTGTCACCTTGGTAGGGAATGTGGTTGATGGAGGATCTAAAGCCTGCATAGGGTGTGAGGCAGGACTCCTTTTCTGCTCTGTAGCTGTGCTGCCCTCTCAGGGGTAAGGTCTGCTTTCAAATTGCTGGAGGAATAACCCAGAGGATAAGGCCCAAGCAGTCTCTTTTCCCCTTGAGTGTGTGTTTTGCCCCAAAGAACGGGACTACTGAAGTAAGTGAGGCTTGTGTGCTTGCAGAGGTCTGATGAGCTGCCTAAGGAGGAAGCCACAGCTCCACTGAGGCACAGCCCAAGGTTGTGTCCCTTCCACTGTTGTGTTCATTCCAGATCTAATGCAAGGCTGTGTCATGGAGCGGTCAGGCTGGAACATTTGCTAGGCTGGGTGGGGATCAGGCCCTTGTGGCTCTGGGAACTGAAGCAACTGTGCAGACTTCAGAGATCTGGGCTGCTGCTACCCACCCACACCCCAGGCCTCTGAGCCTTCTCTGTGTCCCTAGATCCACTCTTCCACCAGGACCTGTCTGCCCCAGGTCCAGTGCCAGACTGTGGTGTGAAGTAGGTGGAGCTGAGAGCAGGACCAGCCATGGCCTGCTGGTTATGGTGGTTTCTGAGGCACAGCTTAAGAAAGCACTGGCAATGGCTGCTGCTGCTTCACCAGGATCACACCCCAGGCCCCAAGGTTGTCTCTGCATAGCTAGGGGAAGTTTTTTCTCAGGACATGGCTGGCCCAGATCCTGCACCAAGTTGTGATGTGGAATGGGAAGGGCCAGGGTGCTTGCCTCACTTGGATTGGGAGTATAGCAAGGTGGCAGCCACCAGCGCAGAACTCTCTCTGCCATGTTTGTTGGCAAGCCAGCACCCATGCACTCTTTACAAGTGGAGTGTCTGTCTAGGATTCTCCACCCTCTTATCTGTCCCAGTGGTTGACCCAGCAGCCAAGCAGGCTTGTGTCCTCCACGTAGGACCCCAGGACTGGGACGCCCAGTCTGTGGCTTGACCTGCTTGCTGCCCAGGGAGAGGGTCTGCTAGTGTGTACCTTCTTTTCCTTTCAGATCCCTCCCTGGGTGGAGGTCTCAATTGTATGTCTTTTTGCCATCCTACCTCATTACATGGGAATCTTTCTTGCAGTTTTTGTTGTAGAGGAGTGAGTTCTTCTGCCAGTTTCCAATGGGTTGTCTGTGAGAATTGTTCCACACGTAGATGTATTTTTGATGTGTTTGTGGGAGAAGGTGAGCTCCACATCCTCCTACTCCACCATACTGAAATGACCCCCAACCAGCACTATTACACTGAGTGCATTTAGGATATAACTGACACTTTGTTATTAATTATTATCATCACCATTATTATTTAGCTTAATCTTGTCCCTATAATTAATTATTAATGAATGGAAGTCTGTGGATATCAATGCCCCATTTTACCAATTTGCCTTAAGAATAGGGATCTTTTTGTATTTGGCATCTGAGGTAGGCAGAAGAGGTGTCTTCTTAGGTATCCTTTCCATGATTAGCTTAATGTTTGTAACTTTTAAAAGCACAATAAAATGTGTTATAAAGACAGCTCAAGTAAAGAGTAACAAATATGGATGTAATTGAATTAATTTATGTGGACTAATTTGTTTTATCATCACCTAAGAGACACTATCTCTAGATTGTCTGATATTAATTTACTATATTTTCCCATACAAAAAGCCTGCATTTTTTCCTCTACCAGCACATATCTTTCTTTCTCATCAAAATTTGAAATCAGTAAGATTTTCAATCCATGTCTATCAGTCATTCTTACTGGGGCCTACCATGAGTCTTGAACAAAGCAGGGGCTCAATAACTGCAGTAACAATGAATAGCTTTTACTTCATATAAAGACAGAGGGATTGGGACAAAAAGACCTGCTTGGGAAACTTTTTAGAAAATGCCATTTGGCCCAGTCAGCATGTTACCAAACCAAACTTGGGTCTGCTTGCCTGTGCCCAGTAAAGCCAATTTTCTGTCAGCAGGTTGTGGTGAAGGAAACTACAACATTTATTGCAAGGGCAAGCAAGGAGTATGAGAGGCTACTGCTCAAAAGACCCTAACTCCCTGATTGATTTCAGGGAAGAGTTTTTAAAGGCAAAGTGAGGGAGAGAGTTGCTGGGTGTTTGTTTGATCAGCTCCTGCCCAATTCTCTGACCTGTTGATGGTGCAGTAACAGAGTGACGTCACAGAGGTAAACATTATCAATCCTCAGGCTCCAGATGGTTTTGGAGCTTTGGGAGCTGTCTTCACGATCATCATGCAGTTAGCATCTTCTATCTGGTGGTGGTGGTGGGGGGGGGGGGGGTCTTTCTTTCATATCTGAAATAACTCAGGAATGTGTGTCAGACACTGTTACCTATATCTTTCTGATTCTTCTATATGAATGATCTACTGTTAAAATTGCTACCAGTTCTTCTAGCCCGACTGCTATTTTTTGTTACTACATGTTCATACTCTTCAAATTATTAACTCTTGAGTTAGCGTTTTTTGACTCAGAGGAGGTCTCAGAGACTACAGTCTTTCTAAAAATAAGAGGCAAGTGGAGGGCATGGCAGGGGGAGGGGTGTCTGTCCCAGGAAGGCCTAAGAGGGTTCTACTCAGTTACAGTAGGGGAGGGGCTGTTATAAAAAGAGGTTTTGAGGAGTCCAGGCATTTTCAAGCACTGATTCTTCAACTTGAGTTCCAGTAATCAAGCTTGAATTTCTAGTAACAATGTAGTTGCCAGAATAGAGTTATAGCACCACTGTCACCATGGCTATGAGCATTCTTGGAATAATTTTCATATTATGTAAGACATCCTATTGTCATTTTGTTCAAAACCATATGTACAATTCTAACAAGAAAATAGAAATGGAGAAAATTTATAGATCCAGTTCCCTCTGCTGTATCACAAAATCAAGTCAAAACACTCTTAGAAAAGTAGGCAGAAAGAGCAACAAAGTACATTATTGTTCATTCTTAAATGCCTATAATATGCTAGGTATGGTGAAACATCATTGCTCTTTGATAATGCTTATAAGAATCAATGACTTGTGAAAAAAATCATGTCCTTCTTAATTTTTTGAATAGGCTATGTTTGTTAAAATTTTTTAATAAGGGATTTCATCAGGACTCAAGCTTTCCATAATCATGCAAGACAGAATGTTTGAAAAATAGTAGTTCTAAATGTGAATCTGAGTCTCCTCAGTTAAGTTGATGAAACTTTAATATTTTGTAGAAGTTTAAAGTAGGTATTCTATTCCACCCTCCTTTTAACTTGGAGGAATTTAGATGTTGGGTCTACATTGGATTATTTAAGAAGGTAAACTAAAAATGAAGACGAACCATTTAAATTCAAATGATATTACACCAAACTCTTTAAACCAATGAATTTGAAGGACTCCTTTCTTAGGAAGACAAAAATTTGGAGCCCATAGCTGTAGTTTGAATTAGACATCTTCCTAATTTTGAAGAAGTTAGAATAAATAATAGAAATACTAGAGTAATACTTGAGGGTAATAAGAGTGTCAGGAATTTATTCCTAGGGTTTTTCTTTGGATATTAATGATAATATATTGATATAATTGCTAACTCACTGACAGGTGAAAGATTTTTATCATATTCAAGGATTCCCTCTTTTAGTGGGAAAGAGCAATATTGAAAGTATTCCTGGGGGACAAGATTTGTGGTGAGCACTTAGTGAATTTTCTGTAACTGAATTACTTCTTCACCATACCTCAAATAAGATACTATTTCAGCTGTGTGTTTTTTCATTCAACTTGGATCCTGGGGAGATGATTTGAACACAAATTTCAGGGTGATAAAAGAAAAACAATTAACTCAGTTAACTAACAGAAATAGAATAGAAAATATGTAATCAAAGAAAAAAATATACCAAGCAATTTATCTCTTTGTTGACAGATCTAGCAAAACAATTCATAACAGCAAAGTCTTGAAGGACCTATTCACATCTTCACAGTTCTTCCTTAGAAAATATATGTGAGGCTGGGACTGTACAAGATGGCACAGTGGGACTGAGGACAAATGGTGAAGTAGAAGGACATGAACTCACTCCTTCTTACAGAAACACCAAAATCACAACTAACTGCTGAACACCAATAAAAAAAAAAAATGCCAGGACCTACCAAAAAAGATACCCTATATCCAAAGACAAAGAAGCCATGATGAGATGGTAGGAGGGGCACAATAAAATCAAATCCCATACATGCTGGGTGGGTGATCTACAAACTGTAAAATAATTATACCACAGAAGTTCTCCTGCAAGAGTGAAGTTCTGAGCCTCATATTGGCTCCCTAGCCTGGGAGTGTGGCAACTGGAGGAGAAGCCCCCAGAGAGTCTGGCTTTGAAGGCCAGTGGGGTTTCACTGCAGGAATTCCACAGGTCTGGGGGAAAAAGAAACTTCACTCTTGGAGGCTGCACACAGGGTCTCATATGCACCACAACCCAGGGATAAAAAGCAGTGACCTCCTAAGAGACTGGGCTGGACTTACCTGCTAGTACTGGAGGGTCCCCTGTGGATGTGGGGGATGGCACCGGCTGTGGGGACAGGGACACTGTCAGCAGTGGCTCTGGTGAGCGTTTACTGGCATGGGCCCTCTTGGAGGGAGGCGGCCATTTTCTCACTAAAACCTGGCCCCACCCAGTAGCCTTTAGGCTCCAGGGCTGGGAAGCCTCAGGCCAAAGGGTCAACAGGGTGGTAACAGGGCCTCACCAATCAGCAGACAGTCTGCTTAAAGTCTTTCTAAATAAACAGCTGCCTGATAATAAACACATCCCACGCACACAGCCCTGCCCATCAGAGGGACAAGACCCAGGTCCACCCACCAGAGGTGGGTACCAGTCTCTCCCACCAGGAAGCCTGAAGAAGCTTCACAGACAGCCTCATCCACCAGGGGGCAGACAGCAGAAGCTAGAAGAACTACAACCCTGCAACCTGCAGAATGGAAATCACAGAAAATTATACAAATTGAGATGGCATATGTGCCCAATGAAGAAACAAGATAAAACCCCAGAAGGATAGCTAAGTGAAGTAGAGATAGGCAATCTACCTGAAAAATAATTCAGAGTAATGATAGTAAAGATGATCCAAGATCTCAGAAAAAGAATGGAGACACAGATAGAGAAGATATAAGAAATGTTTAAGACCTAGAAGAACTAAAGAACAAACAGATATGAATACAATAATTAAAATGAAAAATACAACAGAAGGAATCAATAGTAGAATAACTGAGGCAGAGGAATGCATAAGTAAGTGATCTGGAAGACAGAATGGTGGAAATCACCACTGCAGAAAAGAATAAAGAAGAAATAATGGAAATAGATGAGGACAGTCTAAGAGACCTCTGAGACAACATGAAATGCACCAACATTCATATTATAGGGGGTCCCAGAAGGAGAAGAGAAAGAGAAAGGGGCTGAGCAAACGTTTGAAGAGATAATAGCTGAAAACTTCCCTAAAATGTGAAAGGAAACAGGCATCCAAGTCCAGGAGGCTCAGAGAGTCCCAGGCAGGATAAGCCCAAGGATGAATACTCTGACAGACATAGTAATCAAGTTGACAAAAATTAAAAACAAAGAAAAAATATTAAAAGCATCAAGGAAAAAGCAACAAATAAGGTACAAGGGAACTCCCATAAGGTTATCAGATGATTTTTCAGCAGAAATTCTGCAGGCCAGAAGGAAATGGCAGGATATATTTAAAGTGATGAAAGGGAAAAAACTACAACCAAGAATACTCTAACCAGGAAGGCTCTCATTCAGATTTGACAGAGAAATCGAAAGCTTTACAGTCCAGCAAAATCTAAGAGAATTCACCACCAGACCAGCATTGCAACAAATGCAAAAGGAACTTCTCTAGGCAGAAAAGAAAAGGCCACACTAGAAACAAGAAAATTACAAATAGAAAAGCTCACTGGTAAAGGCAAACATACAGTAAAGGTAGGAAATCATCTGCACACAAATATGATATCAAAACCAGCAATTGTGAGAAGAGGAGAGCACAAATTCAGGATATTGAAAGTTAAAAGACCAGCAACTTAAAACAATCTTGTTTATCTATGAACTGCTCTATCAAAATCTCATGGTAACCAAAAATCTACAATAGATACACACACAAAAAGAAAGACAAAAGACATAGACTGGCTGAATCAATACAAAAACAAAACCCATATATATGCTGTCTAAAGGAGACCTACTTCAGATCTAAGGACACATGCAGACTGAAAGCAAGGGGATGGATCAAGGTATTCCATGCAAATGGAAATCAAAAGAAAGCTGGAGTAGCGATACTCATATCAGACAAAATAGACTTTGAAATAAAGAATGTTACAAGAGACAAAGAAGGACACTACATAATGATCAAGGGATCAATCCAAGAAGAATATGTAACACTTGTAATATACATGCACCCAATATAGGAGCACCTCAATACATAAGGCAAATGCTAGCAGCCATAAAAGGAGAAATCAACAGGAACACAATAATAGTGGGAGACTTTAACACCCCACTTTCGTCAATGGATATATCATTCAGATAGAAAATCAATAAGGAAACAAAGGCCTTAAATGACACATTATACCAGATGGACTTAATTGTTATTTACAGAGCATTCCATCCAAAAGCAGCACAATACACATTCTTCTCAAGTGCACATGGAACATTCCCCAAGACTGATCACACAGCAAGGCTCAGTAAATTTAAGAAAATTTAAATCATATCAAGCATCCTTTCCAAGCACAATGCTAAGAGATTAGAAATCAAGTACAAGAAAAAAGTGTAAAAAGCACAAACACTTGGAGGCTAAACAAACAATGGATCACTGAAGAAATCAAATAGGAAATCAAAAAATACCTAGAGACAAATGAAAACGAAAGCATGACACTCCAAAACCTATGGGACACAGCAAAAGCAGTTCTAAGAGGGAAATTTATGGCAATACAATCAATCTTACATCAGGAAACAAGAAAAGTCTCAAATAAACAACTTAACCTCACACCTAAAGCAACTAGAGAAAGAAGAACAAACAAAACCCAAAGTTAGTAGAAGGAAAGAAAACATAAAGATCAGAGCAGAAGTAAATGAAATAGAGATGAAGAAAACAATAGAAAAGATCAAGGAAAATAAAAGCTGGTTCTTCGAAAAGGTAAACAAAATTGATAAAGCTTTAGCCAGATTCATCAAGAAAAAAAGGAGGAGGGCTCATATCCATAAAATTAAAATGAAAAAAAAGTTGCAACTGACACCACAGAAATACAAAGGATCATAAGAGACTACTACAAGCAACTATACGCCAATGAAATGGACAACCTAGAAGAAATGGACAAATTCTTAGAAAGGTACAATCTTCCAAGACTGAACCTTGAAGAAATAGAAAATATCAACCAACCAATCACAAGTACTGAAATGGAAACTGTGATTAAAAACTCCCAACAAAGAAAAGTTCATGACCAGCTTGCTTCACAGGTGAATTCTATCAAACATTTAGAGAAGAGTTAACACCTATCCTTTGGAAAACATTCCAAAAATTTGCAGAGGAAGGAACATTCCCAAGCTCATTCTATGAGGCCACCATTACCATGATACCAAAACCAGACAAAGATACCACAAAAAAAGAAAATTACAGGCCAATATCACTGATGAATATAGATGCAAAAATCCTCAACAAAATACTAGCAATCCGAATCCAAAAATACATTAAAAGGATCATACACCATGATCAAGTGGGATTTATCCCAGGGATGCAAGGATACTTCAATATCTGCAAATCAATCAGTGTGATACACCACATCAACAAACTGAAGAATAAAAATCATATGATCATCTCAATAGATGCAGAAAAAGCTATTGACAACATTCAACCCCCACTTATGATAAAAACTCTCCAGAAAGTGGGTAGAGAGGGAACCTACCTCAACATAATAAAGGCCATATAGGACAAACATACAGCTAACGTCATTCTCAATGGTGAAAAACTGAAAGCATTTCCTCTAAGATCAGGAACATGACAAGGATGTCCACTCTACCAATTTTATTCAACATAGTTTTGGAGGTCCTAGCCACAGCAGTCAGAGAAGAAAAGGAAATAAAAGGAATCAAAATTGGAAAAGAAGTAAGTGTCACTCTTCGCAGATGACATATTAGTATACATAGAATATCCTAATGATGCTACCAGAAAACTATTAGTGCTCATCAATGAATTAGGTAAAGTGTCAGGATACAAAATAGATACACAGAAATATGTTGCATTTCTATACATTAACAAAAGATCAGAAAGAGAAATTTAGAAAATGATCCCATTTACAATTGCAGCAAAAAGAATTAAATACCTAGGAATAAACCTACCTAAGGAAGCAAAAGACCTGTACTCTGAAAAGTATAAGACACGATGAAAGAAACTGAAGATGACACAAATAGATGGAAAGATTTACCATGTACTTAGATTGGAAGAATCAATGTTGTCAAAATGACTATACTACACAAGGCAATCTACAGATTCAATGCAATCTGTAGGAATCCCAGAAATAAACCCATAAACCTATGGTCACCTAATGTATGAGAAAGGAGTCAAGAATATACAATGGAGAGAAGATAGTCTCTTCAATAAATGGTGCTGGGAAAACTGGTCAGCTATATGTAAAAACAAATGAGATCAGAACATTCTTTAACACCATACACAAAAGTAAACTCAAAATGAGTTAAAGACCTAAAAGTAAGACAGGATACTATAATACTCCTAGAGGAAATCACAGGCAGAACACTCTTTGACATAAATCTCAGCAATATCTTTTTTGATCTGTCTCCTAATGGAAATAAAAACATAAATAAACAAATGGAGCCTAATTAAACTCAAAATCTTTTGCACAGCAGAGGAAACCATAAACAAAACTACAAGACAACCCACAGAATGGGAAAAAATATTTGCAAATGATGTGACCAATAAGGGATTAATCTCCAAAATTTACAAACAAACAGCTCATGCAGCTATGATAACCACAGATCAAAGGGGAGGCCCTGCTAACCATCTAGTGCAGGCTCTGGTCACCACAACACCAGTCACACCCCTTATCAAGGTGACAATGGCCAGCACATATTAAGGAAAGAGGCAGCAAGCATCCATAAAAAAAAACAGCCTTCACACCAAAAATATTAAACCCACGCTGGATACATAGGGTTTTGCCCACATAAAAATAGCCCTCCAAGACCACAGTAGATAATTGTTTCTCCTGAACTCATAGAGTGAGAGAAATATTAGTAAAATGAAGAAGCAGAGGAACCACTCTCAATTAAAAGATCAAGAGAATTCCTCTGAAAGAACAAAAAATGAAACAGACCTCTATAGTCTAATAGATACTGAGGGCAAAAAGGAGATAATGAAAATACTGAAGGAAATAAGAAAGGCTATCAATAGAAATACAGATTACTGTAAAAAGGAACTAGAAATTAAAAAGAAGAGCCAAGAAAAGTTCAGAAACTCATTTGCTGAGACAAAAGCTGAGCTTAAATCAATGAACAGCAGATTGAATAATTCAGAATAATGAATAAGTGATCTGGAAGATATAATAATGGAAATCAGCCAATCAAAACACCAGACAGAAAACCACACACATTAAAAAGCAATATAAGAGACCTATGAGATAATATAAAGTGTGCCAATCTATGTATAACAGGGATTCCAGAAGGAACAGAAAGAGAAAAGAGGATTGAAAATATATTTGAAGAAATTATGGCAGAAACCTTCTGAAACCTAAAGAAGGAAACAGATATCTAAGTACAGGAAGCACAGAGGGTCCCAAACAAGGTGAACCCAAACAGTCCTACACCAAGACGTATTGTAATTAAAATGGCAAAAGTTAAAGATAAAAAGAAGAATCTAAAGGCAGCAAGACGAAGAGTTAATTACAATGGAAATCCCATAAGGATAGCAGATGACTTCTCTGCAGAAACTTTGCAGGCCAGAAGGGAGTGACAAGATATATTCAAAGTCCTGAAAGAGAAAAAGCTGCAACCTAGGATACTCTACACAATAAGATTATTATTTAGAATAGATATAGAGATTAAGAATTTCTAAGACAAGCAAAAACTAAAAGAAAACAGCAAGTCTAAACCTATCATAAAATAAATATTGAAAGGTCTTCTCGAAATAGAAAGGAAGCAAGAATCTATAGGGAAGCGAAAATCACAATTGGAAAGTAAATCATTTAAATAAGTCATATACAGATTAAAAACTCAAAAAAAATTTTGTGAAAGTGATGATAAACACAAGGAACAGAAAAAGGATGAACATGAAGATGTAAAAGAGGACATCAAAATCATAAAATGTGG
The DNA here is from genome assembly GCF_951394435.1 of Stenella coeruleoalba. NCBI lineage: Eukaryota > Metazoa > Chordata > Mammalia > Artiodactyla > Delphinidae > Stenella > Stenella coeruleoalba. The sequence continues at coordinate 84,918,191 of NC_137148.1, forward strand.
GGGAGAAGAGTAAGAAAATTGTAGATTTTTTTGTTTTTTAGAATGTGTTGGAGCCTCTGTGACTATCGGTCTAAAGCAAGTAGATACAGGAAGGGGTTAACATACTTGAAAAACAGGGTAACCAGTAATCAAATACATACCATAGATTCACAAAAACCCAAAAGAACACAAGCATAATATAAAAGGAAACCATCAAACCACAAAAACAAAAAGAAAATAACGAAGAAGAAATACAAAACCAATGGGAAAACAAGGTTTAAGGTGGCAATAAATACATATTTATCAATAATTACCTTAAATGTCAATGGACTAAATGCTCCAATCAAAAGACATAGAGTGCAGACTGGATTAAAAAAAAAAAACAAGAGCCTATAATATGACTACAAGAGGCCCACATTAGGGTAAAAGACACACATAGGTTGAAAGTGAGGGGATGGATAAAGATTTTTCATGCAAACGGAAATGACAAGAAAGCAGGAATTGCAATACTCGTATCCAAAAAAATAGATTTCAAAACAAAGGCCATAAAGAAGGATCATTAAGGACACTATATCATGATAAAAAGATCAATACAAGAAGAGGATATTACACTCGTCAACATATGTGCACCCAATATAAGAGCACCCAAATACATAAAACAAATACTAACAGACATAAAGGGAGAAACTGTTGGGAATACAGTAATAGTAGGAGACTTTTAACACCCTACTCACATCAATGAGTAGATCTTCTAGACAGAAAATCAATAAGGCAACATAAATCATAAATGATACAGTAGAACAGTTTGATATTTTCAGGACATTATACCCAAAGAAAACAGAATAAACATTCCTTTTTAGTGCACATGGAACATTCTCTAGGATTGACCACATACTAAGGCACAAAACAAACCTCAACAAATTTTATTTTAGAGTATAGATATTATTTCAAGCATCTTCTCTGACCATAATGTCATGAAACTAGAAATCAACCACAGGAAAATAAATGAGAAAAAAATGATTACATGGAGACTAAACAAAAAAGCTGTTCTTATAGGAATGTTCATAGCAATACAGGCCTTCCTTAAAAATGAGACAAATCTCAAACAACCTAACCTACCACCTAAAAGACTTAGAAAAAGAAGAACAAACAAAACCTAAAGTCAGCAGATGGAAGGACATAATCAAGAATGGAGAAGAAATAAATGAAATAGATATTTTTAAAAAACAATAGAAAACTAACACTGATCCTTCTCAAACTCTTCTAAAAGATTGAAGAGGAGGGAATATTCCCAAAGACATTCTATGAAGCCACCATAACCCTGATACCAGAACCAGACAAAGACACTACTATTTTAAAAATAAAATTAGAGGCCAATATCTTTGATGCATATAGATGCAAAAATTCTGAACAAAATATTAGGAAAACGAATCCAACAACACATAAAATAGATCATAACCACAACCAATATAATAAGCAACAGTGAAAGGCTGAAAGCCTTCCCATTAAAATCTGGAATAAGACAAGAATGCACAATCTCACCACTTCTTTTCAGCATAGTACTGGAGTCCTAGACAGAGCAATCAGACAATAAAAAGAAATAAGGGTTATCCAAATTGGAACGAGGAGCTAAAATTGTTATTAAATGCAGATGACATGATACTATATATAGAAAATGTATTTAGCAATGTAGCAGGATACAAGATTAACATACAGAAATTGGTTGCATTTCTTTACACTAACAATGAAATATCAGAAAGGGAATGTAAAAAACAATCCCTGTTAAAAATGCATCCAAAAGATATTTAGAAATAAACCTGACCAGGAGGTGAAAGACTTATATGCTGAGAACTATAAAACATTAATAAAGGAAATTAAAGGTGATTCAAAGAAATGAAAAGATATCCCAGGCTCTTGGATTGGAAGAATTAATATTGTTAAAATGGCCATACTACCCAAAGCAATGTACAGATTTAATGCAATCCCTATTAAATTACCCATGACCTTTTTTCTCAAAACTAGAACAAATAATCCTAAAATTTATATGGAACCATAAAAGACCCAGAATTGCCAAAGCAATCTTAAGCAAAAAGAACAAAACAGGAGGCATAACCCTTCCAGACTTCAGAAAATACTACAAAGCTACAGTAATTTAAAAAAGCATGGTATTGGCACACACACACACACACACACACACACACCCCAAACCCATATGAATCAATGGAACAGAATAGAGAGCCCAGAAATAAATCCACACAACTATAGTCAATTAGTCTTTGACAAAGGTGGCAAGAATATACAATGGAAAAAAGACAATCTCTTCAGCAATGGTGCTGAGAATGTTGGACAGCCACATGTAAATCATAAAGTTAGAACACACTCTCACAAAATATACAAAAATAAACTAAAAATGGCATAAAGATTTAAATATAAGACAAGATACCATAACATGCCTCGAAGAGAACATAGGCAAAAAATTCTCTGACATAAATCATACCGATGTTCTCCTAGGTCAGTCTCCCAAGGCAATGGAAATAAAAGAAAAAATTTAAAAATGGGACCTAATCAAACTTACAAGCTTTAGTACAGCAAAATAAACCATAAACAAAACAAAAAGATAAACTACAGACTGGGAGAAAATATTTGCAAATGATGTGACCAACAAGGGCTTAATTTTCAAAATATACAAACAGCTCATACAACTCAACAACAAAAAAGAAACAACCCAATACAAAAATGGGCAGAAGACCTAAATAGACATTTCTCCAAAGAGGACATAAAGATGGCTAAGAGGCACAAGGAAAGATGCTCAGTATCCCTAATTATTAGAGAAATGCAAACCAAAACTACCATGAGGTATTACCTTATACTGCTCAGAATGGCCATAATTAAAAATCTACAAATAACAAATGCTGGAGAGAGTGTGAAGAAAAAGGAACCCTCCTACACTTTTGGTGAGAATGTAAATTGGTGCAGCCACTATGGAAAACAGTGTGGAGCTTCCTTAAAAAACTAAACATAGAGTTGACATATGCTCTAGTATACTGACTCCTGGGAATATATCTGGACAAAACTATAATTCAAAAAGTGCATGTGGGGGCTTCCCTGGCAGCACAGTGGTTGAGAGTCCGCCTGCCGATGCAGGGGACATGGGTTCGTGCCCCGGTCCGGGAAGATCCCACATGCCGTGGAGCGGCTGGGCCTGTGAGCCATGGCCACTGAGCCTGTGCGTCCGGAGCCCGTGCTCCGCAACGGGAGAGGCCACAACAGTGAGAGGCCTGCGTATCGCAAAAAAAAAAAAAAAAAAAGTGCATGTGCCCCTATGTTCATAGCAGTACTATTCACAATAGCCAAGACATGGAAACAACCTAAATGTCCATCAACAGAAGAATGGACAAAGAAGACATGATATATATGTTGGAAATATTATTCAGCCATAAAAAAGAATGAAATACTTCCATTTACAGCAACATGACTGGACCTAAAGATTATCATACTATGTGAAGCAAGTCAGACAAAGAAATATCATATGATATCACTTATCTGTGGAATCTTAAAAAAATGTTACAAATGAACTTATTTATAAAACAGAAATAGCCTCACAGACATAGGAAAAACTTATGGTTACCAGAGTGTAAAGGGTGGGGGGACAAATTTGTAATTTGGCATTAACAGATACAGAGTACTATATATAAAACAGGTAAACAACAAGGATCCACTGTATAGCACAGGGAGCTATATTCAATATCTTGTAGTAACCTGTAGTGGAAAATAATCTGAAAAAGGATAGATAGATAGATAGATAGATGATAGATAGATAGATTTATAACTGAATCACTTTGGTGTACAGCAGAAATTAAAACAAACTTTTAAATCAACTACACTTCAATAAAAAACAAAACACAAAAAACCCCAGCAAGTTAGGCAAAATGTGGGGACAGAGGAAGGGACAAGATAAAACCCAAGAAGAAGAACTAAGTGAAACAGAGACAGGTAATCTAAGTTTGAAAGAGTTCAGGGTGGTGATTGTAAAGATATTAAATAACTTGGGAGAAGAATGGATGCAGAGAATGAGAAGTTAGAAATTTTTAACAAAGAGATAGAAAACATAAAGAACAATCAAACTGAGATGAAGAATACAATAACAGAAATAAAACAAATGCACTATAAGAATCAATAGACTAAATAACAGAGGAACATATCAGTGAACTGGAACAGAGTAATGGAACAGAGTTCACTGATGCAGAGCAGAAAAAAGAAAAAATGTTGAAAAGAAATGAGGACAGTTTTAGATGCCTCTGGAACAACATTAACCAACTAATTTTTTCATTATAGGGATCCCAAAGGAGCAGAGATAGAGAGAAAGGGGCTGAGAATATAAATGAAGACATAATAGCTGCAATCTTCCCTAATCTGGGAGAGAAAACAGTCATCCAAGTCCAGGAAATACAGAGAGTCCCATACAGGATTAACCCAAAGAAGAATACACCAAGACAAATTGTAATTAAAATGCAAAAATAAAAATAAAGAGAGAATATTAAAAGCAGCAAGGGGAAAGCAATAAGGAACTCCATATGGCTATCAGCTGACTTTTCAGCAGAAACCCTGCAGGCTAGAAAGGAGTAGCACAACACATTTAAAGGACACAATGAGAAACATGAAAATAATGAAAGGAAAAATCTCATCAGGAAAGGCAAACATATAAAGGTAGAAAATCATATATGCACAAAGCTAGTGGGAAGGTTAAGACACAAAAGTAATAAAATCATCTGTATCCACAATAAGCAGTTAAGGGGTACAGAAAATAGTTAGATATAAAACATGATATCAAAAACAGTAATCATAAGGGGAGGAGAATACAAATGCAGGGTTTTTAAAATGCATTTGAAATTAAGAGATCAGCAACATAAAACATATATATATATATATATATATATAGAGAGAGAGAGAGAGAGAGAGAGAGAGAGGGAGGGGGGGGGGAGCCACAAACCAAAATCCTATGATAGATACACTCACGCAAAAGAAAAAGGAATCTAAATATAACATTAAAGATAATCATCAAATCACAAGAGAAGAGAACAAAAGAAGTAGAAAGGCATAAAAAAGATCTGCAAAACAGCCCCAAAACAATAAACAAAATAGTAACAGGAACATACATTGCAATAATTACTTTAAATGTAAATGGTCTAAATGCTCCTATCAAAAGACATAGTGTGGCTAAATGGATACAAAAAGAAGACCCTTATATATTCTACTTATAAAAGACTCACTTCAGATCTAAATACACACACAGACAGAAAGTCAGAGAATGGAAAAATGTATTTCATGAAAATGAAAATGAAAAGAAAGCCAGGGTATCAGTATTTGTATCAGACAAAATAGACTTTAAAATAAAGTCTGCTACAAGAGGAAAGAAGGACATTACTTAATGATCCAGGGATCAATCCAAGAAGATATAACAACTGTAAATATATATTCACCCAACATAGGAGTACCTAAATATATAAAGCAAATGTTAACAGACATAAAGGGAGAAAACGACAGTGACACAATAATAGTAGGGGAGTTTAACATCCCATCTACATCAATGAACAGATCATCCAGACAGAAAATCAATAAAACACTGACGTTAAATGACACATTATACCAAATGACCTCATATATATATATATATATAAAACATTTCATTCAAAGGCGTAGAATCCACATTCTTTTCAAGTGCACATGGAACATTCTCCAAGATATCACATGCTAGGCCACAAAATAAGCCTTGGTAAATTTAAGAAAATTGAAATAATATCAAGCAAGAAAACTAGAGAAATCATGCTTCCTGACTTCAGGCTGTACAAAGCTATAGTAATCAGAACAATATGGTACTGGCACAAAAATAGACACATAGATCAGTGGAACAGAATAGAGAGCCCACCCACTTATGGCCAATTAATTTATGACAAAGGAGGCCAAGAATATACAATGGAGAAAAGACAGTCTCAACAATAAATCGTGCTAGGAAAACTGGACAGCTACATGTAAGAGTGAAATTAGAACATTCTCTAACACCATATACAAAAATAATCTCAAAATGAATTAAAAACCTAAATTTAAGACAGGAAACCCTAAATCTCCTAGAAAAAATCATAGGGAGAACATGCTTGGACATCAATTGTAGCAATATTTTTTTGGAGCTATCTCCTAAAGCAAAGGAAATCAAAGCAAAATAAACAAATGGGACCTAATTAAATTTAAATGACTTTGCACAGCAAAGAAGACTATCCACAAAAAAGAAAACCTACTGAATGGGAGAAAATAGTTGCTCATGATATGACCAATAAAGGGTTAATATCCAGAATATACAAACAGCTTATCAACATCAAAAAACACCAAACAACACAATTAAAAAAATGGGTGGAAGAAGTCAATAGACATTTTTCCAAAGAAGACATACTGATGGCCAACAGGCACATGACAAGATGATCAGCATTGTTAATCATCAGAGAAATGTAAGTTAAAACCATAATGAGGTATTACCTCACACCTGTCAGAATGGCTATCATCAAACAGTCCAGAAATAACAAAAGTAGATGAAGATGTGGAGAAAAGGGAACCCTGGTACACTGTTAGTGGGAAGGTAAACTGGTGCAGCCACTATGGAAAATAGTGGAGGTGTCTCAAGAAAATAAAAATAGAACTATCATGTGACCCAGCAATTCCACTCCTGGGTATTTATCCAGAGAAAAAAAAAAGGAAGAAAACACGAATTTGAAAAAATATGTGAGCCTCAATTTTAATAGCAGCATTATTTACAACTGCCAAGATATGGAGGCAACCTAAGTGTCCATCAACAGATGATTGGATAAAGAAGATATGGTTTATATGTACAATGGAATACTACCTAGCCATAAAAAGAATGATATTTTGCCATTTACAACAACATGGATGGACTTGGAGCATATTATGCTAAGTGAAATAAGTCAGACAGAGAAAGAAAATACAGTATGATATCACTTATATATGGAATCTAAAAAAATAAAACAACCTAGTGACTATAACAAAAAAGAAACATACTCAAAGATATAGAGAACAAACTAGTTGTTACCAGTGGGGAGAGTGAAGGGGGAAAGACAGTACAAACTACTGCCTTAAGAGGTACAAACTACTAAGGATAAAATAAATAAGCTACTAGGTTATATAGTACAACACAGAGAATATAGCCAATATTTTATAATAACTATAAATGGAATATAACCTTTAAAAATTGTGAATCACTATGTTGTACAATTGAAACTTACACAATATTGTACTTTAGCTGTACCTCAATTTAAAAAAAACGTCAGCAGAAGGGCACTCTAAATATGCAAGGAGTAAATATGCAAAATATTGTGTATAAGATAGGCTCAAGGGTGTATTGTACAACACGGGGAACAGCCAATATTTTGTTATAATTTTAAATGGGAAGTAACCTTTAAAAATTGTATAAAAATTAAAAATATATATATCAAGATTATTGACGTATTTTTTGCGAAAATACACTTGTGGATATAACCTAACTCAGCAAGAGATGATGTGATGATGTCCTGATCAAAGATTTAATACAATCTTTAAAAAAATGTATATGTGAGGTTTTTTTTTCCTTTTTTTCTCAACACAGAACACACCAGAAAGAGAGAGAGAGAGAGAGAAGAAATCCTTTTCTGTTTTCACCTACACAGGCCTTCATTCTCTAAGACATGAATTTGTGGTGTTATTCCTGATTCTATTCCACACTGCATATCCTTGTCATATCAAGCTTTCTTAAACATTACATTTTTATTCAAGTCTTAGATTGACTTGCAAACATCTACTCAATAAAATCCAAATCTTTTACATGTCTTTTAATACTTTTCACATTCTACTGCCATCTGTCTTATACATTCTCATTTCAAATAATTCCCTGAAAATCCCTCAGATGATCAGACCAGAGTCTCTTCACCATCTTACAAACCTAACAAGCCACTTCCACTTTTTCACCTTGGTTTGTGTATTCCATGCCACACCAGGCTAAGATGGTTTCCCTTCATTTCTCTAATCATCCAAATGCTGCCAATCACTCAAGTTCAAATTAAGGTCTCACACTTAGATTGGGTTACTGGCTATGAGATTCTGAGACTAAGAGCTCTGTGCAAGAAGTTTATTAAGGCTTACTCTCAAGTGACCCACAATGACTAAATGAGGAACGTAGTATTGGGCAAATTAAGGAAGTAATAACAGTGGCTTTTTCTGATCTCATGGGGAACACTGAAACTGTGGTGGCCTTTGAACAATGCCTGGAAGCGAGACAAGGGTGCTGACACCTTTTACCCACATTAATCACCAGATGCAGCCTGAGGTGAAGGCAGACAAGTTTGTGAGGCAGTTCCCTTAGGTGCTGAAGGGTAATTCTAAGGGAGGGACTCAGCTGTGAGCTGTCAGTGGCAAACACTCCCGCCAACTGGGATAATGAGTGCCCTAATTCTGAAGGTGGACCTGAGCAGTGTAACATGCCTCCCACTGTCATCTTTCTGCAACTTTTTTTGACCTTGACAGCTCTTTAAAATTACAATGTACTTATACTTATTTTTGTACTTATTTCATGGTTGTTAGACTTGTCTCATCCACGGAATCTCAAACTGTTAAAAAACATCTTCCTCAACTTCTAGTGCCATCCTGAACCCAGAAGAGCACTCTAAATGGTAGTATAAATGTTTTGTATTTTCTCCTCAGGTTTGCAGCTGTGATATGTATTAATTTAAGGGAATATACTTATCAAAAATGGAATTTATTTATCAAGATGTATAATGTTTCAGGCACACCCATGCACTGTACTGTATGTGTATGAAATGTACTTTGTACTGAACAGAAGTATTTAATACAGGCCTTTAAAAGAGTTGGGATATTTGGAGAAATTGCAATTTAATACAACAAAATAAAGATGTTTTCTTCTGGCATGAAAATCTCTTACATTTTATTTGAAAAGAAAAAGGTAAATTTTTAACTTATAAGAAAAACTGGAGAATGATGATATTAAGTGGGATTAATAGCAATGTCTCTGCTACAGATTTCTTCTACAGATAATTATTTTTTAGTGATGAATCTTCAAAGAGTGCTGTTGTTGTATACTGTCTAGATAATGCTTCTACATTTGGTATTTAGATGGCTGGATTTAAAATGACAACAATATCACTCTTATGTAAAAAAGGCGTATTAAAGAGCTTTAGTTAGAAAAAAGGCATAAAGTCCTTTAAATTGGAGTAACATTTGAAAATGTACAGAAAAATGTTTCAACTCAATAAAATTGGACATTTCATTATAACTTATTCATATAAACTATTCAAATTGTTGAGCTATTTTTGTTCTCACCTTACTTTAACATGAAATAAGAAGCAACTAAATGTTACCTTTGTCAGGTATGATTTAAAATAAGGTATTTTGTACTTAAATGAAAAGTTGAATCAATATTTTCATCTCTGTATCAATTTTATATTGATACAATCAATTTTATACAAGCTACTGACAACTCAGAAGTGTGAGAGCAGAAAAAAAGATCAAAGATAGTTTTAATGGTTTAAAGCATGAAGTATAATTGAAAAGAAAAAATATATATATATTTATAATATTTCTTTCTCATTAGTGCAAGGTAAGATACATTTTGTTTTGCACTTGAAAAGACTATGAAGCATCTTAAGGGATTTATTATTTTTAACATATTTTATTTTAACCTTTTTAAAGCTGTTCTTTTAGGAATATTTATTTTGTAGACCTGTTTTTTTTTGTGTGTGAAAAACTGACTCACTTTCAAACACCCTCTAAGACTTTGTTAGTCATTAAAAATATTCAGCTATTAGATAGCCATTCAGGGCAATGTCACAAATGCCTGAGTTATTTTCAATGAAGACTCAATTATATGTCTTTATTTTTCTTTCCCTTTGATATGAGCAACCATCAAACACGAAAATCATTTCTATCATGGACAAAAGACATTTCATATTGACTTCTAGGTTTCCCAGAAAATGGAGAGGATAATGAAAAATAAAAAGAAGTGAATAAAGAATGTAATTCTTTGTAATCTTGAAATCTATTCTTAAAGAATCTGTAACTGAAATCCACTTCTGAACGACACCATACAACATTATATCTAATGCTTCACCAGAAAGACAGCTTTTCTTTTCACAAAAGTTTTATCAGTTATATATTTGAAAAATGCCAGGCAGATGACAGCTTAGTTGGCCTAAACCGTTTTAAGTCCTGGCAGGTCAATGGGGCCATTGATTCTGTTCTTTGGACATATCATGAATGTGTTATGAATTGCTGGGTTTCTGTCATATGAGGAAAAAATCTCAGACAAGACACTTTTGAAAGAGTAACTAGTTTGGTGGGTTGTATTTTTTTTTTTTTTTTTTTTTGCAACTCAGGGACATCTGCTTAAGTTTAATCCTACTCTCATTTCTTTCTAGTAACAGTCTTAACTTGTTTCAAGTCCCATCATCAGTTCAATAATTTAAGTAAACAATAGCTCAAAAAAATTGATCCCCCAAAGTAGACCTTCTTCTGTAGGGAATAAATGACAATTTACAGCATATTTCAATAGTGCATGATTTTTTCACAAATTTCATTAGCACACCATTGATTGCTCAGTTTTCAGCTCTCAAAACAATTTAACATAGTCTCTTTCATGCAGAGGATAACATATTCATATTATTTGATTTCTGATGAAACCAAATGACCCTTTAAATTTGCAATAGAGTTCTTTAATTTTGTATGAGTTTCTTTACTGCTGTTCATTTAATTTTCTGTTTCCATTAACCATCTGCAAGCATTTGACTCTATGACAATTATTCAGCTGTGCTACATCATGACTGACATATTTTATAAATAAAAAAAAAGAAAAGAAAATGGAGGAGGGTTAGAGATCACAAGAGAAAGGAGGAGAAAGCAATCGAACACAAATGTCATGGTTTGGAATCATGTATTTTCCATTCAGCTGAAACATCTGAGTGGTAATTATTGGTCCAACTGTAAATCTAGCCTAATTGCATTTTGTCTTCATTTCTGATAAGCACTTCACGATGATGATGATTACTCTCGCTAAATGCATTCGTTCCATGAATGTTTTCCCACACTGTTGGCCAGGGGGCCTTGCAGATAAAAAGACTGCAGACGAAATGGCTCAATTCTGCTACAACTAAATCAGTATTGATTTCTTTTTCCAACTAGAAGAGGGTCTTACTATATATGCCTTTCTTTTCTCTGCCTACCCACCACACAGAAAGGTTCGGTCAGTATATATGAGAGTGTACTTTAGTTAACTGATGTAACTGAGAGGCCAATCTTGGGCAATTAGCACTGATTAACCTTGTCACTTGTCTGACAAATAAAGAACATAACATCTTGCCTGCTTCCTTAAAGGATTCAATTGAAAAGAAACCCACTGTTTGATTTAATTTTCCTTTGTACCCGAGAAACCTTTGCCATGTTAATCTAAATAATTTTTGCCTCTTTATACTTATGCTTTTTTTCTTTCCTATTATTGAATACCCAGTGAGCCTTTTCAATGATGGCATGGGGACAGGCTGTTAACATCTTTTCATAACTCTCTGTATTTCATAGTAGGGCAATTAAGCTAAACACTTAGATTTCTACCACAAATTTAAATGAACAAGTGGAAGCAAATGGCTATGGAATTGAAGGTCATTATATGGCTTCATCACTGCAGTTCAGCTTTTTAAACTCAGTGTTTTCACAAAGAAATTCTAGAAAAATTGTAGTTCTGGAGTCTTTCTGAGAAAATCTCAGTAATGTAGCATCAAACAAAGTCTACACAGACTGCAAATCGTATTTAACCGTTCATTTGGCTGATTTAGACATTTCATCTAACTTCTTGAAACATTTATAAGCAATGCTTGAATCCACCTTTGACAATGGGCCAAGGGAGAAAGACTGTCATCAAGCTTCTGGAAAAGTCATTGAACAAGGCTTATTATAACCCAGGGCTGAACACCTGCAGTTGGTAGATAACAGTGAAGGATGTAAAAAGCTAATATGAAAAGAAGTATGAAGACTGGAGTTACACAGCAGAAAGAATGTGGTTCTTAAAATCTGGTATAATTATTGGAAAGTTCAGAAATAAATCCTGCTAGAACAGAACTTCCATAAAAACTGTTCTCATTGGACAGTTATTTGCTTTCCCACCATCTATTCCTTTTTCTTCCTGAGATGGCCCCTGCTTTTCATTTGGTCTTCCATCCTTCCCCCATTCTCAGTCTACGTGGCCTGAAACTGAGGTTCTACCTCTAGCAACCTGGAATATGTAAACCAGGTCCACCCCCGAACAAGATTTCTTGGCCACATAATGCATTTAGGGGTGAACACAAGCTAAGCTAATCTGATAAAAGTGACTCTCAAGGCTTTTTCAAACCACCTCAAGACAATATCTCCTTCCACGGGACTTTAACAAGGGGATATCTCTTGTACACACATACCTTGCTCTTATGTGCAGCCACAGAATTAAGTGAACACACTGAAGAAGGTAGAAATAAACCAGGAACCAATGCCATCATTTTCATTTGTGCTTATTGAGTCAATATAGTCCCTGGGTTGCTTAAGCCAGTTTGCACTGATTTTTCTGTCACCAAAATAGTTCATTATAGAGGCTAAATCTATTTGAGCAAGATTATAGAGCGGCATGGAAAGCAAACAGACATAGGTAAGAAGATGTTCAAATTTTAGTTTGGAGCAAGACCAACTTATCATCTTCCACTGTCCTCCTAAGCTTTGTTGATTGAGTGTAAACTTCCCTGATCCAGATGAAAATTCTAACAGGATCATAATTTTACTTGACATTATATATCATAAACAGTCCACAAATCACTTTTAGTCTCAGTGATTCAGTAATAAGATTGCCCAGTCCCATAGAAGAATAAAATCTCTAAGCATGCCTCCCTAGTCAGTCTTTTTACCAGCTTCACAATGAAAGCCTATAAAAGGAAGAACATGGTTCTTTATTTTTCTCCATCTTGTTTTTTCTTCTCATTAACTGTGGCTTCGGAATTGGGTGATTAGGGGCCATGAGCCTTAGGATGAACTCTGAGGAAATCAAAGAGGAGAAACCAATTTATTTGGCTGCTACTGAAAAAAACAGACATAGACAAGATGGAGTGGCATTGAATTGGTAAAGAAAAACGGCTTCAGAGTCAGATAGATGGTTAGCGTCTCTTCTCTGCTTCAATGGCTATGACCTCAGGGTACGTTGCTAAACTTTAGCCTTTAGATTTGGGGTTGAAACCTACCTTTAGAGTTACTGTAAGAAATACAAGATAAACGTGAACAATGGGCTTACCCATTGTGGAAGCTTAATAAATTGTAAAAGTTGTTTGGGAAGATTTATCAGCAGGGAGTCAGGGGCAGGAAATCAAACCCCTTTCTAGTCATACAGAGTGCAAGCATATGGAGAATGATTATTTAGTTTGAAGTGTTATGATTTCCCACAATGTGAAAAATGTAAAAATAAATAAATAAATAAAATAAATGTTATAGTTTTATTCTAATTATCTATCCTTATGGATAAACATTTTGAATCAAGAGTTAATTATTTCTGAGGAGGGAAAACAATAACTACAGTCTATGAAGAGGCTTAAGTCCTTTGTGAGGAGTTAACAATCTAGGTATCCCTGAGAGTATATTTAAGAGTGTTTTACAAGTAGTATCAATAACTTAGCACATTCATAAATGTTGGACAAGTAACCTTTATAAGCAAATGTGATGAATATCAGAGATAACAATATGTTTTGCTTTTCCTAAAAAATGTTACTTTTATTGTGTCTCATTTACAAACACAGCAAAGTAAAACTCATCTCAGCAATGATTTCCTTCCTCAAGTAGTTATGCTTGCACATGACTTGCATGTTTCTACAACTCTTTGTGTATTGCATTAATGTACTTTGTAAATTTGGCTGCTACATGCACTATAAAACATTTACTTTTTCAACTCTGGGTGTTAAGTTTTCACAACTAGATATGCATTAATGAGTGAAATATCAATAGAGTGGGCCTGTTTGAAAGTAAAAAGTAGGGATTTATTCAAATTATACCTGTGTCTGAATGAATAGAGAATATTTTTCCCTCAGATAGGAATATGTAGGGGATTCTTGATTAATTATATTCTTGACAAAAAAAGTATATTTTTGAAAAATGAGAAATTAAGAAACATGATTAAGAAATATCATAAAATAATAGAGAAGAAATTGATTAATATGACTATTATAAAAAATTAAAAATTTGTTTATTATCATAAAAATAATGGGGAATGCTTAGGCTGTTTCTATAGGTAGGAGCTGGAGATTACTCTTAGGGTTAGAGTCTGTATTAGTTTTTTATGACTACAAAAATTACCCAAAACTAAACAGTATAAAGCAATATACATGTATTGCCTCACAGTTTCTGTGGGGTAGGAATCTGGGCATAGCTTCATTGGGTCCTTTTCTCAGGGTCTCAAAAAATTACAATGAAAGTGGTTGTCATGCAGCATTCTTTTTTGATGCTCAGGGCCCTCTTCCAAACCCAAGGGGTTGTTAGCAGAATTCATTTCCTTGTGGCTGTATGACTGAGGTTCCATTTTCTTACCAGCTGCTAGTTGGAAACTACTCTTAGCTCTAAAGGTGCCCATGAGGTCCTTGCCCTTTGGCCTCTGCATAAACACTGTCACTCGGCAGCTTATATTGTCAAGGCCAGCCAGAGAACATATCTGACCTACATGTAGGTCACAGTCTTTCTTTTACAGAGTGCACTTGATTAGGTCAAGCCCTCACAGGGAAACCTCCCATTTAATTAAGTCAAAGACAACTGATTAGTAGCTTTAATTACATCTAAAAAAAATTTTTGTCATATAACATAATGACTAGAATTTATCTCATCATATTCAAAGGCCCTTCCCACAATTGAGGAGAGAGATTGTAGAAGATATGTATCCCAGTGTGTGTGAACCTTGGAGACCATCTAGAATTCCGCTTACCAAAGAATCTATTTGAGAAATATATCCTTAATCAAGACTATTATCTTGATTTCTCCAAATATAGATGTCTAGGTAATGATTTAAAATAATTCACTGAATCCAACTATCTAAATACAATCATGAACAATCATGGTTCTTTTAGTCTCTTTTTAATGAATTCCATACTGTACAATGAGAAATTGCACAGAGATATATGCTTCTTGCTTCAGGACTATCATTTCTAAAGCTTAGTCATTGTTTATTCATTCGTGCAAAGAAAAATCTTTAATTATGCAGACTTGATCAATTCGTTTTTGTATTGACTTTGATTCCATCTAAAATGCTCAGTTATTGGCTGTGACTTTGTGATACTAGTTTCCATTTCTTTAACTGTAATTATTATTTTGCTTTAATTGGCGCCATCCAAGTATTCTATTTATGAAAATGGACGTTTGATGTCTTTATGATGGAATAAGCTAAATTTATCCTGAAATCTGAATAGAAATTGGACCATGATGTCTATTTAATATCATTACACATTCAGTAAATTTAGCAGCTAGCTTTATGCTCAATATCATATAGAGTTAACTATATAGGATAAAACAAAGCTTCAGAGAAGAAGCTGGAAGCCCACATTTATAATGTTCAATTTTTCTGATTTTAAGAGTTTGATATTACCCACTTAAAAGTAATAGATTAGAGTACTGATAACCCCCCATCTTTCACTCTTTGGATGTGGTAAGGTATTAGAGGTAAGGGGAGAAACTGGAAGGTTCATCACTGACTTAGAGCCAGATGGATTTTTAGATGAAATGTTTGTTTTCCTTGTCTGCTATCAGAATCATCAGAAGTATAATATGTAGAAAGTATTTGTTCTCAGCATTAGTTCAGATACTATTGCAAGTATGGCAGTCTAGGTGTGTGTGTGTGTGTGTGTGTGTGTGTGTGTGTGTGTGTGTACATGCATGTGTGCATCTTTCTATGTGAGATGAATGACTTTGCAAAGAACTAAACTTTATACAGTTATAAGTATTATTTGTCAATATTATTTTTCATTTTGGGACTAGCTGAATAAGTTATATTTAGCCTCTTTCTCTTTGTCAATCTATTGACTGCCCATTAGGATGTGAATGGACATAAAATTATCCTTAAAAATATGCTATCCATTCTGGGAAATGGTTTATTTCAAAATATAGGTGTTTATTTTATTCAAATACTTCTTTGTTTTTTTTTTAAATTTTTTGTGGTACACGGGCCTCTCACCACTGTGGCCCCTCCCGCTGCGGAGCACAGGCTCTGGACGCACAGGCCCAGCAGCCATGGCTCACGGGCCCAGCTGCTCCACGGCATGTGGGATCTTCCCGGACCGGGGCACGAACCTGTGTCCCCTGCATCTGCAGGCGGACTCTCAACCACTGCGCCACCAGGGAATCCCTGTTTTTTATTTTTATCTTTTAACATTAATTCTAGATACTTTGTAACTCTTGCAGATCCTAAACATGGGCTAAGTGCTTGACCCAGACATCCAGGGCTCAGCAGGATCAACGTGGTCTCTGAGCCTCTTGCTCTGATTCCAACAGTATGATCGCCCTCCATACAGGGCCTTTCACATTGTAGTTGATGGAGCAGCTGGTGACCTCCCTGAACTCCATATGCATGTGTGTGCACTGTACCTGCAAGAGCCTATCCCACCCAGAACCTGGTAACCCTCACCAGCTTGATGGTCTACAGACAACTCTGTCCATGATGGTGTCTTGGCAATGATTAGGTACAGTGCTACTCAAATAATTCTTAAATAAAAATTTGAAAGCTGATGCAAAGTTCCTTTCCAGAACTTATTTTTCAAAATATAAAATATATTATATTTTGTTCTTCCTTTGACATTTAGAATTTTAATTGATCTTGAAGTCAGCTACAGGTACAGGATTCGAGGTTATATATGAGGACAACTAAAAAAATACAACTTGCTTTATTTTCCCTTGTAGAAAAAGCTTCATCATTTCACTTCCTATTAGTAAACACGCTCAATCTAAGATAAATCTTATACATGTGTTCCTGGAGCCACAGTTGAAAGTCAACTGGGCAAAGCTGCAGGTGCTATGCATGAATGTGGAGGCTGAACCGGACAGTATTAATGTATATGGCGAGATGTGAAGCCTGCATACTTCCCTAGAGTTATTACACAAGTGATAAAAATTAAGAATTAAAAACCTACTATGGGCTAAATACTAGTTTTAAGAATAAAAATTATCATGTTGTAAGTATTAGGCACAGTCTTTCAATTTTTTAGAATCTAATTTCTGTGAGTGGCTTGAAGGGATGATAAAAATAAGATAGTAATTGATGTTCTCCACAGGTATAGCAAAATCTATAGAGATCCTAACTAATTTTAGTAAATATATTATGGTTAAGGTATTTGTAAATTTCCCCCAACCACTTTGTCAAACTATTAGCCAAAGTCTTATTTTTTTCAACAGTAAGCTAAATGATTCTTTTCTTATGTTTATAGTAATTTTACCTCTTCTAGATGTTAAAAACGTCACATGGTACAATTATTCTATGATTTTGGGGAACATATTTTGTTTATTCTATCCATAACCATGATGATTTAAAAAACTAATCAGATCCTGATTCAAGATAGGGTAATAGGGATTAAGTACACCCACTTCAGGGCTAGTCTAGAGTTAGAGTATTGCTCCTATCCATTACTAGGTGTGATTCTGAGCAACCACCCAGATGAATCTGTAAACTGTAATTGAGATTATCCACAAAGCATTTAGTACAGTGCCTGTTTTAGCACTGTCATTAAATATTAAAAATTATCATTTTGATAAAAACTCTCCAGAAAGTGGGCATAGAGGGAACATACATCAACATAATAAAGGCCATATATGATAAACCTACAGCTAACATCATACTCAATGGTGAAAAGCTGAAAGCATTTCCTCTATGATCAAGAACAAAACAAGGATGTCCACTCTCGCCACTTTTATCCAACATAGTTTGGAAGTCCTAAGCATGGCAATCAGCGAAGAAAAAGAAATAATAGAAATCCAAATTTGAAAAGAAGTAAAACTGTCACTGTTTGCAGATGACATACTATGCATAGAAAATCATAAAGATGCTACCAGAAAACTACTAGAGCTCATCAATGAATTCAGTAAGGTTGCAGGATACAAAATTAATACATAGAAATCTCTTGCATTTCTATTCACTAACAATGAAAGATCAGAAAGAGAAATTAAGGAAACAATTCTATTTATCATCACCTCAAAAAGAATAAAATACCTAGGAATAAACCTACCTAGGAGACAAAGGACCTGTACTATGAAAAGTATAAGACACTAATGAAAGAAATTAAAGAGGATACAAACAGATGGAAAAATATACCATGTTCTTGGATTGGAAGAATTGATGTTGTCAAAATGACTATACTACCCAAGGCAATCTACAGATTCAATGCAATCCCTATCAAGTTACCAATGGCATTTTTCATAGAACTAGAACAAAAAATCTTAAAATATGTATGGAAACAAAAGACTACGAATAGCCAAACCAATCCTGAGAAAGAAAAATGAGGCTGGAGGAATCATGTTCCCTGGCTTCAGGCTATAGAACAAAGCTACAGTCATCAAAACAGTATGATACTGGCACAAAAACAGACATATAGATCAATGGAACAGGAGAGAAAGCCCAGAAATAAACCAACACACCTGTGGTCAATTAATTTATGACAAAGGAGGCAAGACTATACAATGGAGAAAAGACAGTCTCTTCAATAAGTGGTGCTGAGAAAACTTGACAGCTACATGTAAAAGAATGAACCTAGAACATTCTCTAATGCCATATACAAAAATAAACTAAAAATGGATTAAAGTCCTAAATGTAAGACCAGATACTATAAAACTCTGAGAGGAAAACATAGGCAGAACACACTGACAAAAATCGCAGCAGTATCTTTTTTGGATCCACCTCTTCGAGTAATGAAAAAAACAAAAATCAACAAGTGGGACCTAATTAAACTTAAACGCTTTTGCACAGCAATGGAAACCATAAACAAAACGAAAGACAACCCACAGAATGGGAGAAAATATTTGCAAACGAAGCAAATGACAAGGGATTAATCTCCCAAATATACAAACAGCTCATGCCGCCCAATATTGAAAAAGGAAACAACCCAATCAAAAAAATGAGTAGAAGATCTAAATAGACATTTCTCCAAAGAAGTACAGAAGGCCAAAAAGCACATGAAAAGATTCTTAACGTCACTAATTATTAGAGAAATACAAATTAAAAAGACAATGAAATACCACCTCACACCAGTCAGAATGGCCATCATCAAAAAGTCTACAAACAATAAATACTGGAGAGGGTGTGGAGAAAAGGTAACCCTCCTATGCTATTGGTGGGAATGTAAATTGGTATAACTATTATGGAGAACAGTATGGAGGTTTCTTAAAAGACTAAAAATAGAACTATAGAACTACCATATGATCCAGCAATCCCACTCCTGGGCATATATCTGGATGAAACCATAATTTGAAAAGATACATGCACCCCATTCATTGCAGCACTATTTACAATAGCCAAGACACGGAAATAACCTAAAATGTCCATTGACAGAGGAACGGATAAAGAAGATGTGGTGCATATATACAATGGAATATTACCATAAAAAATATTGAATTAATGCCATTTGGAGTAACATGGATGGACCGAGAGATTACCATACTAAATGAAGTAAAGTCAGACAGAGAAGACAAATATGACACTGCTTATATGAAGAATCTTAAAAAATTATACAAATTAAGTTATTTACAAAGCAGAAACAGACTCACAGACTTTGAAAACTTATGGTTACCAAAGGGGAAAGGTGAGGGGAGGGATAAATTAGGAGTTTGGGATTAACATATACACAGTACTATATATAAAATACATAATCAATAAGGACCTATTGTATAGCACAGGGAACTACTCAATAACCTGTAATAACCTACATGGGAAAAGAATCTGAAAAAGAATAGATATATGCACATGTATAACAATCACTTTGCTGTACCCCTAAAACTAACACAACATTGTAAATCCACTATACTCTAATAGAAAATAAAAATTTAATTTAAAAATTCAATATCATTTTATCATCCTTCTCATCATGATTATTACCTTTCTTATCAGGACAAAATTACAAATTTTATGAGAGGAAAGCATCTTTAAACAATCAGTTGGGTTTATATGACTTTTACAATTAAAATTTTGACATAAAGCTTTATAAATCCATTTAGAACCTGAAGGAACTTGTCAAAATTTAAGTGCTGAATATATAATAAAAGTCAGGTTATGAATTTTCATCAGCAATATTGAATACATAGTTTTCTTATTATTGAAATTGTTTTAAATTCAAATTTAATAAAAATGCAGCATTCTTAAATTCTAAAATTTAAGATGTTTTGACACATAAATAATGTCAACTATAGCAAATCAATCCTTTACCCTTGAAACTTAGAGGTTTACTTTTATATTTAACTTAAGATGAACTCTAGCAAATTTCTAAACCATGATGTACCTAAGGTTCTCCTTCTGCAACATCATTATGTGTAGGACTTGAGGTTTCCACTTCATTATATTACATTAAATGCAGATAATTACTGTGTTTCTTTCCATTCAGGTTGAAACCATCTGAGAGGATCCTTAGGTCAATGCATATTGACCTAAGGAGCATCCTGATATGTGGAGAGTAAACTCCAACCTTTTTTGACAAAACTGTCTTTAAGAAACTGCAAGTTACTTCTTAGCTGGAGTTTTCCAATTTCCTTAAACTCTTTTCCTATAATTGCTATAAGGTGATATTAATATTTCCTATATGGGAATTCACTTAGTTATATTTGATTAATAATATATTATTTGATATTCCTCATTTCCAACTGAAGTAATCTCATGTCTTAAATATCTAATCTCTCAAATTTCTCCTTATGCAAAAGTTGAAGTCCTCTAAAGTGGGTTGAAAATCAAAAAAGATCGCATTAGTTGATCCATAAATATTTGGTTGCTTATAAAAATTACTGAATATTAGTAACTAATAGATTAACAAATATATCCTAACAATCATTGCAGGACACCAAGATCCATGTTATGTCTCACAACATTCAGGTTTAATGAACATGAATATCACCAAGCTTTCTTCTTGAACTATTCCAGTGATGATTCATATTACTAAAGTTTCTTGCTTCCCCAGTATACATAGCTGTCTTAGTATGTTCAGGCTGCTATGATAGAATACCATAGACTGGGTGGTTTATAAATGATAGACATTTGTTCCTTACAGTTCTGGAGGCTGAAAAGTGTAAGATCAAGGGGCTGGCAGATTCAGTATCTGGTGAGGGTCCACTTCCTGGTTGATATATGGTCATCTTCTTGCTGTGTCCTTAGTTGTTGGAAGGAGAGAGGGTGCTCCCTCCCTGGGGTCTATTTTATAAGAGCACTAATCCCATTCAGAGCCCTGTCCTTATGACCTAATCATTTTCCAAAGGCTCCACCTTCAAATACCATCACATTGGGGAATAGGTCTCAACATATGAAATTTGGGGTACACAAATTTTAGTCTATGGCAATAGCCATCCCTTTTACGGAGCACTGTCACTCCCTAGCATTTGTCACCATTGACATAGTTTATATTTTCCTATGTATTTATTTATGCTGTGTTTTCATCCACTGGGATGTGATCTCTGTAAGGGAAAGAGTTTTGATTTATTTTGTACACTGTATGTCTTGAGAGATCCTAAACAGCACCTGCCGCATAGTAGACATTTAGTAAATACTGGCTGAATAAAACCCCCAAATTTTACTATTGATAAACCAAATGTGTTTTTCTTTTTGTTTTTAACCAGCAAAAAATGTGTTGTATACACACTCTGTACACGTGTATGTGTGCTTGTGTGTGTGGTTTCAATGCTGAACATTGGAGTTGGATTTTGGTTAATACACCCAATATCATCAAATTGTAAATATATGGAGATTTCATATTCATTGAAATTGTTTTAAGTTCAGGTTTACTAAAGAAGGTACTTTTTTCCAGAGGTGAAACCATTGCTATTGTTTTTTTTTAATCAAAAACAGCATTACAAACATATTTTCAATAATTAAGATACAAGGTTCTGAGATTCTAAAATCTCGTGTGTGCATGCGTGTATGTGTATATATGTGTGTGTATGTATGTATATACATATTTATTTATATATATCCTCAATATATGTACATATAAAATTCACACGTTTACTTGTCACTATTTAACTATTTCCTTTCAAAATTTCAGCTCTTTGTCTTACCTGATTCTTTTCTTTTTCTTTTGAACAAAAAGAGAAAAGTAATATTTTTACCATTTAAGCATTCATTTGGAGAATCATTATCACTAGAATCTGATTTTTTTGTCTCATGTTTTCTAGAGTTCAAACATAGGGTTATGAAATTTCCAATTTTTCTTATTATATCACCTGACTCTCCAGTAATTCATAAGTGACCCTGAATTTAGCTAGTAATGTAGCTACTATAAATATGTTATTTTGGTCTACTATGCACCTTCTTGCAGTTGCTTAAAGCACATTTTCTCCTTAAAATGTCCCATGTTTTAGATTGTGATTCTTTTTTTATATATTAAAATATGAACTAGAGTCTGGTAAGTAAAGAAAAGTCTTTATAATCATAGAACCACCTAAAAACTCAAAGAACTCAAAAACTACTCTCTCAAAACAACAAACTCCAAAAGGGACAGCTAGCAATATAGAAATCATTTAGACAATGACCACTCTACTCTACAGAAAAAGTGCTGTCCAACCTCCACCATTGACAGCTGCCCAGACTTCCAAGGGCATAAGGTTGTAGTGAGGAGACCTGATCCCACACTGACCCCTGCTGATGTAGTATCTAACAAGGCACAATGTGGAACAGGGGCTTTCATCACTGCCCAGCAGTACTGAGCCATAACCCACTGGCCCTTGTCAGTGACCTCAAAGGGAGTCTGAATTTCTACCTCTACGTGGAGGTAAAATAGCTTCCTTCCCCTCTATGTGGAGAAACTTTCAGAAGAGATATGGTGGAGTCAGTACTCTGCCTTATCATATGACCATGGAGGCTATGACCATGGAGGCCAAGAAGGAGTTGCCCTCCCAGCCAATGCAGTACAAATGGATGTCGTATTGGGTAGCCTTGATTCCCACCCTTCCCCTGAGAAACCAGAAGAATCTTCCCCACTAGGTGTCAACACAGGCTGAATGGGAAAGCTGGACTTAATTCTACTTGGTAGCAAATAATTGGTGTCTATTCCTTTCCCCTGCTGCAAAAATCAGGAAAATCTGAAGTTGAATGGAAAAAAAAAATCAACAGATGCCAACATTGAATGCTACAGGTATTAGAATTATCTGATGAGGATTTTAAATCACCATCATAAAATGCTGCAACAAGCAATTACAAGGACATTTGAAACAAATGGGAAGATAAAAAGTCTCAGCAAAGACTTTAAAAGAACCAAATAGATATTTTAAGACTTTTTTTTAAAGCACTATCAGGTTCACAGCAAAATTGAGAGGAAGATCCTGAATTTCCCATATACCCCTGCCCACACCCATGGATAGCCTCCTTCATTATCAACATCCCCTGCCAGAATGGTACATTTGTTATAATTGATAAACCTAACTGACACATCATAATCATCCAAAGTTTACATTAGGGTTCACTCTTGGTGTTGTACATTCTATGGGTTTGGACAAATCTATAATGACATGAATCCACCATTACAGTATCATACATGGTATTTTCAATGCCCAAAAAATCCTCTGCACTACACCCTAATCATCCCCACCCTATTGATATTTTACTGTCTCCATAATTTTGCCTTTTCTGGAATGTCATATAGTTGGAATCACATAGTATGTAGTCTTTACAGATTGGTTTCTTTCACGGAGCAACATGCATTTAGGTTCCCTCCCTGTCTTTTCATGGCTTGATAGTTCATTTATTTTTAGCACTGAATAATATTCCATTGTCTGGAAGTACTACAGTTTATTTATCTCCTCACCTACTGAAGAATATCTTCATTGCTTCCAAGTTTGGCCAATTATATATAAATCTTCTATACATCCATGTGCAGGTTTTATGTTGACGTAAGTTTTCAACTCTTTTGATAAATACCAAGAAGCATGATTGCTGGACCACATGATAAGAGTATGTTTAGATTTAAGATTAAGAACAGCCAAATTGCCTTCCAAAGTGGCTGTACCTTCGTCATTTCCACCAGCAATGAATGAGAGTTCCTGTTACTCCATATCCTTGCCACATCCTTGCTAGAATTTGATGTCAGTGTTCTGGATTTTGGCCATTCTGATAAGTATAGCTGTATCTTATTGTTGTTTTAATTTGCATTTCTCTGATGACTTATGATGCTGAACATCTTTTCATATGTTTATTTGCCATCTGTATATCTTCTTTGGTGAAATGTCTTTTCAGGTTCTTGGCCATTTATTAATCACTTTGTTTATTTTCTTATTGTTGAATTTTAAGAGTTCTTTGTATATTTTCATAAAAGTCCTTTATCAGATGTGTCTTTTGCAAATATTTTCTCCCAGTCTGTGGCTTATCTTCTCATTCTTTTGTTAGAATCTTCTGCAGAGGAAAAGTTTTTCATATAAATGAAGTTCAGCTTATCAACTGTTTCTTTCATGGATTGTGCCTTTGATGTTGTATCTAAAAATTCATCACTATGCCCAAGGTCATCCAGTTTCTTTAATAGACATAGGCCTATTCAGATTGTCTCTTTCTTCTTATGTGAGTTTTGGGAGCTTTTGACTTTCAAGGAATTGGTCCATTTCACCTAGGTTCTTAAATTTGTGGACACAGAGTTGTTCATAATATTCCTTTATATGCCCATAGGATCTGTAGTGATGGACCCCTTTCATTTCTTATATTAATAATTTGTGACCTTTCTGTCTTTTTCTTAGTTAGGCTGGCTAAGGCTTATCAATTTTATTGATCTTTCTTTTTTTTTTAAACAGCTTTTAGCTTCATGGATTTTCTCTATTTTGTTCCTGATTTCAATTTCATTTCTAATTATTTTTATTTATATTCATTTCTGTTCTAATTCTTTTTATTTATTTTCATCTGATTACTTGGGATTAAGTTTGCTTCTTTTTCTAGTTCTCTGTGGTGGAAACTTTGATTATTGATTTTAGATCTTTCCTCTTTTCTTATATATATTCAATGCTATATACTGCTTTTGATGCAGCTCTCAAATTTTGATATAAGCTGTGTTTTCATTTTTATTTAGTTCAAGTACTATATTTCTTAACTTTTCGAGATTTCTTTTTTGACCTATGGGTTATTTACAAGTGTGTTGTTTAATTTCCACACATCCTTCAAGAAGATGGCGCATAAGTCCTCACACTTTAAGTGAGCTGCACATAGTCACTTCCCTCCAAAGAGTACAGTATGGAAAAAAGCAAAACAAGAATAACTTACAGTGGAGAATCCTGAAAAACGCTACCTCAGCCAAATAAGCAAGGTTAATACCAACAGCAGTAAGTCATGCTGTTATTATGCACCCTTGCCATGATGTAACAATACCATTTTACCAGTGCTCTTCCTTTAAAAAAAACCCATAATCAGAGTCTAATCTTGAGAATATTAGACAAATCCCAATTAAAGGACATTCTACAAATTAACTGAACAGTATGCTGCAAAACTGTCAAGGTCACTGAAAACAAGGGAAGTCTAAGAAACTGTTATATTAAGAGGAACCTAATGAGTCACGAGGAGTAAATGTAATGTTCTCTGGATGGGATTCTGGAACAGAAAAAGGACATTAGATAAAAAGCAGAGAAATCTGGATAAATTATGAACTTTTGTTAATAACGTTTCAATATTTGTTTATTAATTGTGAGAAATATACCATAGTAACATAAAAAGTTAGTAAAGGAGAAACTGGGTATGGGGCATATGGGGCATGTGGAGCGTATGTTACTGCCTTAACAACTTTTATCTAAATCTAAAGCTAATCTAGAATAAACCTTTTATTAAAAATAAAAATAAAACTCATGTCTCCAAGGAATCCAGGGCTCATAAGTACAAGATGTTAGGGACAGAAATAGATAATTATAAGGGTGGAATACTTGTATGCACACTTCAATAGGAGCAGGGGCATATAAGGAAATAATACAGGTGTTTTGGACAAAATTACAGAAAAGTCCAACACATAGGCACTCTTATAGCTTTAAGGAAGAAAATTGCAGACTCTTATCTGCAGAGTTTCACCTACAGGGAGAGAGAATAGACCACATGTGATCATTTTAACAGTGTAAAAGAAATTACTGTCTGACTGGCTCATACCTTGCTGAGGACTCTCTAAGAGGTAAACATGCTGAATTGTGATCAGTCCTGAGTTGTGATCAATCATGAAATGCTTGCTGAAAAGTACTTATCACTTTAGAGAACTAGTTACCCATTAGGCCTGGAGGTAACTATATATGACCAGGGCATCTGGAAAACTGTATACAGAACATTATCCAGATCGATATACTTTAGTATGATGCTTATCTGAGGAGTCAAATAACTTGGTAAAGTAAATAAAAGAAAGCAAGTGAGATCTAAACACCAAGGTTATGCCCGAAAGTTGGGTCAGATTTTCTTTGGTTGTACTGCTGCCTACTTCCATGACTCCTGCCATTAAAGTAGAAATTAGAAATATGATGACAGCAGAGTGATTCTAAGTTTATCATGATAAACTAAATATTAATATGAATAAACTAAGATTTGATAACCTCCCCAAATGTAAATATTATAAGATCTGATGTTCACCATGAATTATGAGCAAAAACACCTGAAAAAAAAAAAAACTCTGAAGAAAATAGTCACCTTTTTCTCAAATATTTTAGCTAAGACAATTCTATTTAACCCTCAAATTTCAAAATATCCAAGTATCTAAGGGCATCCATTTGAATTCACCTTATTATTCCTAGGAGACATAAGGATATTACAAAATTAAATTTTGCAGTTTGAATATACGTTTGAGGTATTTTGATTAGGATGTCAACTTTAAATTACTTTGAATACATGTTTTTATTCAAATTAAGCTCATGCCTGAAAATATACATATATATGCAAATGAATATGAAATGAAGTGACTTTGAGTTCATTTTAGCCTTGCTATAAACAATGACACCTACAAAACTGTACACTAGAAAAGTATACTAGATAATGTGTATTATGATCAGCCATATTAGTATAGAAATTATTAACAGTTAATAACATATTTAGAATACTGCAGTATTCATTTTTAACTGGTTATGTTCAAAATCTAAAATACTGTGGACCAAACTGTCTATCACTATAATCTCTAATCCAGTTTGTCTGCTTATCTCCTGCTGATACATACAGCATAATTCAATTCATTGTACAATACATTTGGATTTCCGTTGCAATGACCACTGTCATTATAACAACATGCTGTTATCCTTTCTTGTTGCAAAAGTGTACTCATTCAATTTTGAAGAAAGCAAACCTTCCCTTCAACTCACATGAATATTTCTTGTCTCTAAATAATACTTTTCTCCTTTTTATTTTGATAACTTTCTAAATTGCTTTTTGTTTTTCTTCCATAAGTGAGATGACAATGGCATTTGAAGGGAAGGGGAAAAAAAATACAGAAATGATTACCATTGATTATCTTCCTCCTCTTTGCTTCCTTACTTGCTGACTGACTGTGCTTGGATGAGCTGAACAGTTTGTTAGCATATGCTGGATAATTACGGTGCTGCAAATTTGCAGCTACAGTGATCCAGACACTGCTTTCTTGATCTTTCTGTCCTCAAGCAGGAGATGACATGAATAACAAAAGTTATTCTTATTTTTAGTGTAAAAATGACTGAATTCTGCTTTTAATTTATGAAAAACCAAGTAAAAATAAGGACAAATATGTGAGTGAATTTAACTTAGGGTGACTTGGAACATAGAGAGATGACACACCTCTGTAGATGTAGAAAGTCCCAGCTAGCAAGGCAGAGTATCAAATAGCATTATACATATTTATGCAGAGGAATGGTTTGTGTCATGAAGTTTGGTGGCATAGGACATGGGAATTAGTCAAAAGACTTTAGACCTAAACTGTCTAGGAAGCAAATTAGGAGCATGCCTTAGGACAGTGTATCACAAATTTGCCTACTGTGAGAATCAAAAGAGGCATTGTGAAAAACAGATTTCTGGACTCAACCAAGATCAGTAGCTCCAGATGAGGGAACCTCTGAAAATCTGTATTTAACACATATCGTGGATGATTCTGCAGATTAAGTAAAGGAACTATCCTAAAAGAACTAGAACACCAACTATTCATTCTCAATTTATTCAACAAATATTTCTTGAGAAATAAATATACATTTTCAAGGTAAGTTCTATGGTGTATTTTGATGATGCTTTTTGTAAACAGAGAAACTGATTTGCAGCAACCTAATTTTTAAAATTGATGTTCAATTTGTTGATTCAATATATGAAAAACAGATTGAACATTTAAATTCAATCAACAAATCTTATTAATATCTCTAGCAATTTAGCACAATTTATTTATCATTGTTAAAAAGGCTTTTATACTATTGTGACTTACATGTTTACATGCTATCAGCATTTATAGTTTTAATAATTTATATTCTTTTTAAGTCCTTAAATTGTCTGAATAACCAAATGAACTCTCTCAAGCACTTAAGTAATTCATAGATTCTTTTTAAAAATTTGATTAATTTATTTATTTTTATACAGCACGTTCTTATTAGTTATCTATTTTATACCTATTAATGTATATTTGTCAATCCCAATCTCCCTATTCATCCCAACACCACCCCACCCCCACTTTCCCCCCTTGGTGTTCATACATTTGTTCTCAACATCTGTGTCTCTATTTCTGCCTTGCAAACAGATTCATCTGTACCATTTTTCTAGATTCCACATATATGCATTAATATATGATATTTTTCTCTTTCTGACTTACTTCACTCTGTATGACAGTCTCTAGGTCCATCCATGTCTCTACAAATGACCCAATTTCATTCCTTTTTATGGCTTAGTAATATTCCATTGTATATATGTACTACATCTTCTTTATCCATTCGTCTGTGGATGGGCATTTAGGTTGCTTCCATGACCTGGCTATTGTAAATAGTGCTGCAATGAACACTGGGGTGCACGTGTCTTTTTGAATTATGGGTTTCTCTGGGTATATGCCCAAATTCATAGATGCTAATGAATCAAGCTTAAATATAGTGAATTGTAATTGTTTTTGTGAATTTAAAGTAAAATTACTTAAACTCAAAGACTAAGGCAATTACTTATTTACATATTTTAAAATGGAATAAAAATTTTCCCTGATAAATTGAACAATTGAGTCCAAAAATAATAAATATACAAAATGTAATGATAAACTTTAAATATGAATGCCAAGGGTTTATGCATTTATTTCATCTATTTAATTCTAAACTTTCCTTAGTCATTAGCAAATAATTACACAATCCCAACACTTGATAACATCTCAAAAAACCTGTTGTTATACTTTCCCCCGGCTGAGTTGCATGTCAACCAGAGATCTGGGCTGGAAAGGTGAATTTGGGTAGAGATTGCTTGAGGCTGTCTTATAGTCACTAAAATGGAGATTTTATTTAACAAAGGTTTTGGTCTCTTAACCCACATCCATAAATTAAAGTTAACTATTACTTGATTGTTAGAGCTCATTCATGTTTGTAAACTCAACCCATCCCAGACAAATTGACTTTGATTTAATGAATCAAATTTAATCAAATTTCTTTGATTTAATGAATCTACCTACTAATTGATTCTGAATTACTTTATTATTGGCATATGGTGGCATATGACTCATAGCTATTTCAATGATAATAATTAAACTCTGTATATCTCATTTGTATATAGTGCCACAGCTTTTACTGTCTTTATATGTCCAGGCTCTTTTCTTGGCTCTGGTAATAAAGAAGTAGAAAAGACACGCAAAATTCTTGCCATTATGCATCTTACATTGTAGTAGGGGAGAAACGTAGTAAGAAGTTAAAACACAGACACACACATATCCACACATACACACATATATACACACACAGTCAAAACACATACATTTAATAATTTTCCAATAGTGGCATAAACTATGAAGAAAATAATGTAGAGTCAAGTAAAGGGATGAAGGTGACAGGTTGGCAAGTGGAGGAAAGAGATATTTTAAATAAAAATGATAGGGAAAGCCATTCAGGTGATATATGCTGGGATCTCAATAATATGAAGAGTCAGTAATAAGAAAATAAGGAGGAAAGTGTTCTAAATAGAGAAAATATCAGCACGAAGAAAAGGCTCAGGCAAGGGGATGGTGGGAGAGAAGAAGACCTTCGTCCCTGCATAACTGAAATTTTGTAACTTTTGACCAATACCTCCCCCATTTTTCCCACCTCTCAGGCTCTGGCATCCATCAGTCTTCTGTCTGCATTTATGAGTTTGACTTTTTCAGATTCCCCATATAAGTGAGATGGTGCAGTATTTGTTTTTTGTGCCTGGCTTATTTCACTTAGCATAGTGTCCTCCAGTTTCATCCATGTTGTCACAAATGACAGGATCTCTTTCTTTTTTAAGGCTGAATAATATTGCCTTAAAAATATGTATCATACTTACTTTATCATTCAGCTCTCAACAGACACTTGGGCTGTTTTTATATCTTGGCTACTGTGAATAATACTGCTGTGAACATGGAAGCATAGATCTCCGTTAGAAATACTAATTTCACTTCCTTTGGATATATACCCAGAAGTGGAATTTCTGGATCATATGGTAGTTCTATTTTTAATTTTTTGAGGAACCTCCATACTGTTTTCCACAGTGAGTGTACAAGTTGACATTTCCACCAATAATGTACAGGGGTTCCCTTTTCTCCACATCCTCACCAACACTTGCTATCTTTTGTCTTTTTGATAGTAGCCATTCTAACAGATGTGAGGTGATACCTCATTGTGATTTTGAGTTGCATTTCCTTGATAATTTGTGATGTTGAGCATCTTTTCATAGACTCTTTGGCCATTTGCATGTCTTCTCTGGAAAAAATGTCTATCTCTTTGTCCATTTTTTAATCAAGTATTTATTCTTTTTTTGTTGAGCTGTCTGAATTCCTTATGTATTTTGGATATTAACCCCTTATATGATTTGCAAATATTTTCTCCTATTTTATAAGTTACCTTTCATACTATTGATTGTTTCCTTTGCTGTGTGGGAGCTTTTTAGTTTGATATATACCATTTGTCTATTTTTTCTTTAGTGCCTTTACTTTTAAAGTCATACCCAAAAAGTAATTGCTTATTCCAATGTCAAAAAGCTTTATCCCTATGTTTTATTCTAGGAATTTTAGTTTCAGATCTTATACATAGGTCTTTAATCCATTTTGAGGTGATTTTTTTATACTAGGAGAATAAATATTGTGTTCTCACCACACACACAAGGTGGTAACTATGTAAGGTGATAGATATGTTCATTAGCTTGATTGTGGTAATTCTTGCACTGTATACATATATGAAAACATCAAATTGTACACTTTAAATATATACAATTTCTATTTGTCAGTTACACATCAATAAATCTGGAAAATAAAATAAAAATTGTAGTTCATATTGGAAATTAAGAAAAAGGTCAAATCAATGATTTATGCATCCTTCTTGACAAGTCAGAAAAGAAAATGTGTATTAAGAGCAAAAGGAAAAATTTAAAGCAAAAGAAATAATAAAAATTAGAATAGA
The DNA here is from genome assembly GCF_951394435.1 of Stenella coeruleoalba. Taxonomy (NCBI): domain Eukaryota; kingdom Metazoa; phylum Chordata; class Mammalia; order Artiodactyla; family Delphinidae; genus Stenella; species Stenella coeruleoalba. The sequence goes on from NC_137148.1 coordinate 84,949,979, forward strand.
AAGCAACTACATAATAGAAGAATGGTGTAAAATAGGGAGACAGAAGGTAAATCTCAACAACATTAGAAATTATAAAAAAAGACACCACTATAAATCTTTCAGAAATTAAAAAGACTCAAGATCTCGGAATCACTTTATGACAATAATTTAAAAATTGAGGTGAAATAGATGGATTCTTAGAAAAATAGACTTACCAAAATTAAATCCAAAATAATAGATAATAAAATCAGATTAATCATGTATCTAATCAAGAAATAATTTGCATAATTATTTTTAAAATTTCTCATTAAGAAATCTGTCTCGGTTGGCTCCATTAGTGCATTGTTCTCAACATTAAAGAAGAAAGATCATCAATGTTATTAATATTTCTTCATAAATTACAATGGTATAAAAAAGATTTTCCCGTTCAATTCATGAAGCCAGAATAATATTCAGAAAAAAATAATACGGCCAATCTTTCTAATGAACATAGACTAAAAAAATTTTTTTAGCAAATTGAATACATCAAGTTTAGCATAATCAACAAGGATTGAATTTGATTTATTTTAGGAATCAAGAGTAGGTAAAAATTAGAAATTCTATCCTAGCCTACTATATTTAAAGAACACAGGATAAAAGCATGATTATTTAAACAGATGCCAAAAAATGCATTAGTGAAAATCTAACAAGCACTGGGATAAAAACATAGTAAAATGGGAACAATTTCCTTTCTTGATAAAGATCATTAACAAAAAAATTACAGCTAACATCATACTTTATGGTATATTACCTAAAAACGGGTTTGAAGAATATCTAAGAGCTTCAACCATAAAACTAGGAGATCAGTTAGATCAGTTACATCAGTGCCTCCCCCTTATCTTATGTTTGGGTTCATGGGGAGAAGGGTCACATTCCTTAAAACTAACACATAGGAGAGAAAAGAACTTAGTCCTTGTTCACAATGGATTGGAGAAATAGATTCGCAACAGTTGCAAATTGTCTTCTTGCACATTATAGCCTCCCTTGGGGGAAGCTCTTAAAAACAATGGTGAGGGCTTCCCTGGTGGTGCAGTGGTTGAGAGTCCGCCTGCCGATGCAGGGGACACGGGTTCGTGCCCCGGTCCGGGAAGATCCCACATGCCGCGGAGCAGCTGGGCCCATGAGCCATGGCCGCTGAGCCTGTGCATCTGGAGCCTGTGCTCCGCCACTCCCGTTTGCGTACCGCAAAAAAAAACAGTGGTGAATAGCAACCATTCCCACACACAGAACTGTATGCCCCCTGTATTCCCAGGTTTGGCATCTGAGGATTCAACCAACCGCAGATTTGAAAATATTTTTTAAAAATTCCAGAAAGTTCCAAAAAGCAAAACTTGAAGTTGCTGCATGTTGACAAATGTTTACATAGCATTTACATTGTATTAGGTATTATAAGTAATCTAAAGTTGATTTAAAGTATATGGGAGGATTTGAATAGGCTATACATAAATACTATGTCACTTTATATACGGGACTTGAGCATCCTCAGATTTTGGTATCTGCAGGGGTCCTAGAACAAATTCCCCACAGATACTGAGTGACCACTGCATGTGGAGTGTCGAAAAACAAACTTGGTTTTGTTTTCTCAACTCAGTTGTTATTGCCTACTATGGACTGAATGTCTGTGTCCCCCCAAAATTCATATGTTGAAACCTAATGTCCAATGTAATGGTACTGGGATTTGAAGCCTTTGAGAGGTGCTTAGAACATGAGAGTGGAACCCTCATGAATGGAAGTAGTGTTCTTATAAAAGTGGCTTGAGGGCTTCCCTGGTGGCGCAGTGGTTGAGAGTCTGCCTGCCAATGCAGGGGACACGGGTTCGTGCCCCGGTCTGGGAAGATCCCACATGCCGTGGAGTGGCTGGGCCCGTTAGCCAAGGCTGCTGAGCCTGCGCTTCCAGAGCCTGTGTTCCACAACGGGAGAGGCCACAACAGAGAGGCCCGCGTACCGAAAAAAAAAAAAAAAGTGGCTTGAGAAAACTCCCTTGTCCCTTCCTTCTACCATGTGAGGTTACAGCGAAAAGACTGCCATCTAGGAAGCAGACACGAACCAAACACTGAATCTACAAGCTCCCCAATCCTGGCTTCCCAGCCTCCAGAACTTTGAGAAATAAACATCTGCTGTGTATAAGCTACTCAGTCTATTATTTTGTTATAGCAGCTGCCAGAGCAAGAAAATATACATGCCATATCCTAACCAGTGTATATACACATTATCTATAAATATTTCTACATAACCATCTATATCTGTATTAAGCTAAATATCTATAAACATTTTTATAACCCTTTATGTCTGTATTAAGACATAAAGATTTATCCAACTCTAATCCATTAACACATGGATTATATTAGCTTCCCACCCCAACTGTGAGAAACCTAGCTCACATTATCTAATACCGATTTAATTGCTTATTTCCTGTATACAAATATAGGAGTTTCAGACATTACCAAACACCCAAAACCCATGTTCCTATTGGTCTCCATCTTAGTAAATATCTCCAACATTTATTTTATTTTATTGGTCAAGAACCTTGGAGTTATCTTTTAATCCCCCCCCGCCTTCCTTCATATACCACATCTCCAACATTTACAAATTCTATTGATTACTTTCAGATCTAATCATGTTTCCTCACTTTTACCTCAATCATCTCTCATCTGGACTATTGCAATTGCCTACTAACTGCTTTCTCTGCTTCCATTCTTGCTTCTGCCTCTGGATGGTATTCTCTACACCAGAGCTACAGTACTTAAGAAGTAATAATAATGAATTACATCATGTTATACCTGTGTACAACAGTTATCTAATTACTTTTAAAATATCACTCAGGGTCTTTTCCATGGCCTAGAACTCCACATTTTTTGATTTCCTAGAAAACTCGTTTCCTTTTATTCTCACTGTTTTAGCTTTTCTGGCCTTTTTTTCTTCAAATGTTTTAAGCATGCTCTCAAATTAGACAGCATTATTAGTGGTACGCTTCCACCCAATATGCTCCTCAATCCTTCAATCCTTTCTGGTCTCTATTTAATGAAGACTCTTTGGAGAGATCTTCTTTGGTCACCTATCCAAAATACCCCTTCCTCCCTCAATCTTTACCTCTTACTCTTAATTTTACGCATAAGAAGCTTAACTTTGCTTCACCTAATTTGTTACTGTGTCATATAATAGTATAAATTTACTTGTTTATAAATTTATTTGTTTATTATGTCTTCTTCACTAAAGTATCAGCTTTCCATGGCAAAGCTTTATATCTTTTCACTGTTTTATCTCTATTTCCAATATTGTTCTTAAACTCACAGTAGACACTAGGTAAATGTTTTGAGAAATTAATAAATTTTTAAAAAATCATGTTTATGTTAAGGTTTGTCATAAAGTTATGTACCTAGTATTCCTTACACTGACCTTGATTAGTGATAAGACCTGTCCCAGTGTTTCACATAAGGACTTTTGATGAGTATAGTTGGTAGGATCAGAGAATCAGAAGGAAATTACATAGAGGGCTTGTAAAACAATTGAAATTTGTGAAGTTTCTATTATCCATCATAAGAAGCACATATTTCTATGATTTTTAAAATTATTAACATTCTAAAAAATTAAAGTGATATAACAGTATGCATGTATCTCTTTGATACCTATTGCTATTTATTTTATTTGCTAGTGATCTTTCTTTCACCCCTCCAAACCTCTATGATAAGTTTGTTGAGAACAGTTAGCTATTATTACTTTGTGAATTCATAAAGTCTAACACAAAGTCATGTAAGTTTAGTTGTTAAATGTCTATCATTACAATGAGTAGTCTCTAAAACAAAATACCAAGGTTAATAATTCTTTGTGTCTTGTTAAAATAAACGAATGTGATTTGTTTTACTTTTTCTTCAAACAAACAAAAAGCTCTTTTTTAGCTTGAGATGCTTTCATTGCTTTCTCTTTCTTGTGAAATGTATTATTCTTGGAATTTAACTTATATTTAACAGAGGGCTTCCTCTGCTCTTTATACAGCTGAGGCTGCATTAATTTGTTTTAGACCATCTCCATAGTATTGGTACTTAAGCTCTTTCTCCTGGTGAAAGTGACTTGTTGTAGCCAGTATTCCTTGCTTTTTTTTTTTAACTATTGGTTTCTCAGAGTAATTTGGACTTAAGAGTATACAGGGCGTTGTTTTTCTAAATCATATCTTAATTGGAAGACAGCTTCTAAAAAATGCAGATGAACTATTTCATACTGTAACTGAAGGATTAACACAGGAGCATTGATAATCCACCTGACTTGCTGGCTGTTCGTCAAATGCACTACTGAGATAGATCCTTTCTGGCAAGCTCCATTTGAGGGGTCTCCTCAAAGTCATCCTTTTTCCACTTCATTGGATTTGCCTCCTCCAGGGTCACTGTCAGACTGTGCAACGGGCATTCTTCTGGCTTCAGATTTTTGTTATATCATGAGCCCAGCTCCACACACTTCTCTGTTACTTCTAAACTTATGACCTGCCATGGCTGAGCTCATTAACTCTCTCAGTTGTAGATTTAAGCTACCTCTATGCAACCCAGATCTCAAACATACAAAGACCACTTTCTGATTTCTGCGTAGCCTCTCCAATTAACTTCTAATTCCATCACTCATCATTTTCTTAGAGAGAGGGGAGTGGAGGTACCTTTCAAGTCCCACAGTGAAATCAGTATATCACTTTATAAGGGAAGCATTAAAAAGGAGGGGAGAAAAATACATTTCTACACATTCCAAGAAACTCATAAAAGCCACATAACAGATTTACTTTTCTGTGGTGGGGTTAAAAACACAATATTTATCATAAAGGTAAATTACATTACATTACACATGTTACTGGATAAGGGAAAATAATTGCATTCTGCAATGATATTATGAAACGTGAACTTTTGTTTTTAAAATATGTATATTATATTGATTATAGTATATTGATTATAATATATTATATTATAAAAATATATTGATTATAATCAATTATATGGTTTTTTTGTGTGTGGGTGGGGGGACAACATACACTTTATTTAGATGAAAACCAATTTGTAAACTTCTTTTATGGATTGTGCTTCTGATGTCATATGTAAGAAATTGATGCCTACTACTAGATTACAAAGGTTTTCTTCTAGAAGTTTTACAGTTTAGGTTTTACTTTTAGTATTATAAATCATTTTGAGTTTATTTTTGTATATGATGTGAAGTATAGATCAAAGATTTTTTTTTTGTATATGGATATTCAGTGGCCCCAGACCACTGAACAGTCCTTTCTCTAATGTTTTTTCTTGAACAACTGACACACATGTTTATATATATGACATTTTATATATCTACACACATACATATATAAAACATATTGATAAATTATATATGTAAATTGTATATTTTATATAGTTGTATTTACAGTTATATATAGTTTCATTTAAGAATCAACAAACTTAGTATGTTCACTTAATCAAATCTCTACTCCATTACATGAAAAGTAAGACAGAAAATATTTGTATATGTGTGTGTATGCTGTATTCATTTAGCACTACTGTGAACAAAGGAATATTTTTACATAGTCATCTTAGTCAATGTTTACAAAAATCTCATGGAGTAGACATTATTAAGGAAGTTTTAATGAAAAACCTGCTAATCAGAGATTGCAAATTAGGTGTTCAGCATCATAGATCTTTTAAGTGGCAGAAGTAGAAAGCAAACCCAGATGTCCAATACTCTTTCTAGCATAGCCCATGATGAAGGATTAAATCACTGTATCAATTAAAACTGACAATCACAACAAAACAGTACTTTGGCTTATAGCTTTTTAAGATTGTCCAAATGAACCAACCCAATATTTCCAATTTTATTACTTTTGTTCTTCAAAACATTGTAACTTGTTTAAGCTATAGTTACATAAGGAAAGGAAAGAAGGAGAGGAAATATATTGCAAATTTCAATCAGAAAGTCTGCAAGTCCAAATTGTTAAAAGCCAAACAAAATCCACCTCCTAGGATTTCCACTAGGAAATTTTCCTTTTAAATGTCATTCTTCTTAAATTTTAAGTACATGAGGCCTGATATAACAACTCATTTAAGTTAGTGTTACTGAATTTCTATACAATTTTGATTTTCCCACAACATGAATGTCTTCCCGAATGATCCCATAGAAGCAACATGACTGATAACATATATCTTGGAGAAAGCACCCAATCATTGATCAATGGCAGTGGTTTTTTGCATACAGAGCCCGTCAGCACTTTACCTTATTCCCAAAGCAGAGGTCATCTGGCAAAGTTCAGAGTCAAGAGAGATGCTCAGCTCTGAGAAGCACATCTGCCCCAGACACTGAATTCCACTTAAATCCCAGGTCACTCAATGTACTCATGCATGAAGGATGTGTATCACATAAAGGTTTAGCAGTCAATGCAATTATCTCTCAATATGTGTCTCTCCTAGTTTTGTTACACAAAGGAGGGTTCTTACAAGGACGTTGTAGTAATAATTTCAATAAACCTCATGATGATTCACTTTCAACTTCTTGAGTGAAAGACTCTGTATTCTAAAAGATAGGACCAACAAGACCCAAACTGTTCACTAATCTCAGGCTTATTATTATGGTAGTGTGACTCAACTCATGACATTTACATGTATTTGATCTAGTTTTTCTATAAAACACTTAAGAATATTAGATTCTAATTACTTAAAGCTTCTAATTCCAGGAGAATGCCCAGATATATTTTTTCATTCATCCACTGTTTTCTGAAGTTAATGTTAAATCCAATACTATAGGCCAGAGAATTGTACTAAGGAAATTAAACAATGAGCAAATTATGTATTCTCTCCAAGCCTAAGTTTTTCACCTGAAACTTGGAATTACAACAGTATGACCTCAAATGGATGTTGTAAATATTCTAGAATAGTGGTGTGAGCAAATTGATGGATACTCTTTCCAGCAAAACAATCATTTATCTGGTAAAAATCATTAAAAAAAAAAAAAACTGGAAATTTTCCTAAGGACATACAGCAAATGGACATTTATTCAAGAAAACTGACTAAATTTCATTAAGAATGGCAACAGTCTACATCATTTGAGTCATGACCTTCTCCCACAGCATGCCCTCCCCAACTAAATGACAGACATTCTATTCTCGGTGCTCTTCTCCAGGCAGATTTGACCATGAAGACAGGAATCCCTCTCCCGCCAGCTCCTAGTCTAGGGCTACATCTTGTATCATAGGAGGGGTAGGCCACCAGTGTCTTTTGTCTTCCCCAGTCCTGTGTTGTAGAAGTGCTATTATGGGCAGGCATAACTGAAAACACTGGGGCCCTCTTCCCCGACCTAGCTCCTATTGCTAGGATAAGGGATCCAAGAACACTGGGGCCCCGATCACACCCAAAACAGCTTGCTGGTAGAATGGAGGATCCATGCCAGGAGGAGCAAGCCAAGAAGACCAGAGATTATCCTATGTTGCTTCCCCTGAGCCCACCACCTCAGTGCCCATTCTTAGAGCAGTGGTGTCACTCAAGGAAAAGCGGGCCACTACCCTCCCCTACTAACAGATTCAATGGAGTAGAGTAGAAGTTCTGCTCAGGGGAAGAGGCAGGACATAATGGATAGAAAGATCTATAACTTTGTTTGAGAAAACTGACTATTTGGAATAGAGCCTGAAAGAAGTCCATGCCTAATGGTGTTTAAAAAAAAAAAATTGGTGAGCAATTAAGAGGGACTGGTAGTGTTATTGTTAATGTAGAAACAAGCAAAATGGCAGACTAGCTAGAGAGAGCCAGGAAAACAGGCAGCCAAAAAGAGCCTTTCTGGTATCATACTATTCCCTGGTGGGTCTGGAAAATGGTGTTTATAATCGATACTGCACCCCTTCAGGAGCAATCAGAGTTCCCACAATAAGAAGACAGGAAAGTATTTCCCCAAGCCACTCACAGATCCAACAACAAAACACAAGGAGCTCAGTGGGCTTAGGCACTCACTAGCCTCTCACCAAATACTATGTGAACACTAAGTTACTCTGACCCAGGATAAATGCTAGGAATCCAGACTTAAAAAATAAAATCACACTAATTACTGGTGGTCTGAAAGACTGTTTACATGCCTAAGAGTTACATTTTCTTGGGCATACTTGTATGAGTGCCTGAAGAGACAATCACTGAGCTACTTGTCTCTGGCTAAACCTGGGAGAAAAAAATGTAAACTCCATGAACTGTGGAAACATTCTACAAGCTACACATACATCCAGCAGTTAAGGGTGAACACATAACTGCCTAAGGTGGCTTAAGCACAGATGTTGAAATATGGACACTGGGAAGCCAGGTTAGGATAAAAATAAGGAAATAAATTCTGAGCAAGGCCATTAGAGGTTGCATAATGTGGGGGAAAAAGACTGCAAAGAATTTGTTTAACCAAGTCATTAAATAGAGACCAGTAAACAAAAACAAAGACAAGTCCCAAGAAAAGGGGGGAGGGGTATTTCAGTATCCAAAAATGCTACAATATATTATCTAAAATGTCAAATTTTCAACAAAAAAACAGGAGATATGCAACTAAACCAAAAAAGGTGACCTGTACACAAGAAAAATTTTAAAGGCAATAGAAACTATCTTTGAGGGGTTAGTTTTTGCCCAGATGTTGGACCTGGCAGAAAAATACTTCAAAGAACTAAAATAAACCATTTTTTTAAAATTAAAGGGAGGTATAATAATAATGGCTCATAAAAAGGGACTACAAATAAAGGGACAGACCTTTTTTTTTGTTTATTTTGTTTTTTAAGGCAATTCAGGAAGTGAAAACTACAATGACCAAAATTAAAAGTTCATTAAAGGAGTTCAGCAGTATATTTGAGTTGCAGAACAGATTTGATTTAAAAGTAGATCAGTAGAGATAGTGTATTCTAAGCAAGAAAAAGTCAAAATGAACAGTTTCAGAGAAATGTGAAATACCACTAAACATATCAACATGCATGTAATGGGAATATCAGAAAGAGGGAGGAGAGAAAGGAGTAGGAAAATATTTGAAGATATATGGTTGAAAATGCCCTAAATTTGATGAAAAGCATTAATTTACACATCTAAGAAGTTCAATAAAACTCAAGAAGCATATAAACACAAAGAGATCTAAACACAAATACATCATACTCAAAATGTTGAAAGCCAAAGATAAGAGAAAAATTTGAAGGCAGCAAGAGAAAAATGACTCAACACATACAAGGGAACCATGAAAAAATTAACAAATAACTTTTTATCTGAAACAAAGGAGGCCAAGAAATCCATGGGATGACATATTCAAAATACTGAAAGAAATAAAATGATTTACCAAGAATCCTATATTCAGCAAAGCTATCTTTCAAACAAACAACTAAACATTCCTATATAAACAAGACTGAGATATTCCATTGGCATGAAATCTGCCTGCCTCACAAGAAATACTAAAGCAAATTATTCAAGCATAAAGGAAGCGACACCAGATATTAATTCAAATCCACGAGAAAAACAAATATCTCCAGTAAAAGAAATTATGTAATTATAATAGACACTATAAATGCAGATTTACTTCTCCTTATTCTTCTAATTGGTTTTAAAATACTGTATTTAACTGGTTTAAAAATACACTCTAAAATGACTATGTTCTAAAAATGTAAATATGAATATTGCCTTCTCAAAGCTGTGTATGGTAGAGAAGAAAAGCAGTGAATTGTGAAGACTTTTCTACTTTTAGAAAATTAGGAAATGGGAGGGAGCTTGAAGAAGCTCAGATCATAGAAGATGAGAAAGAATGAGGTACTGCTCTTTGCTGAACCCATGATAACAGTACTGAAGAGCATTTACTAGATATTTGGGCTTTGAGTTAAGTATAAATCCAAGGTCATTGTCCCGGAAGGATTGTGAAATACTTGGATTTTGGGTCTCATTTCCATTTGCCTTCTTCTAGTAAATTGTAATAACAATTCTCTTGGTGAAATTTTAGCCAGGTTTAACATCTAGTAATTTGAGTCCCATAGATTTCTATAGAGCAAGAAGTTTCATCTTTTTTGAAAAATAATTTGTTGCCTTTATATAATTTATGTAAAGTTCAAGAGAATCAGAAAAGTGAATCTGGGGAGAGATAGGGTTATTTATTTAGTAAGAGAAACATTCACCTGTATAAAATTATCAACAAAAATAATAATTGGGAAACTAAAGTATTCCTAGAAATAATAAAATAAACTTAGAGTTAAATTTAACTTAAAAATATTATTGATGGATTCTATGCAAGACAATATGTTATGGATATCTCACAGCAATACTCTGAGGTGAAAGCTTTGTTGGATAATCTTTTGGAGAAAGTATCAGAGGTCCCAGTTATTGTTTTTTTTTAATTGTTTATGTTTATATATATATATATATATATATATACTCTATGTTTTATATATATATATATATACTCTCTGTTTTATATATATATATACTCTATTTCAGATTCTTTTCCATTATAGGATATTAAAAATTATTGAATATAGTTCCCTGTGCTTTATATCTATATAGTAGGTCCCTGTTGTTTATCTATTTTATATACAGAGTATGTATCTGTTAATCTCAAATTCCTAATTTATCCCTCCCCCCACGTTCCCCTTTGGTAACCATAAGTTTGTTTTCTAAGTCTGTGGTCTATTTCTGTTCTGTAAATTGTGTGTGTGTGTGTGTGTGTGTGTGTGTGTGTGTGTGTGTATGTATACACACACACATACATATATATATACCACATATTCTTTATCCATTCATCTGTCAATGGACATTTAGGTTGTCTCCGTTTCTTGGTATTGTAAATAGTGCTGCTATGAACATTGTGGTGCATATATCTCTTCCAATTAGAGTTTTTGTCTTTTCTGGATATATGCCCAGGAGTGGGATTGCTGAATCATATGGTACCTCAACTTTGCTTTGTTTGCATAGGAAAGTATGGTATGCATAATAATAAATACATAAAATAAAATTTGACAAGTTATCTAAGAGTTGTCTTTAAATCTTTGATTTTCATGATTTTTTCTTTACCAATTGACGTGCACTCTCATATTTTCCTACTATATTATTGATGTTAAAAGAGAGAAATTAGATTAAAAATACTGTTACTATGTATTACAAAGCCAGAATATTATTGATTTAACAAAATCTCCCAATGATGCTACAAAATTATGACAACACTTAAAACATTTCCACAGAATTTTCTTACAAACCAGATTATGCATGATCATCACACTGTTTAATATACAGTTTCTTTGTTTGTTCACTAGAAAATTTAAAGTTAATTCATGGTTACTTTAAAATTTATTTCCCAGAGAAATCCAATACCTTCCATACATGCTGTGATGGTGCTGGAGCTCAGATGTGTGTTCTTATTTGGATGCAATGACTTTCATTTGATAAATACTCATGCTTACAGATCTGGAATAATTTATCTCTTAATTTCATTTCTTTTTGTTTTCTTTGTTTTGTTCTCATCCAAATTTTTATTATACATAATGCCAGTTGAACTCAACTGTCAGAGTCTGAGTAAAGTGAGAGACAAGAATACATTGTGTATTTTGTTTGTTAAAATTTTGGAGCAAATTGCAATAATTGAAGACTAAATTTAGGATTTATTTTAAATGCAGAGTTTTAGTTTTGTTCACCTGGCTACGTATGAAGATCACTGTGAAATGTTTCTAAGTTGGCAGCTACTCCTACCTGTAGTTCATCGCCTTATGACAAAAATGAGTTGAGTACTTTTAAAAGGTCAGTTACAACTGGAACAAAGACTAGTCTTTGGGTCCATTTAGCTGTTAATGAACATATTTGCTCTAAACAAAAGGAAAAGGAATTATCTTCAGAAAAAACGTGTTTAACACCAATATTTCAGTGATGGGACAACTATTGTTTTTAATATGCCTGTATTTATATACTACAAAGAATGTCTTTTAGACTCAATGTAATCTTCCTGCCATCTTGACTAACAGGGTCTCTTGCCTGGAGGTCATGGCTTCAATGGAGACATACTCTGAGTGGATCTATTTCATTCAAAACCTTTATATCCAAGTATTTAAAACAGTTGAGGAATACTCAAAATACTGTTTTTTTCCATCATGCTTTTGTTATTATTGTTAGTTCTTCCTTTGTTCCATCCTTTTTTTACATGGAAATGAGAAACAGGAAAGATTGTAAAGAGTTGCTAATGGCAAGGTTTCTTTTTTTGGAAAGGCATTTCAGTTCTAAATTTCTATTTTAAATATGCTATTGAGACTCTGAAATTGCAAGCAGGTATATGAAAAATTGGATATGAGTAGGCATTTGGCTGCTCAGCTCTACAGTGCACCTTCAGGTCACCCTGAGCATCATTTACATCAGAACGATTCAACTCAAGTCTGGCTTGTTTCCATCATTCTGAGCAAGAACTCAGAGATATAGCTACATGATATAAACATAGCTGTTTAAGAAGTGAAAAAATCCAGCTACATTACTTAATTCTGCAACATATTTTAAAAGGTAATTGAATATTTGACTGAACTTATAAATTTAATTTGTAGGAAGGCATGATCTTTTAAACAGAAATTTAATTAATGCTTATATCTGAATTAACTATGTAATCACTTTCACATGGTGTTAGTTTTCTTTGGATATTATTAACCCCCACATGGCCTCAAAGAAATATGTGAAACAGTGTATGGATGTTATATTTGATATTGGACAAAGAGTATATGTGGAAACATCTTTAAAAATGATTGCCTATTAAAAAATGCCAATCCTATTAATATTTTATGTATAGATTTTGCTCAACTAAGAAAAATCATTGCTGTCTCAAATAACAATCTGAAAAAGAAAAGGATTACTACAGCAAACCCAGGTATTCTGCCCCTGCCTCATTAAATAATTATAAATATTATAAGGCACTCTTGCCAGGACCACTACTGGATTAGGGCTTTCAGCTACATATACTGGAAAAGAAAAGCATATGTTTTTTAGAGAATAATCTATCTTGCAGAATTTCTAACTTTACCTGAAGCATATCATACCAAATTTTTCGCCCTCAAAAAAAGTAAGAAATTTCACTCTTTCTTTACATTAAGAATAAGGAGGGACTTCCCTGGTGGTCCGGTGGAAAAGAATCCACCTTACAATGCAGGGGATGGGGGTTCAATCCCTCATCAGGGAAATAAGATCCCACATGCCACGGGGCAGCTAAGCCCACGTGCCACAACTACTGAGCTCACGTTCCTCAACTAGAGCCCGCGTGCCACAACAACAGAGCCCACGCACCCTGGAGCCTGCGTGCCACAACTAAAGAAGAGAAAACCCACACGCCACAACTAGAGAGAAGCTTGTGTGCTGCAATGAAAGGTCCTGCGTGCCTCAGCAAAGATCCTGTGTGCCACAACTAACACCCAACACAGCCAAAAATAAAATAAAATAAATAATGAATAAATCTTAAAAAAAAAAAAAGAATAGGGAAAAGCATCTGAATCTCTCTGAAAAAAATGTATAAAACCCATAAAATTAGCATATGTTTATTTTTTCTTAGAATCTCAAAATACTTTATCCAATATTTGTTGGTCACTTACATCAGTGTCTCTATTTTCTGGTTTCTCTATAATAGGTAATCTATCAACAAAAGCTTAAGTTACTTATATATAGTTAATTCTAAAAACAACAAAAAAAGTTAACTGTCATTATTATTTAACTAGACAAGAAATCATGTTTTGTGCATTTGTTAAATGTCCTAGCATACATTATTTTTTACGGACATGTATATCTAAATGTGAGGGAAAAAAAATCTGTATTGCCACTAAACTGATTTTATTTCTGTTTTCACAGTGTGAGTCATGTATTTTGACATACAATATGTTCCATGAATGTGCATCTAGGGAATATAAACTTATTTTAATATTAGTGTTAGTATACCATAATTAGTAAGTGAAATCTTCTCTGTTAAACTTAGAGCATATTCCGAAGCCAAATATAAATTATTTTTAGATATTCAGACATGGCTCTTTTCCATCAATGCAGATAATTCAGAATAAACTGTGAATGTGTGTGTGTAGAACTCATTATAAATTATACTTAATCAATTAAATTATTTTTTAAATAGAGGTGTAAAGTAACAACAAATAATACAATTTCAAATTTTCTTTGAAAATTAACATTTCTGGGTATATGGCATGACAAATACCTGAGGTCAGACAAAAGCTATCTGATTTTATGCTTGTAGTATTTGCAATATACCAATAGAAAAGGATGAAATTTGCTTCAGCTTTCTAACAAATGAATTACCCTTTATGCACCTATCACATATATTAATAGGAGAAATTTGGCTTGTAGTACTGGTGAACTAATAGCTTGAATTGCCATGAAGTATCGAGTTCTCATGTCAAGAGACAATTTTAGAGTAAATATACATATTGCTTTTATACTTACCTCATTTCCACAAATAAGGAAAAGCAATACAAAGTTCAATGGTAATATTCAATGAAAGGCCTAACCCTTTCAAAAATAATAGCCAGGATGTAACATAGTCATTTAAATTATATAACTCTTTTAATCTAGTTTTCTTAGCCATTTACTGACAGTGTTCATATTCTCCAAAAGCCAGTTACAGGAATGAGGCTCTGCATAGCTGTAAATTGTGATCTGTTTTTATAAATCGTGCCATGATGTATTCCCACATCCTGCATAAACCGTTTGAAGATTCAGAGAAAGGACGGAGTTAAGATTGTGTTTTTCAGTTATTTGCTCCTCATAAATAAAACAAAATTCTATACTTGCACTCATAACAGTTTTGCCTAAAAATGACCTTTAAATTTACTAAATAGTTATTGAGTATCTAGCAGATACCAGAAATGTTGAAAGTGTAAATTATATAAAATGGAATATTTGACTTAGAGGAATTTATGGTCTTGACTGGGGATATAAGATGTTTACAAAAATATTAAATGGTAGAGTGCTGTGGACAGTATGATTATTGAAAGGATAATCATTTTTTTAATGATAATATAGAAGGCTTGGGTGTTTAAGAAAAGGCTTATATAAAATTCAAGAGTTAAATTGAATTTTTAAGAAAAAAGGGGGAAAGGGGGAAAGAATCTGAAAAAGAATGTGTATGTACTTTATGCATATATATTCTTTTTCAGATTATATATATATGTATATATATACACATATATATATATAACTGAATCAATTTGCTGTACATTTGAAAATAACACATTGGAAATCAACTATACTTCAATTAAAAAAATAAATTAAGAAAAAAGAAAGAAGGACTTGATGGATAAAAAGTACAGTGGCGGGCTTCCCTGGTGGCGCAGTGGTTGAGAGTTCGCCTGCCGATGCAGGAGACACGGGTTCGTGCCCCGGTCCAGGAGGATCCCACGTGCCGCGGAGCAGTTGGGCCCATGAGCCATGGCCGCTGGGCCTGTGCGTCCGGAGCCTGTGCTCCGCAACAGGAGAGGCCACAACAGTGAGAGGCCCGTGTACCACAAAAAAAAAAAAAAAAAAAAAGTACAGTGGCAAGCATTCCAGAAAGTGCAGCACAGAAGTAAATCTAAAAAATCAGGATTTAACAGGGCATGTGAGTCTCACAGGAAATGACTGTCTTTTTGGGGCATGGTGGTAGGTAAATTGCATTTAGACTAAGAAGAGTTTGAAAAGTCCGTTTCAAAAGTTGGATCTTTTCCTTTAAGGAATAAGGATTCCTCATCATTCTGATCAGAGGGATGACAGTGATAGACTCTAGTAGGGGGCTTTGTTTGGGGAAATTGACTTCTAGAGCAGCAAGTGGACAGATTCTCCAACATAAGTTTATGTGTGTACCAAAAAAGGAAAAGAAATTATCTTCAAGTAGCTATTCTTTCTTCCCTGTGATTTAATTGTTTTATAATTTTTTTCTCTTTTTTTCACACATACACACACATATACACACCCCAGGTGTATACACATGATCAGCTCTTATTTACCTAAATTATTGGAAAGGAACCATGACTAATGAACTCAAAATCTAAAAGTAATTTTGGTTTAGCTTTGGAATGCTTAGTAAAATTCATCAAAGCATATTTATTTTACCAGTTACTTTTGTTACACTGATATTAAAATGAGTTTATATAATAAGTTTGTCTTATGCTGTAGCAACATCAGGCTTTCTGCCATGCTCTGAACTCATCATCTACTCAGCTGCTTCTGCACATTGGCCCCTGCCAGTCTCATGCCAGCAATGCTAACTTTAGCTACTATTCCATGTGTACAATATACCAAGCATTATGCCAAGTGCTTTTTATTGATCAGCTCATTTACAACAGCTCATTTATACGGCTCCTTACAACAGTCCTATAATGTTGATTTTACAAATAAAGTAATTGAGACTCAGAGAGCCTAGTAACTAATTCCATTCCACACTAGGTCATGAACTCATTGAAGGTTGATTTTATGTATTCATCTTTCTTCTGCAAGTGACTATCACAGTGATACTAAGTGTTGGTTGATTAAATACATAATTGAAGAGGAAGGCATAGGTAATCACACTAACCAGAAAGTGCCAGCATATGTAAAATCAGCATATGTAAAATAATATCATACTTATATGGTCAGGATCTAACATTAAGGAGTGGAATGTTCATGGAAAAGTAGAAATGTAATCAAGTTATGATGCAGTTGTTAGTGAAGAAGATCAGAAAGTGCCACCACAAATCATGAATCCCAACACATAGCCACATTCTCAACTTTATTATCACCTAGGTGTAATTTATTACTTTTAACATTTAAACTCTAGTACCACACTTTGTGACCAAAACCTTCATTGTTAACAAATATCATTCCTTTATTTAGTTTATAATCCATCAAGATATGCTGTGCTTTTATCCACAATTTTCTACGAGAAAACGTGATCATTTTAGTCTAATTTCCTACTCAGACTGATGATGAGTTGGCCTACTATCTGATTAATAGTCTCAAAATTACAGCCCTTGTATCCTTCCACTCTATGTATCATCCAACCCACAACATTGGTTAAATACTGCAATTTGTTATCTATTTTCCTGCACTAAGAAAGCAATGACTTTTGGAAAAACTGCAAAAATACTTGGAATGGTAGACTGATACAACTCCAATATCATTGTTTTCAGTTCTATTTGAGCCATCTACAGTATCTGTCAATCTGTTTTTAAAAATATATTTGTGCCTCCTTTCCATTAAGAGGCTCTTCTAACAACCTTGGAAATCTCTGTGGTTCTTTACCAAACCTCCAAACCATTGCTCTCAGAACTGATGCAGGCTTTGACCTCCCTCACACAGCAGTGGCCTATGTTTCCTGACTCAATTGTCCTTTCAGGGATGTTCATTAAGCCTTTAGACTTATTTTCTTACTCATTCCTAAATCCCTGGAACCCAATGCAGTCTCTGGAATGTCACAACTATTCAGTAAACATATGTTGAATAAATGAATAAAATCATTAGATAGTTAATAGAAGTGAGGTTAATTAAACTAGTAGTCTGAAATGGAGATAAGGCATTAAATCTGAAAGATGGACAGAGGAAGCAGCAATAACAGACCGTGACAAACTGAATACGAATGTTTGAAATAAGGCTGAGGCCTAGCACCAGAAATAACCATGTCTGAACAATAACTATAATCAGTCAAGTCTTTATGTTGTATTTTATGGAGAAACAGCACTACAATACCTTCTTTCAGCTCTAGTTTTGAAGAAAGAGGAGAACTTAGCCCATGAGAGAATATGCAGTAGATATCTTGCAGAGGGACATGGGTTATCAGGGTTCAGTCAAAGGTGGTAGCACAAGTAGTTGGCTCCTACCCTAGCCACTCTTTTTGTTAAAATCACAGGTCACAGAAACTCTGAATTTTATAGTAACTTCCTCTTAATTGGAAAAGGATGACTTGAACAAATTGCAGATATATGTTAGCAATGTATGCTGGTAGCTATTTTTAAAATTTATTTTATTGTCTTTATTATGGAAGGAAGAGGAAGAGAATATTAAATATAGACCCATCGATTCTACATTAGATATTTTGGCACATTTTTCATATATTTCTTTTAATCCCCCCAAGTCTCTTTAAGAAAGACATTATTATCATCATGTTTTAAATAAGGAAATTTATGTTCAGAGAAGTAATTTGCTTAAAGTCATTTATTACACTGTAGAACTGGATCTAAAACCACATTGCCTCTTCCATGATCCTGTGCTAAGAATAGAACCAGCATCTTCCTTGAGGGGCCTGCATAAAAAGCAGGATCAGAAAACTGAGTGTGAGAGTTTAGAGGTATTTATCATTGTTTTATGCTAAGCCATTAGATAACAATTTCTTCAAAATAATAAAAGGAGGATGAGTTGCTCGTTGGAGTTTAAGGAGAACCTCAACTTTAAAAGCACATATAGAACTGGGTGCAGGTGTCTTTAGAATCTACCCTAAATCTACCCTAGAATCTATCTATTTTAACTTCTCTAAGTCTTGGTCAAAATAGTGTCTTTTAAAAGTTTGTTAGCATATTTTGGTAATTAATATTTAATTAAATATTTCTATTATGGCATAAGAACTTATATTTGAGCTTACAATTTAGTGCACTGGTGGCTACTGTATTGAGGATTCTCGTCCTGGAAACAATTTTACTGTGGATTTCACCATCTCTCTGTCATTCATTCATTTTTACAAAGGCAAAGTGTAGTAAATGGTATCACTGATAACCTTGATGGAAGAACAGGAAAATAGATGTTACTACAAGATTCTGCAAGCTTAACGAAATGATGCCTAATTAATATTTTTGCTCTATTTTACCTCAAAGTTTACATTTTATGCTACTGATTACATGTACCTAATCAACTTTTTAGAATAACTTTACTCATTCATACTAGCACCACCTCTTCCGCTATTTTTTCCTTTGGTGAATTTAAAAGTATAACACGATTAATTCTGTAGTTATCCAAGCTTTTGACTATTTTTCCTCATAGCTTATGTTGTCCATATCAGACCCACTGTTAGCAGATATGCATACAGTGGTAATACATAATGCTAATTCATGCTTAGAGGAAATACCTATTTCAAAAGTGAAACTATTAAATGGCTGTAAACATTACATACTCACTTTAACTGCTCATTTTGTCTGTTCTCCAATGACTTAAATAGCATTAATCTATGTGAATTGTCTTTAACAAAACCAATTAATTCTATGACATTATTGAGCAGCCACTATGTGTGACAAGGAAAACACTGGAAGCCATTGGCATTTGCAATCACCTCTCCATTTTGCCAAGTGAGATGACTTGGATTTTTGAGGCTGTGTTAAGGGAAGTAGTGGAAGAAGAACTGGAGAAGTCAAGAGGCTAAACTGCGCACACGGGGATAGATTAAACAAGGCCTAAGGAAAGTTAAGAAAAGTGAGCAAAAACAGCAGTAAATAAGGAGTGGGAGAGAAGGTGTTAGAAAAAATAGATGTAGGAGATTCTGAAAGGTGTGAAACTTTTAAGAAAAGAGTAAAATATCTAAAGAGGATTCTTTTATGAAGTCTTCTTATGATCAGTGTGATGTACTCTCTAGCCTGACTTAGTTAGTGAAGCTTGGCCCAACTTTTCAACTATTTTGATGATAGGACTTTGTGTGTGAGTGTGTGTGCCCATGAATGTGTTTTGTGTCTTTAATAATTATATTAATATTAGCCTCTAGAGTAATGCAGAAAAATGGCTAGGCAAGTCCCAGATGATATGTAATATTTGAATTATAACAACGGTAACAACCTACGAAGACACTTTAGTACATATAAAAGCTAAGAGAAATCACATGTATTTATGTTTATAATTATGCATATACATATAAATACATCAGATTCTATAATGAATGTACTTCTAAGTCTTCCATTTATTGAAAAAGTTTACACTCCTTATTCTTTTAACCCTTTGTGTTCATTAAACAAAGTTAATGTTATTGGTTTGGTAATGATAAATTGATCTCAGTATATTTTTTTAACCATGAGAGATTACTGCACACTTATTTTCCTCCAGGTTTATGTTTTCTTCCTTTCTATCTTTCTAGTAATTAGAGGCAGCAGAAATATCATACATAACTTCAAAATGAATATTTGATTCTCTCATTGCTGTGCAAAATATTTTATGAACTCAGCGGATTTCTCTAACATTACTTACTATATATGTTACATAAAGTAACTGTAGAGTTATTGTTTACTTAAGCATCTAACTAAACCTTTTTCTTCAACTGTGGCATAAGCACACATATGTAAATTTAACAAAAATGGAAACATTTTATTTTCATGCTAAAAAGAGGAAAATATACATTTGGCTGCTCAGTTATCTAAATTCAAAAGATAAATTTAACTGTACAACTTCTAACCATTCAATGTACTCTACATTTCTTTTTAAATCACAGATTTTACACAAATTCCTTAAAGACTGAGTTATCCAGACGTATAGAAGTACTTAACATTTGATTCTATATGATTCTGTAATCTATACTTGTGAATTTAGGCTACAAAGATGTACATGATTATTTTTCACAGTGAAGATTAGAGTGCTTGGCTGGAAATTGAAAATGAATGGAAATCAGTAAACCTTGGTGAGAGATCAACTTAGCACAGCATTTCCTTACCTGACATTCTCCTATATTTTCAGACCAAGTGACTTTTCCAGTATTAAATATTATTGTGTTTTGGTATATAATTTAACATGATAAAATAGCAACTAAAATTTAATATGAGTATGTCTGTCTTAGTGCTTATATGATTACATTGTGTTTCCTTTATTGAGATGGTGAGAGATTTCAAATTTAAATCTAAACAATTATAGTAGTCTCTTGGGATTTAGGCATTCAGCATCAAATTTCAAATATTCATAATCAACCTTAAAGTTACATGACAAATAGTAATCAGTAATTTTACTAATTGGTAAAATTAGTACTAAAGTACTAATTTAAATCAGTCCTGAATTGAGGCTTTTGTTGACAAAGAAGCTGATGGTCTACCTAGAAAACTCATCTCAGGGCTACTTTGTGTTTTTCAACTTGTCATGTGCATATCTTGTGCTTATTTTTGCCAGGTTTGAGTTCAAGAAACTGAAATTTCTTGAACTATTGTCTATTCAGGTTTTCCATAAATGCAGGATACATTAATTTGACTGAGATTTAATCCACTGCTCCTGTGGCTGCTGAGAGAGATTTCCCTTTCTATTCTTTGTTTGCCCAGCTCCTGGGGTTCAGCTTTGGATCTGGGTCTGCCTCTGCATGTAGGTCCCCTGAGCATGTCTGTTATTCATGCAGACAGGACGGGTCTGAAATTACACCAAACATTTTAAGCAGAAAGTGATTTAATAGAGTTAATTAAGAGTATACAGACACATTAGAAGGACCACAAGAGTGAACTTTATGTTAGGCCCCAGGAGACAAAGATTCTCAGAAGCCCCAGAACTGAGCCACGAGGAGAGTTACTGATTCTGTCACTGTCAGAAAGACAGGAAAGCAAGAAACTACCACTAGAGTAATTTAGTTCAAGAAAATACCACTATAGCTGTTCTCTAGGAAGTGATCCCTACAACCATGGCCACTGTCTCTCAACACCCATGAAGCTTGTGGCTGGGTGCTAGAAGGCAGTTGCAGAAAAAATATCACATGTTCACAGTTATACTTGCTAGGAGATAACCCAAATCATCAGCGAGATAGCATCTGCCTTGTCTCTTTGCTGTGATTCTTGTGGAGTACATCTATTTGTTGAAACCTAATTTGTATTCAGAACCCTAGCTGAAAGGGACTTTAGGGAATATAGATTTCCAACCTCAAGAGTACAGGAAAGCACACCAGAGATGGGAATGGATGCTGACAGTTAGTTGACCATATTCTACCAAAATGCTGGAATTATATTTAAAAACTTAAGATTTTGTCAAGATCTTGTAAAAATAGTGTAGAATGATTCTTCTTGAATGTAAGGATCTTACACTGTAATTATATACTGTGCTTAAGTTCCATTTAAGGAAAAAATAAAGGCAGGGAGGAAAAGGACTTTGTTGGACATTAGTGTAAAAAGGCTGCAGCCTTATAGCAAACTAGAACAGAGACCTCTAAGGTGTGTTTCTAACATCCAAGGCTGTATTCAAGATGATTTGTGGTGACAGAAGAACTTTTGTGTGTATACATGTTTTATCTAATCCTTTACATTTACATTTGTTAAATATGATGTACAACATGCATCATTTATTAGTACATATTATGCATTTATTTAAAAATAGATGTTGATGACATTTATTCAGAAATACTGTTGTAATAGTGATGCATGATGAAAAACATTTAGAGAGCAGTGGCCTAAAACAACTTTAGCCATATTCCTCGTTGACTGGGGCTGTTCACATGTGCATGCTCTATACATGTTCTAGGAAAAGTATTATACAGTTTAAAAATTTTCTGGCAAGAAGATTATTCTGCTGCATTTCATTGCCTTCCCAGTCTGATAGTAATGTCCCTGACATTAAGCACCCTCCTACGCCTGAAAAATAACAGAGGAAGAAAAGGAAGAGGGAAATGCTCTCCGGACCTGTTTTATTTTCACACAAAAGTGACAGAAAAACACAGTTTCCACTGCCTGATTCCTCAAGCACACTTTCTAGCTCTCAATCAAACAAACAGGAACTTAGAGGCCATTCAGACCTCCCTATTCTTTGGCAGATACATACTTGTCCCTTCTTGGCAGAGCTTCACATATTGTCTGAAATACACAACTAGATATATAATGGCTTTTTTGCAACCTCGGGTTGTTCTCCAGGAGCTGGCCACCTACACTGAGCAATAAGGGACAAAATTGAAGAAGCTTTTTAGCTTTTATAGCTTATTGATTTTTATATTTTCTGACATATTAGAGCAATTTTTCAAATGTATCCTCCTTACCTTGATATCTTGAGTGTGGAGAGAGGATTTCACATTTATTAGCTTTGTTTTGGTAAAAAAAAAAAAATATATATATATATTTTTTTTTTCCTCTCCCTTTCTCAGTGTTATCTCAGAGATATAAATGGTTTGGTATAAAAAAATCAGTTCTCAAAGTAAAATTCAAAGACTATGTGCAAGTGTTACATAAAAAGCAAACAACAAGGAATATACCCTTTCCAACCAGGTAACAAAGATGGTTTTGAAAAGTACAGTTTCTGGACTGTGGTTAAAGTCACAGGTGCTCAATACTTTTCAAATAGAAAAGTTCTACCATAATGGAGAGCATGTAATGTGGTAAATACATTTTTATTATCTCTGATCATGCATGACAGCATTAAAGAAAGAAGTACAGCAAAAATGTCTTCCCCAGTGGGAGTAGTCTTTTCTCAGAGCTCAGACAAGGTGTGAAGCATTTCATGGTAAAGACTCTTTAAAGTTTTGCATTTTAAAATAATAGGTGCAAAATAAAATTACATTGTGGTATGCTAGTTCACTGTTGCACACTAAAGAATTAATATTTTTTGTCTATTTTAGAGGGAGTTTATTACTTTATAGTCATGAATTTAACTTGAATATTTTCAATCTTTAAAGTCAAGATCAGGCTGAACTTTCCCCCTTTTAATTTTTTTGGACAATAAATTCCATGATGTATCAACATCTTTTAAAAACCTCAAACACGGGCTTCCCTGGTGGCACAGTGGTTGAGAGTCCGCCTGCCGATGCAGGGGACACGGGTTCGTGCCCCGGTCCGGGAAGATCCCACATGCCACGGAGCGGCTGGGCTCGTGAGCCATGGCCGCTGAGCCTGCGCGTCCGGAGCCTGTGCTCCGCAACGGGAGAGGCCACAACAGTGAGAGGCCCACGCACCGCAAAAAAAAAAAAAAAAGAAAAAAGAAAAAAAAAAGAAAAAAAACCTCAAACACTTCACTCACCTATAATGTGTTTAGATAGAGAAAGAAACTCAGAAATCGAGAAAGTTTTAGAAACCTCAAATCTTCCTACCCCAAAAATGTCTCCTATTATTTTGATATAATGAGTGAACTTTATTGAATTTTATTTTCCTTGAGGTCATTTTTTTTCTTTAAGAGTTAACTATTACAATATATAGAACAAATTAGGTTAAACACATACTCCTGATTTAAAACAAATTAGAATTTTAGATTTGTTTCTTACCAGTTATCTAAATTAAAAAGGCTAGGGCTTCCCTGGTGGCACAGTGGTTGAGAGTCCGCCTGCCAATGCAGGGGACACGGGTTCGTGCCCAGACCGGGAAGATCCCACATGCCACGGAGAGGCTGGGTCCGTGAGCCATGGCCACTGAGCCTGCACGTCTGGAGCCTGTGCTCCGCAACAGGAGAGGCCACAACAGGGAGAGGCCCGCGTGCCGCAAAAAAAAAAAAAAAAAAAAAAAAGGCTAGAGATATGGAAAACTTATTTTGATGAAGACAGTGGGCAAGATAAACTTAAATGGTGGTGCTAAGTCAGTTCTCACATGACCTTTGTAAATTATTAAACCTCTCTGAGAATGGGTAGTTCATCTATAAATTGGGAATAATGATACTTAAATGTTGTTTTGAGAAAAACTAATAGAATTGGCATGAAACACAAAGCACCCAATCAGGAATGTAGTGTGCACATTTTTCTTGATTGTTCCATCTTATTGGTAATGAATTTATTTGATTCAGAGGGTACTGCATTTGGGAAATGGTTCTAATGGTGATTAGATGTGGTGTAGACAGTGGGAAATATGAGTTAAGGGTTCTAAATTCATCCCAGGAAAAAGGAACAGACTATATAAAGGTAAGGAAAGAAAAGAATAGATCCTGGAAAGAAAACACAGTAAAAAGGAGTGACAATTTCACCTGCACTCTAATGTTATCTAGGATTTACCCTGAGCTTTGCTTTTATATACACAGACTATTTTGATAGAAGCTATTAAGCCTTGAGCTGCTGTGACATTGGTTTATAAGTGTTTCTTTCAACCACAATGTGGTTCTTGCCATCCTCAGGTCTTCGATATCCGTGGACTATTTTACATTACTTCCTTAGCCTCTGAAGTTTTTGAAAGTTGTCCATTTTAATTTGCTCACTTACATCTTCTGGCAAAGAACAATATGCCAGTGTGGAATATGCCCCCTTTGGTTCACTTCAGTGAACCAAGGTAGGGGTCGGATATGATAGTTAGAAAACCGTCACTTAATTTTTACCAGCTGTGTGAATGCTCTGAAGAAAGAATGGGCACCCCTAGGCTCCTTGTACAATGGAAGGAAATCTCCATATGGTCTCTACCTCTTTTCCTATCCCATATCTTCTTTTTATCCTTGAAAAGCAACTGCAAAGCACTGCCATCAATTCTGCTTTAGGAGCAGAGAACAAAGATGATCTGACAGCCCATTCTGTGATCATCCCACAACAGATGTCTGGAGTCCAGCCCAGTCTTTGGAATTCTTACTCAAGTTCTAAGCAGTGGCAAAATCCCCTTTGCCTGACCCTGATGGTTTTGACTTCAATTTTCTGACAAGCAGGTTTGTTTAGAACAAAGGGCTGAGAGAAGAGGATGGGAGTTGAAGGGAGTAAGCTTTCTAACACATTGCTTGAAAGCAATAGAGCCTTGAGTAAACATTGACCTACAGTGCTGCTCTGATCACTACCTGAATGGATTATCTGCCAGATGTACACCAGTTGTGTAAACTAGGGCTTTCCGAGTATGGTTTAACTTGAACTTTCTTAGATAGAATCTGTAAATAGTCTCCATTTCTTCTATGGCTTTCTTGTATTCCACCTTATATCATTTTCTTTTCATAAATGACCTCTTTTTCTCTCAGCAGGTATTTCACTATATAATAGTAGGTTTCATAGAGTATATGGTCCAAGCTAGAATACATTTGAAAGTGAAAGAGGGTGGGGCGGATAATATACCAATCAGGTCTCCTCGGGACAACAGGACAGATAGGCATAAACAGGAACATCCCAGGCAAAATGTGACAAATGGTCACCCTTACTTATTACTCATTTTTATTTCATCTGTTAGGAAAGCTAAAAGATTTTGACAATTTTAACCTTGGATTAAACATTTAGATGTAATTTTATTTAAAGAATCATCTGTCCTGGTCACTTGAAGCAAGAGGAACTTGAGGTCAAAGAAGTAGCTTCCAGTCTGATTCTGATCCTGCCCTAATAAGAACTATGGGGAAAATGCATTTAATAATACCTGTACTTTGAGTTGTGAGAATTAAATGAGGCAATATATTTGGAAATGTTTCATAAACTGCACAGCCCTATTAAAATTTTTAAAAATGTTATCCAAGAGCAACGTGTGTTAAAATAGAGAATTGTGGGTTGGTGCCACTACCTGAAAACACAACCATTTTAAGAACATGATTCTAATAACTAAGTTAAATTTTGCTGTTAAAATTCTAAAATTTCCAGAAATCTCACTCTTACTTGTTTAACCAAGAAAACACATCTGTCTATGAACCAGGAAATGAGCTCTCTCCAGATGCTGAAACTGCCAGCACCTTGATGTTCCCAGCCTCCAGAACTGTGAGAAAATAAATCTTTGTCGTTTAAGTCAAAAAAAAAAATCTAAAATTTATATTAGTGGTTATGAAGTTTTGGGGGAATTATGTTCTTCTATCCTCTAAGCTCTATTAGAAAAGTAGATATAACTTACGAATCAAGAGCTCTTAAGTATCTTAAGGATTTTCAACCTACCTCACAGCGTATCAGGAGGGCAGGGAAATAAACTGCCAGCACTAGAGAAAGCTGTGAATTGGTTAAGCTAATTTATATACCTTCAGAAGATCCCCAGGAAGTAACCCACAATTACCTAAACAGTTATATTTTTAAAGCACTGACATATGGCTCATCCTTAATATGTAAAACTATCACATGGCTGAGGAGTTACTTATGGAAATTTCTAAATTCCCATAGGATGGTAGGAGGAAAAGTCACCACAGTGGAGCAAGTTGGACATGTTGGTATAAAAGAATTTGTATTCCTGTCACGTGGAGGCCTAGCACTGAAGTAACTACTGGACTCTGGCTCTGTATTTGTAGTCACTATTATTCCAAAAAATCACGTGACAACTGTATTTTATATAATAGTATGGCCTCACAAGTCTTATGAAACTTGAATGAATCTTATTTACACAAAAAGGAGCCAGGTATCCCCACAGCTAATACTCGAGTCACTGCTCTAGTATATTAGATTATGAATCTCACCTGAATTTTAATTTTAAGCATCTGTTTCTTTATAAAGTAAACTATAAATATACACCATTTCTTTAAAATGGGGTTAGGGTATTCAGGAAATTTTTCTGCACTGATGACATTGCTTTTGTTTCAAATATAAATTTTTAAAAATAAAGAGGTGTGCATTTGTGTGTGTGTGTGTGTGTGTGTGTAAAGAAAGGGAAAGAGAAAAAAGGAGGAGGAGAGAAAGAGAGCTTACTGCATTCCAGGTGATATGTTATAGAAATAAAAAGGTCCTTGCTCACATGCAGCTTTCGTACTAATGCAGGGAGCATGTAAACAAATAGACATGTGCTTTTGATTGTGTAAAAGACAGTGGAAAAAATAAAGTGATTTTACTGTAAGGGTCGAGGATGAGTTGGGTAAGCTTAGAAAGGAAGATCAGTGAAGACTACTCCGAAAAAAAATGGAATTTTAGCTTAGACTTGAAGGATGAAAATGAGCCTGCCATGTCAAAAGCAATGCAAACTCTCATCCCATGAAACACTTGGTGTGTTTAAGGAATGAAAAAAAAAAAAAAAAAGCTGAAGTCAGACAGCAAGGCAGAGAATAAACGAGATGCAGTCAGAGAGATTGACAGGGATTAGTCCTCCCCCTCCTTTCAGTAGTTTATGATGAGTGGTGTGCAGTATCATCTACTTTGGTGACATTTAGAAATGTATGGGGGTGGAGGTCTGCTGGCATTTAATGCCCAGGGACTTGTGATGGTAACCATTCTGCAGTGCAAGGGAATGCCCCTCACAGTGCAGAACCTTTCTACTCAAAATGGCAACAGAACCACCATCATACCTTTCCCCACTGAAAAATACCCAAAGGCTTTTAATTCATGATAAGGGGCTTCAGATTTAATTCTGAACACATTGAGAATAAGATTTTATTCAGAGAGGTGATATAATCTGAATTAAGTGTTTAAATAGTTTGATAGCTATATGGAAAATGACGGTAGATGCCATTAGTAATATCATTTTAGGGATTTGGAAAAAAGTTTGTATTTGTAACTAAAATAACACTTTGTGCCATGGTTTCTTCCTGTGAAATGGAACTACCATATTTTCTGCCTCCCAATTTGAATATGTGCATTAACTGAAGGGATAAAGAATATTTTAAAATGATGATGCACTATTTTATTTCCTATTTTTATCATCTTTGGGATTTCCTCATCAACATAACCCTGAACACATATCAAATACTGAATTAGATAACCTCAACTCCTACCTCTTCACAAACTAAAAGGAAAGTGCCAGTAATTTTGCATAAATCTCAGAGGCTAAATTACAGTTTTTATTAGCATTTTAAAAACTAACATTACATTACATTTTCAATCAAGCAACACATAACAGTTTAACCCTATGACTTAACATTCCTGCCAGATGCTAGGCTGGCTTGAGGAACTCAGCTGAAGAGCTGAAGCCTCCATCACAATAGAATGCCTCCTGCACTTGCTCGAATGTTCCCTCATCTTATTTTCTACATTCAGATATTGTTTGGGATGAATATTATGCTCCCCTTTACCCTTTGGCCCCTCTGGCACCTGTATCCATTAACTGAGGACCTCATGTCAGAACACATTCATTACCAGAATCAAACTACCTTTTGCCTAGTCCCAATAAAATATCCAAATCCTCTGAACACATTTCCTTCTGCTTAAGGGGGTGCCCAGTAGTGACTACAAAAGTTTCAGCCTGGAGAGGGATATATACCAGCTGTGATCTGCTGATGTAGGAGGTCATTGCATGATTATCACACATGCACACACAAAATGCCATCAAAAAATCATAACTATCCCATCAGGAAGGGACTAAAGAGATCATTTAGTCTATGTGTTGCAAACACAAGTATATACAGAGACAAGCAAGTAACAAAAATGAGTGAAGTGGGCCCTATACTTCACTCAGAATGAGGATGGTGGCAACTGGAGAGAGTGGCCCTCTGAGAGCAAACACTGTTGTCATGCATGCCAGGATATGTCATGTGTCACCACCTGCTGATGTTTTTCCAAAAAAGCTATAAATCCAGACTATTGTAAAAACAATACTTAATTTTATACTAAACAAAACAAAAACATAAGTTGCCAATTTAAAACCTCCTACAGTCTAATCTCCTGATTTCATTGAGACGTTAAAGCATGGTTCTAGAGTTAATAGAGAGAATGAAGGAAAACCAGGACTAGAACAGAGATATCTTAGTTTTCAAGTCATTGTTTTGCTATATGTGAATGAATCTTCCTTTTTTTTTCTCTATTACACTGTGGCCAACTGAGTCTCAGCATGCCTTCTATGTATGTGTTTGCAGCTAACTACAACAGGTTTGTAATGGCACCTTGTGGCATGATGAAGTGAATATCAGTTATTCATTCTGCCAGCAAGTTGAAAATTGTTGGGACTAGCAGAAATTTGGTTGCTCCACAGATAAGATCAGAATATGTACCTTCAATTCCAGGTGTTTTCCTATGGCACATATTACAAGTTGAAGAGAACACTTTTGAGATAGGGCATAAAAAAAAGGAATCAGAGATATACATAAAGAATAAGATACAGATTAATGTTGATTTGCTATATCCAAGGAGATTTTAAAAGCATGGACAATTGAAAAGAGCAATATATGTCAATTTAGCCAGTTTTACATATCAGACAAACATGTGAGCATAAACACAACTTAAGCAGAAGGTAATTTTTAAAGATATTTTGAATAACTGTGAATAATGTTTCAATAATCATAGTAATAAAATCACATTACTCTATATTTATTACATGAATTGAAGGTAAATAAGTTCCTGTTTATTCTTGTTACATGCCTAAATTGTATATATTTATATTGTATATACATATATATATAATTTTAGGAGTTGGCATCTTTCTTAAAGCTTGGTTAAAATGGTAATTTTTAGGAAAGCCTGACACAAGCAGGATTATGCAATAGTTCATATTAAAGAGGGCAGTTTATGTGTAAGGGGGAAATATGGTTAGCTCAAAAATATTATTAAAAAAGGAAGGAGTCTTAACTTATCTTTAAGGAAAACACGTATGTGTGTGTGTTTAAGGAAAACACGTATGTGTGTGTGTGTATATATATATATACACACACACACATATGAAACAACTATATATAAATATGAGTGTAAGAGGTTGGCAGAAGTGGGAAACATGAAAAACTGATCTATGCATGCAATGGTTCCTTAGTTTTTTTTTTTTTATCTACCATAAAGCTAAGTAGCTAGGCAGTAAAGTAAATGCAAAAGAGATAGAATTTGTGCCACAGATCAACTTTGGTTGTAATGAATTTCAAGTTTCATACTGTATTTGAACGTCAGTGCTGTGGAATTGTTCAACCTATGTTGCTCCTTGAGTAGAGTTAAAATATTTTAAGGATATGGAACAACTAATTATGATGGTATTCATAGAAAGAGAATTTATCTACATAATTCTGAAACTTATTTGTGCATCTTTATTCATTCTGGTATTTATTAGCAGTAATGATGATAACTTGTTTATAAGCTTTCTTATTGAAGGTTCACTATACCCCAAACATTGAGTGGGTCTAAAATCTGGCAGTGAAATTCTAAAAGGTAGATTCCAAATCCAGTTATCATAGCCACAATCTCTCTTTAACATTCTACTATCCCTAAGATTACCAAGATTCAGAATAGAAAAAGGTAAGATATATTTTTTCCATTTTTAATGCAAATATGCATTGAATGCTTTCTATACACTAGATATTCTTACAGGAATTAGTGACACATCACTTAACATAGAAAAAAAAGTCCCTTCTCTGATGAAGCAGGAAAGTATTTTTATAGTGCCTAAAGATTAAAAATAAACTAGGTAAACGAGTTCTCACCATAATACACTATACAGTTGACCCTTGAACAACATAGGAGTTAGGGATGCTGGCCCTCCAGGCAGTCAGAAATCCATGTATAACTTTGCAGTCGGGCTTCCATACCCTCAGTTCCTTATCAATAGATTCAACCAAACTCAGATCATGCAGTGCTGTAATAGGTATTTACTGAAAAGAAAAAAAAAACCCACCTGCACAGTTCAAACCTCTGTTGCTCAAGGGTCAACTGTAGTTTATAACTATTATATAAAAAAAGTAGGGTGGTGAAGTGGGATGCAGAGTGTTGCAGGTGGGAAAGGAGTTGTAATTTCACACGAAAGTGTAGTAAAGGTCTCATTGAGAAGTTACATTTGAGAAAAGACCTACTGCTTGTGAAGGAGAAAACCACACAGCTCTTTCATAAAGAACCCTCTAGGAAGTGAGAAGGACAAATGAAAAAGTCCGGGTTTGAAACATACTTGCACGTTCATGGAACTTCAAGGAATGGCAAGAAGTCAGTGTGGGTTGGAGAGCACATGAGGAGGGATGAAAGTAGTGAGCCTTCTATGTATGCGACCTTTAGGAATGAGGGGACAGGTCATGGAGGAAACTGCAGGCTCTTAAGAAAGACTGGGTTTGACTCAGTGATATGTGAAGGCACTGAATTATTATTGTTTTTGTATACCACAGTTACAAAACAAATGACAACAATCTTGGTGGCATGCAACACCCACTTACTAGTTCACAATTCTGTAGGTCAGAAGTTCAAATATGGCATGACTTGGTTCTCTGCTCAGGGTATCACAGGACAGGTATCAAGGTGCTGGCCAAGCTCCAGGCAAGAATCCACGTACAAGCACATTCAGGATGTTGGCAAAATTTATTCCTGTGTGGTTATAGGACTGAGGTCCCCATATTCATTTTTGCTGTCATCTAGGGGCTGCTCTTAGCTCATAGAGGCTGACTGCATTCGTTCCATGTGACTCCCTTCATCTTCAAAGCCAGCAATGGAGAATATCACTCATATCAAGTCCCTCTCACATTTCAAATCTCTTTTATCAGGAAAAGCCCAGGACCTTTTAAGGGCTCACCTAATTAAGTCAGGTCCACCTAGGATAATGACTTAATCTAATTTCAACTGATTTGAGACCTTAATTACATCTGCAAAACCCCTTCACAACAGCATCTAAACTAGTGTTTGAGTAACTGAGAGAATAGAGTATGGGAAATATGTCACTGAATATAAAAATTAAACTAAATATGACTGGAGTAATTTTGGAGACACTGACAGTACAGAAAGGACTAAAATCTTCAAGCTATCCGTAGAGTACCTGGGGGTAGGAAATGACTGAAACATAGTAGCCAGTGTTATACACTTCAACACTGGGGGTAGGAAGGTGTTTACACAAAAGTGAGTAAAATGGTCTGGATATACAAATATAGAACAAGGAGGAAAGGTACCCTATTTGAAAACCCCAAAGGTAAGATGATATGGGAGAAAAAATATTAACTAGTTGGAAGGGCAGCAGGGGAAGCAGCACCTTCAAGAGAGAGCCAGGTTCCAAGTAGAGGAAGAAATAGAAAGAGACATTTAGAGACTTGTTTCTAAATATAAGGAAATGTGTTTGGAAAGAATATAAGTTTGAAAGGAATTAGAGGAAGGGTTTCTCAAGTTGATAAATCGTGTCAGAAAAGGGAACACACTGAATTCACAGAGCTATGTGGAAGTCAGAGTCCACAGGATGGTGGGTAACTGAGGGTATCTAGACTGCATATTGTGGCTCAAATGGAGGAAATGGGCAATGAGATTGATTCTAATATCCCTAAGGCTGATAGAAGTGGCAAGGCTAAGTGTTACAAGTATGGCTGTGGTTGTGGTAGACTGCGTGATTAATTATATATATATTCAATTCTTCTTGTAGGAGGATCACACATCTGTGATCCTCTGATTTTAGGCCTGCGCATGTGACTTATGCCTCCCTCGCTGCCAGTTCTTGCAGGAAGATTTGATACTGATGGAATTTGATATTCCCATCCTGCTTAACTCAGGAGTAGTCATATGAATTTCTTTGGGAAATGAAATGTGGGCAAAAGTGAACTGCCACTCCTTAACAGAATCTTTTAAGTGTCACCCTTGCCTGTCCAGATTCCTTTTACTTCTGCTAAAACACTATAATTTTGGGGATAGGCTGATAAGTCAGCCTGTGGTCAGTATCAAGATGATACTGAGCAGAGCCACAGCCATCCATGATGGACATATAGCATTAGCAAAATATGAAATTTTGTTGTTGTAAGTCTCTGATGTTTTGGAATTGTGTTATTGTAGTATAATTGTCCTGAGTGATTCAGTGGTCTTACAATATTCCCAAAGAGTGTTCTGATGGGAATATGAAGGTTGGCAAAGATTAGTCTTATGGCAATTTGTGGATTTCTGTTCTAAAAAAATATATGTGGTGTGATATCCCTTTCCCCATCAGTACCTTTTCCTTAAAGTTTTAACATTTAACAAATCAGGAATTAACTTTTAATCCACAAATTTATTTTTATAGCCCTATTTCCCCATATACATCAAGTGACCCCTGTTAGAGTTAATTTCTATATACTTCTAACATTATAGCAAAGAGTTCCAACTACAACATTCTGTCAAGTCTTTTAACCAATAAGCAGGTTATTTTATACAAATTAACTCTACTATGAGTGGGGAACAATTGTAAGAAAGTAGATTAAGCACTGTTAATCGCTTATCAAAAGTATAAAAAGGATCAATTCATAAACACATAAAATCACTTAGAATGCTATTGGTTTCAAGCACCAAAAGACTTAAGAAACAAGTACTTCCTTAGGCTCCTATTACTTAAACTCTAGAAAAAGATCTGGCTCAAGGTATGTTTAATAAGTGGGTTCTCCCTATCCTCTGCAATTATTTTTAATGCTTCATTTTCTGGAGTGGGGTGGGGGCTTCTAACTTAGGCTATCTTTTTCTTTTTTTTTTTTTTGATGTGGATCATTTTTAAAGTCTTTATTGAATTTGTTACAATATTGCATCTGTTTTATGTTTTGGCTTTTTGACCACGAGGCATGTGGAATCTTAGCTCCCTGAGCAGGGATCGAATTGACATTGACACCCCCTGCACTGGAAGGCGAAGTCGTAACCACTGGACTACTAGGGGAGTCCCTAGGCTATCTTTTCAAGTAGCTTTATTTGAAAAGCAAGGAAACATTTTTTTTTTTCCCTGCCAGAATCACCAAACTTCTTTTTAAATGAGGTTTAATTATGATGTATAATTGCTATCACTGTCTTTGATATCTAACTGTGGCCAGAAGTATACCATGCATTCATTGGCTTGGCTTGTGTTCCTGCATAAAGTAATAAGGTGGAATGGTTACTTTAAAAATAAATCCATTGTTAGTTTTCTAAGGAACCTCCATACAGTTCTCCATAGGGGCTGTATCAATTTATATTCCCACCAACAGTGCAAGAGGGTTCCCACACCCTCTGAGGTTTATCCACACCCTCTCCAGCATTTACGTTATACAGCAGAAACTAACACACCATTGTAAAGCAATTATACTCCAATAAAGATGTTTAAAAAAACTAAAAAATAAATCCAGCCCATTCTTGATACCTTGATGAAATCAGCTTACACTGAACACATAGAGCATTCAGAATAAGTTAGGATAACTGAATGAAAATTAAGATACTACTAAAAAGAG
Source organism: Stenella coeruleoalba (assembly GCF_951394435.1). Taxonomy (NCBI): domain Eukaryota; kingdom Metazoa; phylum Chordata; class Mammalia; order Artiodactyla; family Delphinidae; genus Stenella; species Stenella coeruleoalba. The sequence goes on from NC_137148.1 coordinate 84,984,691, forward strand.
GAAGGAAGGGAATAAATGTCTACTTCATATGCTGTAATTCGTCTATCTAAAACTTAAATATTTATCTCTTGCAGTATTTCTTTGTGAAGATAATGGGCAATAATAAAAGTATCCTGTATTAATTTTGAAGTAAGGCAATGAGTCTATGATAAAACAATGTTGTTTTAATAGCTATTTAAAAATATTTTTATAGATCCACTCAAATCAAGACACTATAAAGAATAGATATAGGATTATCCACAAACATTAGACCATATACTATTTTATTGAGATAGAACAGTAAATATGTTATTATTTTATGGTCATTGCTATAGACATTTCAATGGTTCTTAATTCACAAGGCCTTTAGATGGCCTGGGGATTCACTTAACTTACTGTCCAGTTGGCAAATATTCATCTCTTCCTACTAACATGAGAATAAAACCAAAGTCAGTCTTATAGTCTAGTCAGATAATTTTTCTTCTCCTTCTTTTTAATTTATATTTTCTTATTTAATTCATTTATAAACTATACTACTTTAAAGTTCTTAATGCTTTGGTAGAGTTAAAAATGAGATGAAATCATAAATATACTTCCCACAAACTTTATAATAATGTATCATTAACGTGTTTTGAGGTATTTTCTAGGTACTTATCTTTAACTAATCCTGTTCATTAGTTTGATATCTATTGTTGAAAGAAATCGCTAAATGTTATTTTTAACTCTTTTGGCCTGTTACACTTTTACTGTGCTTAATACTGCTTTTATGTTGGTGTTACCTCAGGAGGAATAAAAAATATATATATTTATAAAATAATATTCATGAAAAGAGTAATCTATACATTTGGAAAACGTTTTCAACCTTCTACTCAAGAGGACCATCTCATGTTATTTGGTGGGACATACGTTAATCCATATTTATGCCCTTTGGACATAAGGAGCAACATGTTGCCCTTGAAAACACTGTTTACTGACTTGGCATTCGTGAAATTCACTTGGCCTGAATTGTGGCATTAGCTCAGTCCAGAAGATATGAAATCATTCAGGTTTCTAAAAGGGAATAAGGATAGCATCACCTCCAAGCCTCCATTTCACACATCATCACTCAAAATACCTTCATATTTTACAACCTTTTGAAAATAACATTTATCAGCATGCTTAATATTAGATTCAGGGTATATTTCCTTGTTGTTTTTGTTATTTGTTGCTAATATTGCCATTTTGTTTTAATTAGTATAATTGGTATTATAGTGCAATTAACATTTTATTATTCTTTGTATCCAGTCAACTTAGTGAAAGCTAGAATATGAGTTATTGGCAGGTACTCTTGCTGTTATTACATTGAAATTTTCTTATTTTGCATACTGATTGAATGACCATCTGTCCCAATTTTTCATCTCCAAGTTTAAATATTTGTAATATCATGAATTTGGAAAAAGTAAGATCCTTCCTAAGATATAATAGGCATGTAGTGCATGAAAATAACAGAATATTAATGGCATGCGAATTGACTGGAAAGAGTTGAAATGACTCCTCTAACACCTGATCTATTCCATTTATTAACTGATTTTCTTCTCCAACTTATAGTCTATGCATTCATAGTTCACTTGGCTATTCGGTCTTTAACAATGAACCTAAGTGTGAGCATGAATACCTAATTTTTATGTACCAGAACCTGCCTCATTGTCATTCATCAAAACAGTTGCCTTCTGGTAGACAAAACAATTGAGCAAGGTAATAAACCAACTCTGTGGCTACAATTATAATACTTTTATATCTATTAAACTGTGAAGTCAAGTGAGGTTTTCAATTTATGCTCATTCAATGCTGTGCTGTGCAGTATCAGGGGCTCTGAACCACTGGAGGACGTCAATTTAAAGCACTGAGGAACTGGCCAATAGAAGAAATGAGTGATGAGCCAATTCCCAAACATCTATGGTCCTGCTCTAAAAATCTTCGGATCACTGTAGTTTTAATTTTAATGGTACTGAAAACACTATTAGAGTCTGTATTCAGCTGTTTCCATTTCTAAGAAAAACTAAGAAGAAAAAAATGGAGAGATGAGGGAAATAATATAGCTAAATAAAATAAAAACTTTAAAGAAAAGACTTTATTTTTTTTTCTAGAAACAAATAGAATTGTTCTACCTTGGGAAAATTTCTGCCTTAAATTTTTATTAACATTCCAAATACCAGAGAACCAATTTATACTGTAAACAGATTCATTTTATGATAGATATTGGGCACATATTGTTTTGAAAAAAATATAGTAGTTAGAATAGATACATTTTCTTTTTGTCCTAGAATTCTACACTCTAAATCATGAAAACATGTTTATTTCTTTAATAGAACTCCTGGAATAAAATGGACCAGATACTTCTCTAAATCAGTTTTGGATTGATTTATCTGTGTATTGAATTGACATACTATTTGATTAGAATGATGAATAAATTCAATTAAAAGGATAAACCAGTTTTGCACAATAGGCACTGCCTAGGAAACAAATATTGTATAACCATATGGTTTATTGGAAATGTTTACCATAAAGCATAAGTAAACTAAAAACAACATCATATTATACTGCTAAATTTAGTTCAGTTTGCTTTGGGTTGGGAAGAAGGTAAACTTTTTCAATAACAATACGGCTTTATTTTATAACAATTTCTTAATTTATACTGCAATTTGATTTTCAGTTTTATAGTTCATTTTTTTCCTCAAATATTGTGAAACATAGTTAAATAGTTAAGATTTAGAAGCATAAATGTGGAGAGATACTATTTATATTTATTGTCTTTTCTAATTTTCATTCAAGAGGAAACAATATTTTATAATAAATTAACTCAAATATCTAAAAAAAATCTAGAAAAAAATTTCATATAAATAAGGATTTATTAAATTTTACATTATAAAAAATAAAATTTTACAAATTCACTTTATGTGTGTTTGTATGTGCATTTTTCATATAGTAAAAGTTCACTTGCATAATGGGTGATTGAGGATTTTCTCTTTTTTAAAAAACTATTTTGTCAAAAATTATTTCATGAACACCTATGGTCCTGAATTCATAAACAGACACTTGAATACACTGGAAAATTATACAAAGATGTTTTTATTATTTTTGAAAGTATGTATTTTTTTAAAATTGATTAATGGTATTAAATTAAAAAGAGGGAAATCCTTTAAAATAATATTATCTCTCCTGTATTACTTTTGGAGCACTTCATTTGAACTTTTTAGAAATTCAAATTAGATGGTTTCTTTATCACTTTTTAACAGTGATCTTTAAAATCTGTGTGTGATTTGGTGAAGAATAACTTCATCTGTGGTTTTAATATGTATCAGAGCTCATCTATTCATATTACAGATTAAAAGCATCTTACTTTTAGGCATGGACTCTTTATTTTTGCCCAAGGACATTAAAAAGTGTATTTCAAGTTAAAAAAAAAATGGATACAATTCCAGTGATACTGGGTTATACAATATTGTATTATATATAAATACATATATTTCAGTCTCCTGAAAATATGAAAATGTGACACTATATATGTAATGTGGATATATATGTAATATGGAGATTTTACATTCCATCCCTTTATCTTCACTCACCCTTCTATACATTTTAACTGTAAATATTCATTGAGAACTTGCTATTTATGAGAAGTGGTACTAGACATTTGGGATACATCAGTAAATAAATCTAATGAGACACTGATGTCACAAAATTTACATTTTTCAGCAATCAGAGAAGAAGAAAAAATAAGAGTAATTCAAATTGGGAAAGAAGAAGTAAAACTGTTACTGTTTGCAGATGACATGATACTATACATAGAAAATACGAAGGATGCTGCCAGAAGAGCTCATCAGTGAATTCGGTAAAGTTGCAGGATACAAATTAATACACAGAAATCTCTTGCATTCCTATATGCTAACAATGAAAGATCAGAAAGAGAAATTAATGAAAGAATTCCATTTACCACTGCATCAAAAAGAATAAAATACATAGGAATAAACCTACCTAAGGAGACAAAAGACCTGTACTCTGAAAACTGTAAGACACTGATGAAAGAAATCAAAGATGACACAAACAGATGAAAAAATATACCACGTTTATACTACCCAAGGCAATCTACAGATCTGATGCAATCCCTATCAAATAACCAATGGCATTTTTTCACAGAACTAGAGCAAAAAACTCAAGTTTATATGGAAACACAAAGACCCCAAATGGCCAAAGCAATTCTGAGAAAGAAAAATTGAGCTGGAGGAATCAGACTCCCTGACTTCAGACTATACTACAAAGCTATAGTCTTCAAAACAGTATGGAACTGGCACAAAAACAGACATATATATCAATGGATCAGGATAGAAAGACCAGAAATAAACCCAGACACCTATGGTCAATTAATCTATGACAAAGGAGGCAAGAATATACATTGGAGAAAAGACAGTATCTTCAATGAGTGGTGCTGGGCAAACTTGACAGCTACATGTAAAAGAATGAAACTAGAACATTCCCTAACACCATACACAAAAATAAACTCAAAATCAATCGAAGACCTAAATGTAAGACTAGATACTATAAAACTGAGAGGAAAACATAGGCAGAACACTCTTTGACATAAATCACAGCTATATCTTTTTTGATCCACCTCCTAGAGTAATGAAAATAAAAACAAACAGGACCTAATTAGACTTAAAAGCTTCTGCACAAAAGAGGAAACCATAAATGAAATGAAAAGACAGCCCACAGAATTGGAGAAAATATTTGCAAATGAGGTGACTGACAACGGATTTATCTCCAAAATATACACAAACAGCTCATGCAGCTCTATGTCAAAAAAACAAACAACCCAATCAAACAATGGGCAGAAGATCTAAATAGACATTTCTCCAAAGAAGACATACTGATGGCCAAAAAGCACATGAAAAGATGCCCAACATCACTATCAGAGAAATGCAAATCAAAACTACAATGAGGTATCACTTCACACTGGTCAGAATAGCCATCATCAAAAAGTCAACAAACAATGAATGCTGGAGAGGGTGTGGAGAAAAGGGAACCCTCCTACACTGTTGGTGGGAATATAAATTGGTACAACCACTATGGAGAACAGTATGGAGGTTTCTTAAGAAACTAAAAGTAGAACTATCATATGATCCTGCAATCCCATTCCCAGGCATATATCTAGAGAAGAACATAATCTGAAAAGATACATGCACCCCAATGTTCATTACAACACTATTTACAATAGCCAAGACATGGAAGCAACTTAAATGTCCACTGACTGAGGAATGGATAAAGAAGATGTGGTACATACACACAGTTGAATATTACTCAGCCATAAAAAAGAATGAAATAATGCCTTTTGCAGCAACATGGATGGACTTGGAGATTATCATACTAAGTGAAGTAAGTCAGACAGAGAAAGACCAATATATGATATAACTCATACGTGGAATCTGTATCATTTTTAAAAAATGATACAAATAAACTTATTTACAAAACAGAAATAGACTTACAGGTATTGAAAACAAACTTATGCTTACAAAAGGGAAATCGTGGTGGAGGAGATATAAATCAGGAGTTTGGGATGAACACACACATACAACTATATGTAAGATAGATAACCAACAAGGACCTACTGTATAGGATATGGAACTCTACTCAATATTTTTTAATAACCTGTATGAGAAAAGAATCTGGAAAAGAATGAATATATGCATAACTGAATCACTTTGTTGTACACCTGAAACTAACACAACATTGTAATTCAGCTATACTCCAATAAAATTAAAATAAAATAAAGAATTTTCATTATGTATTATATGTGTATGTAGTGGGAACAAATGATAGATAAATAAAATAAAGTGATGATTAGTTTTATGTGTTAACCTGACTGGGCTAAGGAATGCCCAGATAGCTGGTGTTTTCAAAAGAGATTAACATTTGAATTAGTTGAATGAATAAAGTAGATGTGCACTCACCAATGTGGGTGGGCACCATGCAATCACTGAGGGCCCAAATAGAACAAAAAAATAGAATAAGGGCAAATTATCTTTCTCTTCCTGAGCCTGGACATCCATCTTCTCCTTCCCTCAAACACTGGAGCTCTGGGTTCTTTGAACTTTGGACTCTGGGACTTATACCAGTGGCCCCTAGTCCTCAGGCCTTCCTACACAGACTGAATTTCCTATATCACTGGTTTTCCGGGTTCTCCAGCTTGCACTGGAGATCATGGCAGATCATGGGACTTCTTGGCCTCCATAACAGTCTGAGCCAATTCCTATAATAAATACAATCTCTATCTGTATCTCTAACCTCTAGCTCTAGCTCTAGCTCTACCTCTATTTCTACATTTACATCTGCATGTACATCTATCCTGTTGGTTCTGTTTCTCTGGAGAACCTGACTAAACATCTGCCTAAAGTGTACTATTATAGGGTTTTGAATTCTTGACCAAGAAGCTACTTTACATTGCAGCATAAGGAAAGCAAAGTTTAAGCTGCTATCTAAGCCATTAAAAGGAGACAACCAACCAACAATTCGCTAAAGAGCTTATAATAAATTTTTTTCAAACTAGACTGTTCCTAGATCCAAAGAAAGAAATGAAATCAGTGGCGTCTAGGAATAGAAAGAGAAACATTGTGCTGGTGAGGTATCAGGGAAATGAGGGAAGGGAGAAAGGGGCCAGAAGTGAGATGCACAGGCCAAGGACACATCATAAAAGGCTGAGCAGGCCAGAATGGGGGTTTGTTTCTTATTATAATTGCACTAGGAAACCATTTCCAGATTTTAAGTAGGAAACCACAGGATACGACTATTTTAAAAATACTATTCTGGCCATTCTTCGCACACTGCAACGAAGAGTAGCCCCCGCTTGCTGCAACTACAGAAAGCCCGCGGGCAGCAACAAAGACCCAATGCAGCCAAAAATAAAATAAATAAATTTATAAAAACAATAAATAAAATAAAATGTACTGTAGGGGGTTGAGGCTGTGAAATAAAATTCATATTTTATGGCAAGACAAGAAAAATTTCAACATAAAAATTCTCCTCTGACCTTTGACCTCCTCTCCCCACACTGTGTATTGTGTATCTGCATTATCCATCGACCAAACCTTCCCTACCTGCTGGACCATAAAGAACAACATTCTCCTAGCATCAACAGCTCCTTAAAAGGTATCATTCCTTCTTGATCTTGTAAGGGGTCACATGACCCATTACAATGATGGCTTAGATCTGGATTATGTAAACTGTCAATAATACATCATTTGATATACAGTCCTGTCTCAAAAAAATTTATACAACTGTGCCTTGACTTCTAATGGGTGAAACAGTTCTTGGAGCTTTCTGAGATGCTCTTCCAAGGTTATATCGGTTTGAATAAAAACTTTCATTTATTTCTTAGATGGAGTGATTAATTTTTCATTGACAAGGCAAAATGGTAGCTCAGAGATTAATCAGTGAAATCAATAAGGCTTCATAGTAGTACAGGCAAGACAGAATAGAAGTTGGGACAAGGACTGCAGAAGCAAAAGTGATAAGAAGTAGACCCATTTCGAAAATATTTTAGGGTTACTGTGGATAGTATTGAGATGCTAATACATAGTGTTCTTCAGTCTCCTCCATATCCCCAACCCAACCTTTGCCCCAATTGTTTATTTTCCCCCTTTTAGATAATCAAGATACATTATCAAAAATCCTTGCCTTAGGCCCAGGTGCAGACTTATGCCTTAGGTACATACAGTTGACTGTTCTTCCTTTATGGTAGCTGAGTGTTAACCAAAAAAACTAAGATCACTTCTGGCAAGGCATTTGTTGTTTAGAAATTTTTGGAGCTTTAATAAAACAAACATATTATTTAACTTAAACCACTCTTAACTTTTATAGATGAGGAAATGTAAGCTCCAAAAGGGAAGAAATTTATCATGTATAATAGCCTATCCTCAGCATTCATCACTTTGCTGTGGCATATTACTAATATATGCTCAACAATATGTTTTTTAGAGGAAAAGGTAACATACCTTATTAGTGTCAGGGCTGGAACTATAATGCAAGTCTCTTACCTTCAAAGAAGATCTCTTAAATCCTGTTTTCCCCTCAAATTCAGGAGACTGAATTTCTTCAAATCTGCAATCTCTGGCTCTGTTGTGGTCCTGAGTCCGGCTGTAAAAATCATGTGGAAGACAGATTATTATGAATTTTTTGTCATAATCTTTTATTTAAAGAATAACCTTTAACATTTTAAGCACCTAGTTATCTCTATTTTACCACATAATAGCCCAAAGAGGCAGTGCTTATGTCACATCTCACAGATGAGGGATCAGAGGCTCAAAGGGTTGTGTCAGTTTCTGAAGGTGACAAATAGAAGACGTCAACAGCAAATTTAATCCTAGACTATTTGACTGCAAATCCTATACTTGTAAACACTATGCCAAGAGATAACTCAGTACCCAAGCTTTTGATTGAAAATAGTTTGAAAATCACCATCTTAGTTTTCATTTTATTTTTAACTCTTGCTAATAAAACAAATACGTAAAACTATTAAATGCCAAGATCAGCCCTGCTTCTTCTCTTGTTATCACTTCTACTATTGTTACGTGGTTCCCTTCTTTATGATCTGTCTTAAAAAGGAATTGAAGAATTTTAGATACAATACAATATAAATGTTAAATTAACACTTATGTACCCCCAATCCAGCTTACGAACTGAAGTGCTACCAAACGCTGAGGCTCTCTACATAGCTCCTATGAATACAGTCTACTAACTTAATAAGGTGGTTATCATTGCCATGGAATTTTACATGAAATAAAAATGTATAGGGCTTCCCTGGTGGCGCAGTGGTTAAGAATCCGCCTGCCAATGCAGGGCACACAGGTTCAAGCCCTGGTCCAGGAAGATCCCACATGCCTTGGAGCAACTAAGCCCATGTGCCACAACTACTGAGCCTGCTCTCTAGAGCCTGCGAGCCACACCCACTGAGCCTGCGTGCCTAGAGCCCGTGCTCCGCAACAAGAGAAGCCACCACAGTAAGAAGCCCACGCACCGCAATGAAAAGTAGCCCCCGCTGACTGCAACTAGAGAAAGCCTGCACGCAGCAATGAAGACCCAACACAGCCAAAAATAAATAAATAAAATAAATAAGTTAAAAAAAAGGTTTAACCTTAAAAATAAAGGTCCAAAACTTAAAAACAAAAAATGTATATATGCAGGATTTATAATCAGTGGGTATGAAACAAACAGTATAATTATAACAGAGTTTTTTGTTTTATTTTGTATAATTTTTTAAATATATTGTTAAATAACATCAAATCTGAACTTGGCTAAAGAAAAACTATTTGAAAAGACTATTGTAACAGGAAGAACACTTAGACCTTGAGATCTGCAAGCATCTCAAAATCAAACAGCAAAAAAAAAAAAAGCTTTTCTTGTATAGGAAGGAGTAAGCAAGGTCAGCAAGAACTTTGAGGGGAAATCACTCAAGCAGGTGGGGATGAGCAGACAGCATGGCTGGGGTGATTTAACAGGCATTGTTTCTTACTGTGGCCAGCTAATTATCAGAGTGAGCTTTTTTTTTTTTTTCCCCCAGAGTGAGCTTTTAAGGCAGTATGTACTGCCTCTTAGTAATTCCTTAAAAATGGGAGTCTTTAAAGTTCATAGGATTGTGGGGAGGGTCAAAGCCTAATTAAATTTTGACTGGGCCACATGAGTAACAGGCAATTTTGCACAACTGGTCAGCCTTTTTGTTATTTTAGATGGATGGTGTCTGTCTTTAAATATTATTAGAGATGGAATAAGAGTCATTTTTGAGGTTTATAGTTTGAAGGATGGGCTGGTCTTCACTTTCTTGCTGGCCTTGAAGGACTAGTTGTATCATCTGTTGAGCACGGTTTAGGACTGTCTAAGAAATCATGGAACATCTAAGAGACTTGACAAAAACTATGCCTAAGAATGTACTAAAGAAAGAGTCAAAGCAAGATGGCACTTAGGAGGCTCCTGAGATCCCCTCCTGCCATGAACACACTTAATGAACAGCTACACATGGAGCAATTCTCTTTGAAAAACATCCAGAAAATAGCTGAGTGATTCCTACACATTAGACAAAAAGGAAAATATCCACATCAAAATGGCAGGCTCTAGGAACTGACTGTGAGTCTACCCAGAGACCAGGGCTGCTGATAGAGACCACTCCTGCCTTCTCCCTCCAACCTGCTCAAGAAAATTCCTGGAAGGAGCTTTTACAAACATCTCAGCACTGCAGGTTTTACAGCTGCTGCCAAGGGAAAGGTTCCCAAATGTCTGGCTCTGATAGCCAAAGGGGCTTCCATTTGTCAGTCCCAATCCTATAGGACTGTAGCAAACAAAGAAGCAATTCTTTTTCTTAATTTTATTTTTTTCTTATTCCAGTTTTATTGAGATATAATTGACATATAACACTGTATAAGTAAAAAATATGGAATGCTTCACAAATTTGAGTGTCATCCTTGTGCAGGGGCCATGCTGATCTTCTCTGTGTCATTCCAATTTTTAGTATAAGTGCTGCCAAAGCAAGCACCAAAGAAGTAATTAGAACAAGTTATCCTACCAGCTATCCTACTCCTCAAGACACTAGAAAAAGAAGAGCAAATTAAGTCTAAAGTGAGCAGAAAGAAGTAAATAAGAAAGATTAGTGAGAAATAGAAACTTAAAAAAAAGAGAACAGATCAATGAAACTAGGAGTTATTTTTTTTGAGAAGATAAGCAAAATTGACATAATGTTACCTAGACTTACTAAGAAAAAAGAAATGAAGACTAAAATAGATAAAATCATAAATGAAAGAGGAAACATTACAACTGACACCATTACAACTGTAAAAGAGTACTATAAAAATTATACATCAACAAAATGGACAACATAGAAGAAATGCATAAATTCCTAGAAACAGAAAACCCACCAAGTCTAACTCATGAAGAAATACAAAATCTGAACAGAATAATTACGAGTAAGAAAACTGATTCAGTAACCAAAACTTCCCAATAAAGAAAAGTCCAGGACTAGAGGGTTTTACTGATAAATTCTACCAAACATTTAAAGAAGATTAATACCAATCCTTCTCAGACCCTTCCAGAAAACAGAAGATCTAAGAATACTTCCAAACTCATTTTATGAGGCCAGCATTACCCTGATACCAAAGCCAGATAAGGACACAACAAGAAAAGAAAATTTCAGGTTAATATCCCTAATCGATATAGATGTAAAGATTCTCAACAAAATATTAATGAACTGAATTCAACAGTACATTAAAGGATCATGCACCTTGATCAAATGGGATTTATTTCTGGGGTGCATTACGATTCAACATCACACATTATAAATGTGACAGACAACATTAAGAAAATAAATAATAAAAACTAATGGTCATTTCAATTGGTGCAGAGGAAGCATTTCACAAAATTCAACATCTTTTGTGGTAAGAACTCTACACAAACTGGGCATGGAGGGAATGTACCTCAACATAATAAACACCATCTGTGACAAACCCACAACTAACATCACAGTCAATGGTGAAATGCTGAAAGCTTTTCCTCTAAGATCAGGAACAAGACAAGGATGTCCACCTTCATCACTTTTATTCAACATAGTGCTGGAATTCCTAGCCAGAGCAATTAGGAAAGAAAAATAAATAAAAGGTAACTGAATCAGAAAGGAAGAATAAATTGTCTCTGTTTGCAGGTAACATAGTATTATATATAGAAAACCCTTAAATCTCCACCAAAAAACTGTTAGGACTAATCAACAATTTCAGTAAAGTTGCTGTATATAAAATCAATATAAAAATATCAGTGGTATTCTTATACACTAACAACAAACTATGCAAAAAATAAATTATAAATTAGGAAAACAATCCCATTTACAATAATATGAAAAAGAATAAAGTTCTTAGGTGTAAATTTAACCAAGAAGGTGAGAAATCGGTATGCTGAAAACTATGAATCATTAATGAAAGAAACTGAGGAGGACTCAAATAAATAGAAAGGTATTCCATGTTCATTTACTGGAGGAATTAATACTGTTAAAATGTCTATATTACCCAAAGCAATCTACAAATTTAATGCAGTCCCTATCAAAATCCCAATGGTATTTTTCAGAGAAAGAGTCCAGAAATAAACTCACACATACATGGTCAATTAATTTCAACAAAGGAGCCAAGAATATACAATGAGGAATTGGGAGTCTCTTCAATAAATAGTACTGGAATAACTGGAAACCCATATGCAAATGCATGAAAGTGGACCACTATCTTACACCAATCACAAAAATTAACTTGAAATGTATTAGACTTAAATATAAGACCTGAAACCATAAAATTCCTGGAAGAAAACAGGAGGTAATCTCCTTGACTTTGGTCTTGGCAATGATATTTTGGATTTGACACCCAAAGCAAAGGCAACAAACGCAAAAATAAACGAGGACTACCTCAGACTAAAAATCTCCTGCAGAGTATAGGAAACCATCAACAAAATGAAAAAGTACCCTATGGAATAAAAGATAATACTTGCAAACCACTACTAGACAATGGGATGATATCCAAAATATCTGAGGAACTCATGTAACTCAACAGCTGAAAAAACAATCCTAATAAAAAAATGAGCAAAGGACCTAAATAGACATTTTTTTTCCACAGAAAACATACAAATGATAAACAGGTACTTGAAAGGGTATTCAACATCACTAATCATCAGGGAAATGCAAATCAAAACCACAGTGAGCTATCACCTCATATCTGTTAGGATGTCTGTTATCAAAAGGACAAGAGATAACAAATGCTGGTGAGAATGTGGAGGAAAAGGAATATTTGTACACTGTTGGTGGGAATGTAGCACTATGGAATATACTATGGTGGTTCCTCAAAACTTAAAAATTCAACTCTCAGATGATCCAGCAATTCTACTTCTAAGTATATAGCCAAAAGACATGAAATCATTATCTTGAAGAGATATCTGTACTCCCATTATTCACAATAGCCACAGTATGGAACCAATCCAGGTTTCCATCAATAGATGGAAGGATAAAAAATCATCATACACACACACACACACACACACACACACACACACACACACACACACACACACAGTATGGAACATTATTCAGCCTTAAAAAAAAAAAAAGTAAATCCTGTTATTTGTGACAACATGGTCAAGAATGAACTTGAAAGCCATTATGCAAAGTGAAATAAGTCAAATGGAGGAAGACAAATACCACATGGTACCACTTGTTTGTGGAATATAAAAAAAAAAAAAAGTAAAATTCATAGAAACAAACAGAGGGTAGAAAAGTGGTTGCCAGGCCATCTCATTGTACATTTTGAATATCTTAGTTTTCTTTGCCAATTATACCTCAATAAAGCTGGCGGGGTCGGGGGCGGGAGAGTTGAAGCACTTCATGCAACACGCACGCTCACATACAAAAGAATATATAAGAAAATTAATGAGTGTTAAAATCTGATTATGAGAGTAAAAACAAGATTAGAGGTTTGAAGGGGATAAATTCAGGGGATTCAGAACATTGGACACAAAGTGTCCTTAGATAGTAGAATGAGGAGAGTAGTCCTGTTTCAACAAATTTCCTGCTTTATGGTCTACATATTTTCAGTGGTGGCACAGACAGCAGAGTTTTCAGGGATCATATACACAGCAGTCACTGTGACCACTGCACAAGTGTATCCTTGGGAAACCAGAATCATGTTCAATGTTATATGATTGTAGAGGACCCTTCACTGGAGTACCTGTAGTTCTCTGGTGATGATGTTTGTTGGTTTGGTAAAATAGTCCAGAGTCCTGGTTATTTCCTAGAGCAGAGCATGTAAATTGCAGTAGTTCCAGTGAACTTCCTTTGGGGTCCATATGGCAGCAGCAATAGGCACAAAGATTACCCATAAATGATCTACTGTGAGAGTCAAACATTTTAGCTTTATTCAAATTTCTTAGCTTCTTGTTCTAAGATTTTTTGGGTACTCTGTGAGAAAGGACATTCATAGACTCCTTACAGTGCTAGAATTTTACACCTAGGCTTGTAGCTGTAAAACCTTGTTACAGACGTTTTGCTTCACCTAGTGTCTGAAAAATTTAAATCAGAGTTCATACAGTAAAGTGAGAAAAGAAGATAGTCTAGTTAAAGATTTGATAAGGACTAATTAGAATAGCTAGATAACAGTATCCAATCCAGTTAGCAGGCAGATACTAATAGGCACATTTGCCATAAATAAAATATGTCTCACTGTTTGCCGTTCAGGAGATGATTGTCCTATGGGTTTTTATTTTAGAATTTGTATGAAACATTTTGATGAAGATGTTGTCTCAACTCCCAATCTTATAGGGAATCCTCTTTTTTGTTTGTTTTTTTATTGTTGTTGTTTTTTTTGGGTCAGGGCATGTAAGTCAGATACAGACCAAGGCTTAAACATAACTAGAGGAGAAGGTGACTGAGTCATTTAACTTCCCTCCCTCTGAATCTGAATACTAGGGGAGCAAAACCAAAGCCTTAAGTAATTTTAGGAAATTCGGGAGTGGGAAAAATAAGAACAGGTTTTGGGAGGGGTGTGTAAATACAAAGAGGGTTAGGACATGGTGACGGAGGAGAGAGGAACATGTTTGGAGGAGCAGTGTGATAAGGAGAGGGAACACAGGGAAATGGGAGCATCTTTGAGGTTGGAATCAATGTGGGATTAACAGTTGAGGACGTGAATGTTGACATATTGAGTAGCTTCAGATAGAGTAGGCTGAGATTGTTGGATGGCCTGATTGAGATTAGACTGAGAAAGGTGTTTTTCTTCTTTATACCAGGAGAAATAAGCAAACTATTTTTAGAAGAGATTTTGGAACACTGATATTCAAGGGCCCTCTGGAAATGAACCAATTTGGAGGGACTCCAAGAACTCTTGCTCTCATAAATAATGCTGCCATGAGCATTCTTTACTTCTCTTTCTGTGGATAAGTCAAAGTTTCTCAAAATGACATATCTAGACTAGAATTTCAGAGTCATGGGAACCAGGACCTTTAACTTTACTAGATATTGTAGGTATATTTTGAAAGTAATTGTACCAGTTTTATTTTTACCATAATAAGATTTATGCTTGGTTCAAATCTTCACAACATTCAGTTTTGTGAAACGTATATTTACTCAAACTGAGGATTTGGGATGTAAGATGGTCTCTCATTCCTTGTGGTTTTATTTTTATTTTCCAAAGAGGTTGAGCATTTTTTTTCTCAGATACTTTCTTAATAATATTGCCTATTTTATATTTTCTACAGGATCATTTATAATTTCCTTATACCTTTGTAGGAATTCTTTAAATACTATAGATGTGAAACCTTCACTGGTTGTAAGTATTGAAAATGTCTTCTCCCAGTCAGCAAACTGTCATTTTGCCTGTTGAAATACTGAACTTTGAAGAGTAAGGTAGACTCATGTGTTCAGTTTTTCATTTTATAATGTGTGACTGTTTAAATAATCTTTGCCTACTTTCAGGTTGTAGAGATATTTTTTGTATATTTTCTTAAACCTAAAAAAGTGCTTTTGATTCTAAAACCACTGTGTTCTTTTGAACTGATTTTAGAAGTAAGAATATTGGAATTCTATTGGAATCTAAATTTCAATCTGCAATATTAGGTGGGGGCTCCAGGACTCATCCTCCATTTTAACAAGACTTCTCCAACAGTGCCATCCCTCAACATCTGCAGCCTTGGGACCTCAGGATTTAATCTGTCATTCTTCCTTGCCCTGTACTGCAAGAAAGTCAGGATCACAGGCCATACTTTACTTGGACTATAGTCCTCATATGATCCTATACATACTCTTCCTTCTGACCCTATCTGCCACACCTCTCCATTTCCTTAACTTTCATTGTGCTAGGTTAAATTTAAGATTCCTAACAGAAGCCTTCTTAATCTGTAGACTCTTCTGTGAGTATTTCCTTTGTAGTCTTTTTTTAGTTGCAATTTCAGTCATAGGCATTCTACTTTCTCTGACTACTCCCTGTAATCATCTACAACTCAATCTCTCCTCCTCCCTTCTTGAATATTTTATTTACTGAGTCCCTATCTCCCTCTCCAACAATACTCCAGTTATTATTCTTGATATCCATGTAAATGATACTTGCAATATCCTTTCTGTCATATGATCTAATTTCATCCAAAGACCTTGCCCTCAATCCTACCGCAGTCAGTCCATTATCAAATCAAAACTTTCCCAAATCACACTCTATTACTCCATTGACAGCAAATCTTTAATTCAATGGAAGTTTAAATCCAGTAATGCAAACACTTTTTATTCACCTCTCATCCCCCTCCCCATGAACTTTACTCCCTTTTAGCTAACGTTATTCTGTTGTCAATCATTTTGAACATTCTACTGCATATGCTCTTCACTCCCTTGCTTCTCTATCCTTTTGCACTATTTGTTTCTGCCATACAACCTAGTTATAGCTAATGACTTACCCCATTCTTTTTTCAGTCAGCTAAACTTTTCCCCAAAATAATGCACAATCATGTTACTAGTCTCATTTTAAATCAGTAATTAATCACCAAAAGAGGATTTTGATGCTTAGTCCATTGTCTCTTCTGTGAAATAGGATTTCATATTTTCTGGTCATCTCTAAAAGCTACAGTCTCCTTCCCCATCCTCACTGACACTATTTTATTCTAATTCAGAGAGAAAACTGAAGCAATTAAGAGAATTTCCACTTCCAGCAGGTCTTCCTATTATGATCCACCCGCTTGCTTGCTGCAAGTAGTAAATCCTTCCTTCTCCTGATCTTTGGCTTGGTAGTGTCTTTTGGCTCAACATTCACCAAAAGGCAGCCCCAGTTTCGGGGTGACACTATCACTCTGTTTTTCTCTTTCCCTTTACAGCTATACTCTTTGGGAAAAAAAAATGTTTAAACTCACTGTCTCTAATTTCTCTTCTCCATTCTCTATTGAACCCCTTTGAATAAAGTAGTTCTTTAAGATATCTTGTCTCAACTGTCACAGTAGCATTTGACATAGTTGCTTATTTGCAGGACTTTTCTCCCTAAAAGGAAAAACTCTATTTCCTACTCTGCTTCCTATAACTACCACACTCAATACTTCTGACACTTTACTTCTGAAACTGTAGGCAGAGTAAGGGGTCCCCAGAGGAAAAGAACTAGACTGCGCTTCTCTTTTTTTTTTGGCATAAAATAAGCCATTTTGGCCTAAGCCATTTTGTGATCTAAGCTTGGCCACAATGTTTGTCCTTGGACAGGTCTCAGTAATTACTGATCTTAAGGGAGGGAATACAGAAACAAGGGAGGAGCAGTCAGGAAACAATAGTGCAGTCTTGACACAGTGTCCTGGTTCCTCAAGGGATATACATAATATGTCTTTGAGTTCTGCAGGAACTAAGGCCCCCATCCAGGTGGAGGATGGAATTATGATGTTGACCCTCCTGACTTCAATCAACCAAAGCCTGGACTCTGTCAACCCTTGATTCTATGCTGAATTCTCCCCTGCTCAAGCCCCCTCATGAATAACCATTTATCATTAGCTTAAAATTTCCCCAATTTTGTTGATGGGGAGACACTGCTTTGGGAGAGATTCCTGGTGTTCTCCTTACTTACTGCAAGTAATAAATCCTTCCTTCTCCTGATCTGTGGCTTGGTTGTGTCTATTGGCTCGACACCCACCAAAAGGTGAACCCAGTTTCTGGGTAACAAAACCAGATAGGTGGCGTTTTCCACACCAAGCAATTCTCCAACTTTTGGAATACCTCAACTAGGTGTCCTATAATGTAACTCAATTTGGACACTAACTGCTGGAGTTAGTTAAGACTGTTCCCCACTTCAGACATGAATTGCAAGTCTGGGTTGTCACCTGTGCTTCTGACTAACTGGCTATAAATTAGAAGTTTCTACAAATCCCTCATTAGGTTCAATAATTTCCTAGGGCAGCTCACAGAACTCAGGAAAATGGTTTACTTACTAGATTAGCAGTTTATTTAAAAAGGATACAACTCAGGAATAGCCAGATAGAAGAGAAGCATGAGGCAGAATATGCGGCAAGGGCTGCTGAGCTTCCAAACTGTCTCCAGGTATGCTGCTCTCCCAGCACTTCCCTGTGTTCAGCAACCTGGAGTTCTCTGAACCCCTTTCGTTAGTGATTTTCATGGAGGCTTCATTGCATGGGCATGATTGATTAAATCACTGTCATTGGTGATTTATTCAACCTCTAGCCCCTCTTCCCTCCTTGGAATTAGGAGATAGGGCTGGAAGTTCCAACTCTCTAATTACACAGTTACTTCCCCTGGCAATAAGCTCCCATCCCTGGGGCTTTCCAAAGTCACTTCACTAACATAAACTCAGGTGTGGTTGAAAGGATCTTGTTATGAATAAAAAAAGACTATCCTTTCACCTTTATTGCTGTTATCACTTAGGACTTGTCAAGGCTTTTAGGAGCTTTACATCAGGTATGAAGACCAAATATATATTTCTTATTATAAATCACAGTGTCACACTCCCTAAACCCATTCACCCATTTTCAGCACATTTTTTTCCTCCCCTTTTTTTTCCCAACATTCCTCTTAACACAACATTTTCATCAGCAGCATCAGAATTTTGCTATTTCCTGAATGTGTCATGACTGCTTATAGCTCTTGGGCTATGGTCAACTTATTGAACAGAATTGAAAAGTCGTTTCCCCTCTTTTGAAAGCTGTGGGGTACTCTTTGATACAAAAGCCTTTCCATGTGCCCTATTTCTAGATTGTAGGAAAAAGGCTTCAGCCTCCTAGACCTTCCCCGAGTTCCAAAGGGCAGATTCAAACAGTTACTAATTAGGGAAGTGAAGGAGTGCAGAAGCAAAAGAAAAGCAGTCAAGAAACAAGAGTGCAGCAATAAAGCAGAGTCCTAGTTCCTCCTCAAAGGATATACAAACTATGTATCTGAACTCTTCTACAGGAACTAAGGTTCCCACCCAGGTGAAGGATGGCTTGCACAAGATTCCTGAAATACTGCTCTCTTACCACACCACCAACCAATCAGAAGAAAGTCACACACCCTGCAACCCTTACCCCAAATTTTGCCTTTAAAAGCTCTTCCCTGAAAACCATCAGGGAGTTTGGGTCTTTTGAGCATGAGCTTCCTGTTCTCTTTGCTTGGACCTTTCAATAAACCTTTCTCTGCTCCAAATGCCATCCTTTGGTTTGTTTGGCCTCACTGTGCATCAGGCACATGAACTTAGGTTCAACAACACTTTTCTGACTTTTCATATCCTACCAAACCTTCAAAATACTCATTACATAGCACCTCTGTGAAGAATTTTCTGTTTTCTCTAAGTAAACTCATAATTTCACTGTTAAAGTATTTGTAGTAGCCATATTTGTATAATAATTATTGAATATACTTGTTTCCTTTCATAGTTTCTTGAGCCACTGTATTATTAATTTTGACACCTTAATTACTTAGACCAATACTCACATCATTTATGTGCTTAGCAAATGTTTTGGATTGAATTTAGAATTGAGTGAGGGAGATAGCAGCTTTTCTAGTAACATCCTTGTTTTGTATAGTTTCTTAGGGAGGATCTTGATCCATGAAATATGATTGTTAATTTGACTCCTAGACGTGTATTTAGACCAAAATCCAGATCAAACAGGTGAGCAAAATACATCTTGCTAGACACAGTGACATATTCATTATTATTTATCCAAATTGTTAGACTAATTGTTAGACTAAAAAGGAAATGTGCATACATCTGAAACTTATATAATAAAAAAAAGTTTGTGCAAAAAAACCAAAAAGGAAATGTGCATGTCTTTTGGTGACTACTTTGTATCAGTGACATAACATTTTCCTCAGGTAGGACCTGGATCAGTACTTATTAGTTGAAGATATATGTAAAGTTTTTTCAACTTTGAAAATAAAAACTTTTCAGTTCAAAAGCTGGTCTTTACTTTGTTCCTTTAAAATATATATACATAGATTGGGTTGGCCAAAAAAATCATTCAGGTATTTCCATAACATCTTACGAAAAACCCAAATGAACTTTTTGGCCAACTCAATATATATACGCATATATATATGAGGATTATACTGACACATGAATATGGAAAGCATTATATGTGTGGCTTATTAGAAACCCAAATTTTTATATAAAATTAATGATATGAGCATATTCTCATAGCTCCCTCCATCAACTCACACAGTTTAGAAGCTAAGACATCCTTTTTTACATTAATTGAAGACTTCATTTCCCACAGCACCATTTTCTCTGGTACAGTAGCCAAAAAGAAAGCTTCTGACAAAAATCCAGATTCTTAGTATATAATACTACAGAGGAAGAAGAAAATTCTTCTATCTTAATAATGGCAGATGAAAAGAAACTCAGGGGCCACCATTTCTCAAATATAAAATTCATGATTTTCACACCTACCAATCTAAGAACTAATAGGACCACAAGTAGAGAAAGGATCTAGCTAATATTTCTGAGTTTATCTGCTACAGCCTGAACGTTTGTGTCTTCCCGAAATTACTATGTTGAAGTCATCCCCCTAAGATTATGGTATTGGGAGGTGAGACCTTCAGGAGGTGATTAGGTCATGAGGGTGGAGTTCTCATGAATGGGATCAGTGTTTTTATAAAACAGACCCCACAGAGGTCCCTTACATGGTGGACGAAAGCAACAAGCCACTGGCTATGAACCAGGAAGAGGACTCTCACCAGAATGTGACCATGTCAGAGCCCTGACCTTGGACTTCCGAGCCTCCAGAAATGTGGGAAGTAAATTTCTGCTGTTTATAAGCTACCCAGTTTATGGTATTTGTGATAGCCAGAATGGGCTAAGACAGTCTCTGTTTATAACTGCAGACTTTCCAATTATTAAGTCTCTACCTCATTACTAAATTTAGGGATAGTATCACTCCTTCTCTGGCATCCAACTTCCTGGGGGGGAAAAAAAATAATACTACCCACAGCTTTCTGCAGTCATATGTCATTATCTGACTTGATCAAATATTAAGGACAAGCTTATCATTCTGGTATCATTCCATACGGCCTATGCATAACCCATCCAAATCGAGTAAGCTATAGACTGGACAGTGCCTTTCTTTGTACAATTGACATGACTTTGATATTATGCTCCTGCCCTCTTCATTGCTATGTTTAAGATCCAGCTCCAACACTTTCATTTCCACACATAAGCTTTTGATCTCCTCTTAGAACCGGATAACTCCAGCACAGATCTTCTCAAACTTAATGTGCATAGTGTTTAACCATGGATATTGTTAAAATGCAAATATTGACTAACTAGGTTTGAGGTACACCTTGAGATTCTTCATTTCTAACCAGTTACCAAGGGATACCCACACTCTTGGTTTGAAGACAACACTGAGTACAGCAGGGTTTTAGTAGATTTTCTATGATCCCTTAAGAAAACAAAACCCCCCCAAAACTGCACACATTATTCTTTATATCTTTTATGTTTATCTTATCCATCCTACTTAGTTGCAAGCTTCTTGGGGAGAATGAAATGGCCATTTATATTTGTGTGTGTACCTTGTGTACCTGTGTGTTTTCTTTTTGCTCCTCTAAATTCTTAGAAGTATTTCAATTTTAGTAGTTCCTCACTAAATATCATTTGCAGATTGAATGGATATTTCAGTAGTGTGAATGACTGGGAAAGCCTCAAAACAGTCAACCAACTATCTCGTATTTGTAGGTTTTGTGTGGCTCTGTATGATTTGGGAGAGAGTAGCAATTTATGTTTGTGGAAGGATGGAAGTTAATGAAATCAATTTAGTTTGAAAAGTATAATGTGTCTGAGGGGAAGACAAACAACAGAAGAGCAGAATAGACAGTGCATGTGGACAGGCATAGCTTTACAATTTGGATTTGACTATATGAAATCAAAATAGAAAGGCAAAAAAAAATATTTGGTTTTGGTAACTCCGGACTTCTGATAGACTTGAGAATTTTGTAAAAGCTATCATGTGTAACCAACTCTAATCAAGAAGAGGAATGAGTGGCCCTACTCAGAGAATAATTTCTAGGGAAAATTTTTTTAACCTCCTAATGAAATAAACATTGATATCCACATATATAGTAATTTAAAACAAAAGAGGCAGACATAGTGAATTAACGATGTAGAAATTAACTTAAATGCAAGCATCTAAGTACACTAAAGAACTGAATAGCTCTTAACCTGAAATAGAGCTAAAGGGAAATGACTTCTTAAAAATATGAAGGACCTGCTAGGTTAAGTCATTTATTTTTCATGGACTGTTGGTGCCAAAACATAAATACTGAGATCATCTCAACCTGCGTGGGGCCTTTGTACTCTATGCCTATGCATGAGTCCCTATCAGAGGACTGGGAAATTGCCAAGCCTCATATAAAACTGCAATGACTTTTAAGGCCACTCAGGCCATTCCATCTACTCAAAAATGAAATTAGGCTTCTTTTTATAGGCTTGAGCCACCTAAATTTGACCTCTATCTAGCACATTTTTATCCATCAAAATTATCAATACTGTGAGTAAGGGGTAGAAAAGTTAAGAGTCAGTCACCAGAACATATCATTTGTAAGGTCTTTTATCAAGGTTTCTCAAATAAATTGGTTTTGCAAATGCATTTAGGGAGAAATAATTAACTTTGAGGGTCACAAAGAGAAGAGAATATATATGTAGGTAATATAAGATTTTTTCCTGCCATCCTTTTCTTTTTTTTTCTCCTTTCTGTTCATTTACTATATATGGAAAAGACCTCTTTCATAAGACAGATATTCTGTTAAAATAATTAATCAAAGTTATGCTCTGAAAATTTATTGATATTAAAATACAAATATTTGCTTATAGATGTTTTAATCTGAAGATTCTGAATTCCTCAAGTTTCATCCAACAAGTCATAGAGACTTAAAGATGTGATGTTGTCTATACTGTAGGCCCTGGGAGAGGAAGGAGGGGTAGGAAAAGACAGAGGGTTTTCTGGAGAACACAAGAGCTTAAAAGATCTCAGAGAGAGAAAAATTAATGATACCTATCCAAGGTGATTTTCTTATGGACTGGATGGGAAAACTAAAAAATTGCATTACATATAAGACTCTGGGTGTCCTATGAGCATCTTATAGGAGTTATGTTATTGATGTGCACTTAATGCTTCTTCCCAAACCTTTTGGGCATTCGTAAAGGTTTACGTCATATTGGAAATAACAGCAGCCAACTTTGATCTGTTTCTCCAAATTAACCACTGATAAATGCAAATGCCATCAATCTTTAGAAGGCATCTTTCTGAACTTTAAAGGATTTCAGAGTACAACAGTATTACAGTTTTGTGGTCTCCTCTTCCTTTTCCTCTCTAACTGGAACAGTCCTAAAATAAAACTTAAGGCAGGACCAGTGACTGACCAAGTGGCAAACCCTAATGGACACTCTTCCCTCCTTAGAATATTGCCCTGGATCTCTTTAAGTGTCAGGAGAAGTTAGTGAAATATCTGGACAGGCATCTACCCAGATCCTTCCTAGGCTTCCTGTGCCCCTCGAGGGTTAGGACAATCATTCTTTACACAAACTCAGCATAAACTAAACTTGAACAGGCAATTTAGGAAAGAAAGATTAAAAAATGATTTATTATTTTGTGGAGAAAACAATGAAATCATAGTGGTTCTACCATTACCTTCCCAAATAACCTAAAAGTGTTAACTGTTACTACATGTATAAACAATGAAAATGAAGTAGATCACTGAAAATATAGGATTAATATGATCTAATTGATTATATTATTTGGAATAAAAAATTAGAGTAAAATTATTTTGGGTTCTCAATCTGATACTTTTGCTGCATATAATGACCAAGTTGACTAAACAATTTCCAGTACACTTTGTTATATCACCTGTAGTGATATCATGCATTTTTAAAACTATTCCTTCTATGTGTTGCAAATAATACTTCTGCATAAGGAGATATTTGTTCCAAGTCTCTTCTCCATGACTTTTCAAGTATTTTATTTTTCGGAGACTCTTTTTGGTCCTTATGTCCAATTCTACATTCAGATTAACTCCCTGCCCTCACCAACACAGATACAATTTAAAGAGGGAATCATCCTCCAGGTGTGATACCAAGTAATACACTTATCTTTATCTGTCTTTTTTTTTTTTTTTTTTTTTTGGTACGCGGGCCTCTCACTGTTGTGGCCTCTCCTGTTGTGGAGCACAGTCTCTGGACGCGCAGGCTCAGCGGCCATGGCTCACGGGCCCAGCCGCTCCGCGGCATGTGGGATCTTCCCGGACCGGGGCACGAACCCGTGTCCCCCGCATCGGCAGGCGGACTCTCAACCACTGTGCCACAAGGGAAGCCCTAAATTTGTCCTTTAAGAGCAGCATCAATGGCACTAGCAACGCACTCCAATAATGTATCCTAGATTACAACAGATAGCAGTGGCAGAACCCAGAACATACTGTGACTTTTGTTATTACAAAGTTACCCAAAAATGGATGACAACTAGCACGTATTTTAGTAGAGGGATGTCCTGAAGTACAAACACTGTTGGCTAGAGCCCAGTTTTTCAGGGTCTAGAAGAGAGGAAAGTGTATTAATCATAACAGATGTTACATTCTTTGCCTTTTACTCTGTCAGACACTAAATTAAGTGCATTATATAGATTATAATATATATATTTCTAATTAAAAAAATGATGGAGTACGTAGCATTATATTGATACTAATTTTACATATGAGGAAACTGAAGCTTAAGAAACCCAAGTAACTCACATTAAACCTCACAGCTACTGAGTAAAAAAGTTGAAATAGCATCGAATTCTGACTCCCTAATTTCTAGTTATGCCTACTAAGTGTGGTGGACATGACTTGCTGTCCACCCAGCATACATTCCATTCTTTAAAGTAACACTTAGAAGGGCTTCCCTGGCAGCGCAGTGGTTGAGAGTCCGATGCAGGAGACACGGGTTCGTGCCCGGGGTCTGGGAAGATCCCACATGCCGCGGAGTGGCTAGGCTTGTGAGCCATGGCCGCTGAGCCTGCGCTCCACAACGGGAGAGACCACAACAGTGAGAGGCCCGCGTACAGCAAAAAAAAAAAAAAAAAAAAAAAAAAAAAAAAAGTAACACTTAGAAGAGATTCTAAGAGGAATGACATGAAGAAAGATATAATTTTTTTAAAAGATTCTTTTCCCCCCAAAATTGCCAAGGTCTCTTTCTCCCCTCCCTCCTCCACACTCATGAATTGAAATGTCTCACCATGTAGCCTCATCCAGCTGTGAAACTGGATGGAATTGCACGAAGAACAACCCAGCATCCTCAGAGGAAGTGTATATCCTTGGTAGGAGAATAAAAAAAATTGGTATACATGAGGGCTTCCCTGGTGGCACAGAGGTTAAGAATCCGCCTGCCAATGCAGGGGACAGGGGTTCGAGCCCTGTTCGAGGAAGATCCCACATGCCCCGGAGAAACTAAGCCCATGTGCCACAACTACTGAACCTGCTCTCTAGAGCCCACGAGCCACAACTACTGAAGCCCGCGTGCCTAGAGCCCGTGCTCTGCAACAAGAGAAGCCACCGCAATGAGAAGCCCGTGCACCGCAATGAAGAGTAGCCCCCGCTCGATGCAACTAAAGTAAAGCCCGCGTGCAGCAACGAAGACCTAATGCAGCCAAAAAAAAAAATTTGGTATACATGAAGGGCATAGGAGAGAGAATAAAGATATTATACTCAGAGGGGGGGTTTCCTAAATGTCTAAGACAGGAGTGTTCGCTGGATGCATAGTTCTGAGTCTAGAATGACCAGTTTCATGTTAATTAAATAGCTGAGCATTTTGTGGGATAGAGTTGCTCCTCTCAGTTCTCAAATGTTGTGGATCTATATGGGTTGGCAAACTAAAATACAGTGCTGATATTTAATATGAAGACTATGTGTAAGCCTGATAACCCAACATAAAACACATACAAACAGTACATTTGTTTTGGTCAAGGACTCTACTACTCTTGACTTCATTCAGATGTTATATTTTAAACATTTATTTCTACAGTCTGGAATAAAGATGGAAGAAAAATCACTTACTGCTTTAAATGAGATCATTATTTCTATTAATTCCACGTTTACAGTTAAATTACACTTAAATTACGAATCCTGATTTATTTGCATGTGATATATCCTCCATTTGAAGTAATGTGAGGCAATAAATCTCTGAAAGTTAACTTTGTCTTTCTTTCAAGGATTTTAGAATGTTCTGAAATACAGTTTCATTTAAAAACCATCTGTGGGATATTTAACATATGGGTATCTGGGAAAATACTAGGTACTAGATAAATAAAATAGTTTAATGGGAGAGAAAAATAAATATACTAATGTTTAAGCATAATGACTGCTCAGATAGGATAAGCCTTGAATGATATGAGGGTACATATGACTGCAGTTAATCTAGTTGTCAGGATTATGGAAAGCTTCCCGGAGGAAGATGAGGAACTTAAGCATTTTAACATGGTGGGAGCATGGGTTTAAAGATGGGAGCTGGAGTTTTTAGGAGACAGTCAGAGTGTTGAGAGATGAAGTTTGAAAGTTAGATGGGGGCCAGTCTATGAATGTCTTTATATGCAAAAGTAAGGAGTTTGGAATTTGTCCTAAGTGCTATTGGAACCACTGAAAGATTTTTGGCAGGGAAGAGAGGTGTCTAAATTTATTTTAGATAAATTTATCCATCATGTCTTTGGAATATATTTTGGAAACCTGAGATTGGAAGGAGGTTGAACAGGAAATGATACAGGTTTGATCAGTTTAAGGCACATAAAACCAGTAGATTCAAAAGATGTGAATGACTGATTAAGAGTAAGAGTTAGTGGGGAGTTAAGGATGACACTCAGAGGTCCTGGTTTGGGCAACTGGCAAATAGTGGTGCTAGGAGCCAAGATGTATAATACACAAGGATCAGTACATCTGGGGGGAGGTTTTGGAAACGTATATATTTGTTATTTTGACTTTTCATTGCCCATTGTTAGTATATTTAGTTTAGGTAGAATATGATCCCTTGACTGAACACCTGACCCTTGCAAGCCACTCTAACTGGGGTATAAAGATGATGCTTTAGATCTCCAAGGATTAACGTCAACTCAGATCCTGGGGCCAATAGTCCTTGTAATGTCTGAGTATCCACCCTTCTCCTTCTACAATATTCAGTCACTTGAGTAAATGGGCATAAGTTCATTAAAAAACAAACAAACAACAACAACATCAAAAACCCAACCGTGTGAATTATTACAGTAGATCTTTGCCACAGTATTACAGAGTCCTTCCTCTGTGGGACATGGCTATCTCTTTGGATCTGGGAACTGAGCAACAAATTGTGACTTTTTATTATGGTAATTGCCATCAATTTCCTGTTTTTTCACTCTTATAATTTCCGGCTATATATGTTAATAGACACCCTTGTTGGCTACCTGTGTATCTTATCCCTAGTGGTACCATAGTTTATTAACCATCTTTACAAGTCCCTGTAGATCAAGCCCCATTGGCTGTCCCTTCAATTTTGCAGGTCATTATGGTAAATTGAAGCCTACTGGCTTTTGGCTGGACTCTCAATTACTCCAGTATCAGATCATTCATGTGGATACTAATGAGCCCATCTCTATGACCACTTTTCCTACTGCCAAACCTGACCTGTAAAGGAAAGCCACAATTGCATTTCTTAGTAAACCTGGAGGTCCTACAGCGTAAGTGCAATAATGCGAGAGGAAAAATGTAGGAAATTTTCTTCTAATTTTATGTTTAATCATCTTTCTAAAATCCAACTTTTCCTCTTTAAGTATAATACCATCCATTGCCTCATTGTGTTCATTCTCAATGTTGTCAAAATCTGTAATAGAAAGTGATTTATAAAGTGGTTAGGCTAGATTATGCTGCACCAGTAACCAAGCCCCAAATTTCACTACCTTAGAATGATAGTATTTACTTCTTACTCAGCCTATATGTCCATCATGAGTCATTGGTGAAGTCTCTGATAATTATATTTGTTCAGGAAATCAAACTGATAGGGCAGCTTACATTTCAAATATTATCCATAATCATGTCAGAGAAAAAATAGAGCCCTCTGGAGTGTCTTACACTAGCAAATTAAACTGTAGGCCTACGAGTAACACATACAACGATTACCTACAACTCTTTGTCCAGAACTAGTCACATGGCCCTATTCAAACATAAGAAGGTCAGAAAGGCAATCTCTGAAGGTGGAGTACAATATTCATTAAATACCCTAATGACTTAATTATTAGGCTTCTCCAAATAAGCAGCTAAATACATTCAGATTATCATCTAAAACAACTTTATATATTGAAAATGAATTTTAAACCAAATATATAATTTTCAATTGGTAAATGTATAAGGAACAAAAAGTATTTCAGTTAAACCACCCTTATTATTTTTCTAATAGTTTATTCATTCTAAGTTTAATGTATAATTTCTCATAATTCATTCACATAAAAAAGGCCTGGTCTCATAATAAATATTTTTAATTCTGCATGTGAGTTTTGTGATTTCATGTATTCCATAAAATAGCAAGTCATGGACCAGGTGAACCCAAACCAATACTATTAAAGTTTTTATTTTATGTTGAAAATTAATATTCATACACATATGCATGTACATATACATATAAACATATATACTCATGTATATATACATATATGGTAAATGTTAAGGAACTTTTCCCTTGATTTTTTTTTCTGATATTTATTTTCCTCAATTAATATCATTAGGGTAATTTTTACTATATAGTAAAATTTGGGGCAGATGCAGTGAGTAATTTAATATTATATTTATAATCATAGATATAAATATACATTAATCAAAACCTAGTTTATAAAAATTTCATGGATGAATATGTCAGAATTCTGATGTTGCTGAGCTACTCAGTGCCATTTGCCACTACCAAATGTAACAAACAATCTTCATGGTTAATTTAGTTTCAACCAAGTTTGAATATGAAAACGACTTGCCAAAAAAAAAAATACATTGACCATTTCTACCACATCACAATTTATTTTCTACTTTTATATGCATAACTCTATGTACATGTGTCATAGATTAGATTTCTTTAGAATTAAAAGATTAATACTCTTATCAAATGTTTTCAATTAATTCCTGAACCTTTATTTGCTTGCAATGACAACACTCTTAACTTTCTCTCTATATGTATATTTACATGTATGTATGTATATTTGTATATATGTGTATGTATGTGTATGCATATATATTTTATTTTCCGCTACTAGGAATGAAAAAGAAACTTGTAAAAAGAGGAACAAGGATTAGGGAAAAGAAATAGGTAAAAGAGGAACAGTTAAAAGGAGAAGGTAAGACAGAATCATATTGTGCCCCCTCATCAAATAATTTTTTAAAATCTGTTTACAAAATTAAACATAAAGAAAACTTTTCAAATTAACATTACAAAATTAAACTGTGTAATACAATTAGGGTTTCATTTTGTTCTATGCAATATAAAACAATGTGTAAATTTTCAATTATTTTTTGATGGCATACACATGATTTAAGGCCATTAAGTGATAGATAATTTGTTTGATAATTCCTTAATTTATGGACACAATGACATGTACTTTTCAATTATTTGTGGTATTGGTACCCAGTATTTGTAGTGTGTGCTCTGAAATAAAATTAATCTCATATATAAAAATTATATAGTTTTGAGATAATATAAAATATTGGATAGAAACAGTTCTTCAACCTCATATTACTTTGTTTCCTTTCAGTAATGTGTATCTTTCATATAATTTTGCTTATTATCTTAAATTCTCACACCGATGCCTATTATTACCAAAAGCAAGAGAACATCATTATTTCTTGGTGTTATTTTCTAAGCCAGAGAACCAAAAATTTTACTCAAGTCATGAAGCAACAATAAATATAATAATTAAATTCATCAGAAATTTTACATACACCTGTGTGTAGTTACATCGAAATCCGAGACAATTATTTTAAATTTTCTTTGGTTATTTATAAAAATTACTCATATTGGTGGATCAATAGATGGGGTGACATAATCTATCAACGTGTTTATAAATATATTCCTTGATAATTATATTTTAATACGGATATAATAATCTTTGATCCAAATTTTGCAAATTATTCAAAAATGAAAATTACAGGGTTTACAGAAACTGCAGAGATGGTGAAAGCAGAGTCTATTCCTATTCAGTGTGAACCTCAGATCCTAGACCAAAAGACAACTCTTTAGTATTCCCTGGTTTTCATCTGGTGGCACTTATTGTGCCCCAGACACTGTTGTAAGGTATAAACTTACAGAGGCTGTCAAATGAATTTCTCCTGTGTGAAGCCCAGGATGTTACACATATATAGCAATTCTCTTTCCTCCCTTCCTTCTTCTCCCAGAAGATTTTTGTTTTAGTTTTTCTATTGATTGATTTTGCAATTTAAATAATCATGACTATATTTTAAAATCATGAGTATGCCTGCCTGAGTGTGTACCAGTGTGTGTGTGCCAGTGTGTCTGTGTATGTATAAAGGAATCTCAACCTGATGAAAATTGGAGGCAGATTTCCAAGGTGTTTTTATCCTCCTATGTTAGTAAATGAAGTAATTTATAGAGGGTTGTAAAAATCAGCGATGTCAAGCAGCAAAATATCTGATTGGAAAGAGAAGGCAGCTTTGAAACCTTTCTATGGCTGGAATAAGTTGAATACATGCAGTTCACCCTGCTGTACAACATATGAGTCCATAATTTCTTTTCTTGCTTTTCTAGTGAGACTGAAAGCAGCTTTTCTACACATGAGGAGTAAGAAAATGGGCAGTGTAAAGAAGGCACCTTAGCATTCTCATCCTAGTAAGCTAGTTAGCAGTCAATTAAAGGCTTTTACCCTAGAGATAATCTGCACAGGAAGGCTTTACCATCATGTTTCCCAGAAATATCAGATTTTACCCTGAAAGACGATGATAACAGAATACGATATGTTAAGTTTGTAACTATTTGGAGAAAAGTAATCACTTTATTGATTTAACAAATTTACTTTTTTTTCACAATTTGGGTTATAAATATTTCAAAGAAGATAAAAATGAATTAGGTGAAAATATTAAACATAACGCTTTAGACTAGACTCTGAAAAAAATCTATATTATCAAACTGGAATAACCCCTGCTTGCCACCTCCCCTGACCATGAATTAGCTCAATGCTATGTGACTTATCTGCAGAAGAGATGCAGTTTACTGAGACATCCTTCCATTATGTGGTGTAAATAAAACCTATAATATATGTTTTACATATGCCTAATATATATAAATATGCCTTCATTTTCCTTGATGGAAAATCTATGGGAAAATAGTA
Organism: Stenella coeruleoalba; assembly: GCF_951394435.1. Lineage (NCBI taxonomy): Eukaryota > Metazoa > Chordata > Mammalia > Artiodactyla > Delphinidae > Stenella > Stenella coeruleoalba. The sequence continues at coordinate 85,016,017 of NC_137148.1, forward strand.
GCTCCATCAAATTAGTGAGTAAACAAGACCATTACATCAAAATAGACTTTGCTCATTTACTCTGACAAGTGTAACTGTTTAAATTATTTATATTCTATTCCAAATGGGTTTACAAATGCCCTATAGTATGTTTTGTAAATTTAGTGGAGTCTTAGTAACGTCTTCATTAATCACATTTATAAATTACAATCCTTACAAAAGCCCTGAGGCACATAATTGATACATTTAAATATTTAGCAACTCAGTAGATACCGCATTTTATATATAAGCAAATTTAACTAAAAATACAGATTCTTCCTTTTGGTGAAGAAGCAATAATATATTAAGAAAGGATGTATAAAAATAAAGAAATACCTTGGAAGTTCTCCCAATTGTGGTAAAAGTTAGTTATGCCTTCTAAGGCTTTCTTATCTTCCATCAGGAAAGATGGGATCATAGACACGATGAACACAATAATCAATACTTTGTCAACTTCTGCAAATAATTATTTCTAATTATGCTAAGTCTGATAAATTATCTCACATTTGCCATGGATCATTAGTGTAACAGTTAGCTAACATTTACTGAGAACTACACAGCCATTCAGGAAGAAGATAGGAAAAATGTTGACACAGGTTATCAGAGAGTAGGGACCCTAACAATGTATTAAAAAACTTCTCAGTCTCCTATCTGCCCATACTTGAGACCAAATACACAAAGGGAAAAAAATTCTTACTAGACAATATTATTTAATTTACCTCCACTCTTCTCAGCACCTTTCATGCCATATGCAATCAAAAGATTCTAACTCCCTATTGCAAGAAGACCTGAGACAGAAGGCAATGGATGGTAAGGGATCTAGTATGTTTGGATATCAGAGCTGCTATAGATAGTGGAGAGGCAGGGTGAGTACTGGGATCAGTGCACTCAAGAGTTCCTGGCCTCTCAGAAATCATTTCCAGGTAAATAAAAATTACAGACCGGGCTTCCCTGGTGGCGCAGTGGTTGAGAGTCCGCCTGCCGATGCAGGGCACACGGGTGCGTGCCCCAGTTCGGGAAGATCCCACATGCCGCGGAGCGGCTGGGCCCGTGAGCCATGGCCGCTGAGCCTGTGCGTCCGGAGCCTGTGCTCCGCAACACGAGAGGCCACAACAGTGAGAGGTCCGCGTACCGCAAAAAAAAAAAAAAAAATTACTGACCATTTTTATTCTGTGGGAATAATCTTGCTGCTGCTCACGGAGAAACAGACAATGAGAGTAGGAGATATTTCAGACTCAATTCAGTAGAGTGAAGAGCTAAACCACCAACTTTTTGACACATACTCTACATAGCAGATTTCACTTGAACAAGGGATTTGAAGAAGAAATCCTGCAGAATCAGTGAAAAGTGATCAAGAAATAACTGCAATAGATACACTGTGTTGGTTCTCAATCACCAAGTCCAGGTAAAGTGCTCCTAATAATAAATTATTCTTATTATTATTATTTCTAGTTTTATTATTATTTTTAAATTCTACAATCCTCATGTCTTACTTTTAAAAATGTAAAACATAACCATTATTTTAAAATGAGACTATACTTTTTCTGATGTTTCAAATATGCCTTGTAAACCATTAGTAAATGCTCTTAACCAGATCTCAAATAATGAAACCTCCCAAGTGGAATAAGAGACATGATTGTATGATGAAAAGAATAAGTGCTTTGGAGTCAAGCAATCATGGATTGAAATTCTGACCTGGCCCCTAACTCAAAGTGTGTTTTTGCACAAGATATTTAAATGGTATAAGCTTAAATTTCCTTATTTATGAAATGGGGATAATAATATCTACTTTACAGATTTGGTTATTGTGGAGATGAATAGTCTATAACGAAGAGAATATAACTAAAATAGTTAATTGAATACCTGACATAAAAAATGTATACTATATATATAGCATGCTATAGAAACATATACATATGGTTTTTCATTGTCACTGCCTTTGCTAACCTTTGAAGCTAGAGAAAAAACATGAGCTTGTAAAAGCAGTAGGTCAGGCTTGGGGGGAATTTAAAGAATGAAGGAGTTTTAAAAAGTAAAACAGATTGTTTATGAGTTTTCTACTTGGTTGTTTCTTTTTCACATGTTTGGTAGTCATGTTTCAGTAGGTCTAGAGATCGTTTAGTGATTTCTTAAAGTTCCATTTGTGATCTCTCACCTTGTGAGGTAAGGAGAGCCGAGCAAATATCAGCCTACCTGTCGATACTTATAAAGCAGCTAAACAGATGAATACATGTAAAGCATTTAGAATCTACCCATTTTGGGCGGCACATGATCATTTTAGAAAGGAATGAGCTATTTTTAGATAATGACTGCTTTAAAAATTATAGATCATTGTTGACTGGAGCTTTAAAATGTAAAATTATTGATTTTCTGTTTACTATGCTCTTCGTTCCTAAAATAAAGTGAGGTATCTTCATTTGACCTGTATCTAGTCTGTGTATGGAGAAGATGTTACAAATCTTTTCTATCTTTGGCTATGAAAAGTAGTGAGTAGACTCAGCTGCTGCTCTCCAAGAATGTTAATCTGACATGATCTATAAGCCAATATCTCTTTCCGTCTCACAATATTGTAATTCTTCCCATTTGACAGTCTTTTGATGAAAAATAGAAATAAAACTGTGAAATCAGGAATTTATCCAATAGTTATTCTTAATGGGAAGGGGGAAATTTTGAAGAATAAATTATTCCTCTCTAGTAGATTCTCCAGATCATAAACCCTTACCCCAAACAACCTCCTCTGGTGATAAAGCCCTGATTTCATTTGCTCCTGCACATAGGCAGTGACAGGGGACATACAGCAGGAGTGTAGAGAGAGTTACAGATATATTTAATGGAAAGATGAGAGATGAGACACTGACAGAGTGAAAATTTGTACAGAATGTGGATCAGAACTGGAGGACAGTACACTGTGGAAGTTGAAGTAAAATAAATCTTAAGACCAGCGGCTAGGATGACAACTACAGCATCGCTTTCCTCAACACTCCTGAGCCCCCAAAGAAAACTAGAACTAAGACTATAAAAATAGAAATACGAAGAATCTCTACTAAACTTGAAGTTGTTACCTTGCAGAGGAAAAATGATAACAACTTATAGCATTTCCCCCATACAGAGCAAAGTGGCAGTAGGGCTGTATGACCATGTCAGAAAGAAATGGACTATTGATCCAGTTTTGTCAGCCCTCTAAGCAAGAGGATTAGATCACCACACAAATGATTGCGAAGATGGCTTTCCTGGAGACCCAACCTGTAGCACGAATATTGGGGATGGGAACAGTTAGATGAATAAAATGATGACTGTGAACAGAGACTAAAAGGGAGGTAAAGAATGCATAACGTTCAGGGTAGGCTATTAATATATATCTTATGTGGAGCCAAAGGCCTGCTCTCTGTTTAACCGACTATAAAAAGCATGCACATTGGTAAATTTTCTGACTTCAAGGTACAAACTATTGCATCAGCTTCCTGTGCGTAGTTCATACATATGATTTAACACATAGCAGAAGATTAATTTCTGGGGACAATTCAGAATGAATTTCATTTCTTTGCAGAAAATGAACCCTAAGCCAGAAAGCACTAGAAACCTGATATTGGTGTCTGTTTATAGTCAGCTCATGGAATTGGTATTGCATAATGCACATTTTCAGCTGAAGGCTTACTTATTTCCACCTCAACTGTTTACTTCTCAGTCGTGTTCCTGTACAACCACTCTGTGTTAGGAAAATCTTTATACTGTGAGTCATCAGTCATTCTGATTCCTGCCAAGTATACCCAGTACCTTAAAGTAAGCAAAAATAATACATCACACATGACAAATTCAAATTCAAACAAGCTTAAAGAATTTCTACAGTTGTTCAATTAACCTGTAGATATTTACATCAGGTTGGTATTTTTGTTAAGTGAAGTATATAAACTGCACTATTTAAGATAAAGAGTGATTTAAAGCAGATCAATGTACTGTAACTTTGCAGACACTGATTATTTTTCTTTACTGGTTAAATACTACAACATTTTCCCACTAATTTTAAGCATTATGGTCTTATCTATGCTATTTACAGTAAAAAAGGAAAGCTTATATTTATTTCATTAAAGTCCCAATGAGACAGATTCATTTTCTTGAAAATTAAGTGTTTATAGTAAGTTAGTAACTCTAGTGTATACAATGAAATTAAACAATTCCTGCACCTTAATATGTTTACCACATATGCAAGACCCTCACCTTTTATAATCAGCTTCTACTGAGCTCATGAAACTCTGGGAAACCTGGGTTTTGCAACCCATGCATACATGTAATTTTGTTTATGACAGAACACTAATTGATTCACACAAAAAGGTTATTGTTAAGCAGGCCAGAATACATATATTATTTGCTCACCATATTATCTTCCCAGATGGGAAAGCAACTTGAAAATCCCTTTAAAAATCAAAAGTTTTTTTTTTTTTTTTTCATTTGGTGAATCTGTTATTAGAGTTAAATGATCCTACAATGTATTGCAAGAAAGCATGGTAGCTTCCTCAGTCACCCTTCTCTACATGCTCACCAGGACAAGAGGAAAATTTGTATTTATCAATATGAAAAGTATTCTCCTCTAACATGCATTAAAGACACCATGACAGTGTATTTGTTTTTCTACTTATTCTAATTCTGGAGAAATGTTTCACAGAGTGCTCCATTTTGTGACCTTCATCACCTTTTAGCATTTATCACTACTTCTCCTTTTTTAAAATTTCAATATTCTTTTATGACATGCCATAACTTCCCACACTATATCATATTTTATATTGATTATATTTCAGGATGACTGCTTCTCAATAGCATTTTGGAGAAGAGACAGGGCAACTAACTTCATAAAGAACAGTAAATGTGTTTTCACATGTCTCTGTTGGGAAGCATTCCTGCTAATAAGGTATAATTATTATTGTAAATATAAACCATGTCCTTTTACTGAACTTTGTCTCTTTCCTTTTGCAAGCTCTTTCTCACCTCTCTGCCTTAGCTCATTCCATTCTCTCTGTCCTTCTCGGTCTTATTCAACTCAATTTAAAAAGTAAACTCAATCACACCATATTTATACAGCTTTACATATCTTGGAAACTGTATATTTTTGTTACCAAATATTTTGGACCCTAAAATGTTCTTCATTTTCTTTCATTTTTTATGGACCTAGGTGTGAGTATATACACATTGATTATAGTTACAGTCATAATTAATCCCCAATTTTTGATGCCAAGATAAAGAAACTTTATCAGGTAGGTTGTGCTATATTAACTCCTAGCTCTTGGCCCAGAGAGAACACAAGTACTCAGTGTTAGGTTACCTTTCTGAGGGTATCAAACTCCTATTGCTTGGTGGGAAACATGAGGTAATCAAGACTCTATTCTCACTGACAAAGTTGGCATTTGAATTAAGAAACAGTCAAATGGGATTAACTTTTATAGAAGTAGCATAAAGGCTTGAAGATTTCAATGACTCATAATATCCCCCTTGTCATTCTTGATTCCTAGAATAAGCTCCATTAGTATGAGGCCCTTCTCAGATCCGATCTTGTGAGGGTGATCCAATTTCCTGTTGACAGAAATTTTGTTGAGGCAAAAGTTCTGACCTCACTCTTGCTTTCCTCATGGACAAAGTAAATGTGCTTTACAGTTGGTCTGCATAGAGTGAGCTTTCTATTTATAGTCAGTGACTTGAAGAGCCCTCTTCTGACCCAATTTGAGGTTAGTTTATTAGCAGTATCTCTTGTGTTGGGTTGGCAGAAATTCCAAACAATGGTTCTTACCTTTTGCTGTGTTAAATATTCTGATTAAAGCTATTATCTCCCCAGAAGAAAAAGCACATGTGCATGCACAGACATGATTCTTACAATTTGATGACTGCCTGAAGACCCTATGGGACCTCACAACACGGACCTTGGATTAAAACGTCCAACTCCCATCAGGACAACTTGTCCCCTTGTGGGAAGCAAACACATGGCTTTGTATCCAGGGAGATGGCTTTTTCTTTGAAATTTAGCCTAAAATCCTTAGTCTGAAGAGGTTGGTTAGGTTTTTAACAATTCAGAACAATGGTTCATCTCTTCTCATCCATCTTACAAATTGTTTGCATTCTGAGACCTGTACACACAGGTTTCAGACCTGTTTATCTAGTTGTTTACTAATCATTTGTATCTAAAGACCCATGAGTGCTTTAACTGGAGATGACCTCTTGGCACATAAGTATCTATCTTAAGTCTATGTTTCTGCCTATAACCCAGAGACTATAAAATTTTTGCAAATAAGTTTCTAGAATTGATTTTGATTCTGCCAATGAGAGGTCCTGATTTGATATTTGGTAGATATAGATGAGGTAAAAACTACCTTCCTTCTGCCACACTTTCTGGCAACAGGTGAGACAGAAGTGAGTGTTTGTAGCACTGGATACCACTAGCATATGGTGACAGTCTTCATGGATGTGAAGATTGGAAGTAGAGGTTGTAGCTTCCTGATCTCTAGATCTATTACAGGATAATGGCCTTGCAATCAACAGAATATGATATACCTTGACTGTAGGCCTCTGTAGCCCTTTCCATGACTTGGTAAGCATCTAACTCTGAATTAAATTCCTTTTTATATGAGTGACTGGGAGTTGTTTTTCTTTTCTATTTCCTGAATTGAAACCTGATGGATAGAGTATTCTAAAATGAATCTACCTACCTACCTACCTATATCGAACTGTTAACCAATGCTCCTTCAGTATTCCCTACCTCAGCAAATGTTACTGTCATCCATATAGCTGCACAAGCTAGAAAAGTAGGGATAGTTATCTACTCCTTCCTTTCAAACCATCTTCTTCAAATGAACCAAATACCATTAAGTCCATATCACTGTGTTCTCTAATCTTTATGACAAAACATTAAGTCATATCTACTGCTACTTCATTGGTCCAGGCCTTCCTCATTTTGGGTGGTGTTGATTCCATTCTTAGCACTATTTTTTGTTTGTTACAAGATGGCTGTCAGGAGTTTCTGAAGCTATAAACTTCTACAGTACACTCCAGTAAGAAAAAGAAACACACACACACACACACACACACACACACACACACACTAAATAGGACAAGGCCCAGAATATAGTTTCCATTATTTGGCTGCTCTGAATTGGGCCATGTGCCTACTTATAAAGTAATACAGTCCAGGAGGATGGGATATGATGATTGGTTATAACTGGTCAATCTGTAATCAAAGATGAGATCAACATAAGCCAAAGTATAGAATCTGGGATACTTTTCAAAACAGTTAATGAGGGAAAAAATTTCCAATGTAGCTTTTTCATTTGGCCTCCCTAATATTATCCCAGTGATGTTTATAAAATGCAAATGTGAACATGTCACTCCCTTTCTTAAATCTGTTAAAACCTGCACATTTCCCAAAGAATTATGTCCAAATATCCTGGCAAACCTAGCCCCTGCCTACTGTGTTTCACATATAATTATCAATTATCTAATAATGATACTAATTAAAATAGCTACCGATTTATTGGGCTTTACTACACATGCCAGAAAGTAGGCTAAATACTGTATATGCATAATCACATTTAACCTTCCCCACAATATTCATATTCATTATTTGCAAATTAGGACACTGAGGCTGAGAGACAAGAGGCAGTTTGATCAACAACACAGAGATAAATGGCAGAGCCAAACCCCTGGCTTTTCCACTCTACTTTCTGCTCAAACATTGTTTCTCCCCAACAGAGAATTAAAACAAGGAAGAACCTTAGAAATAACCTAGTCCATTTCTTTATATTTAATTTGACAAAATTAGTCCAGGAATGTCATTTGGTCTAGAAAATAACCTAATAAGCTAGTCTAAGCAAAACACGATTATATCTTAGATAATGAAAATGTTAGAGAAGATGGATACAAGTGTCCATAATTGAAATTTTTTGTAAATAAGTAGTGTACATATTTATGAGACTGTTAATAAAAACAAAGGAGACAACACAAGTAGGGTGCTTAGGACCATGCCACTCCTAGCAGATATTTAATTACTTTAAACAATTATTACAACTTGAATTGAACAAATATAATTGTGCATTACTATATTCAAAGAGCCAAAATACTAATTCTATAGATGAAGCCTTTCTAATGATTTTTATGACCAATTACTTTTACTAAACACCCTTCTTGAACCGTATATAAATATATTACTGAAAAATTTAAATATCCACAGGAAATCCTTATGGTGTGTGTGGATTTGTACAATGTGTTCTTATTAGTATTAAAACCTTACAGGAAGGAACATATTCTTTCTGAGTAATTCCCTGAATTAAGGTCAGATAAAATTTTGAGTTTATCTCAGAATGTTCTCTGATCATCTAGTAACGTGCAGATGTCTGGTTATTTCTCTTCTGGCTGTTTGGAGTTATACTTGAATACTATCTTCCTGGAAGATGCTGTTTTTCTTTACTTTCCTAAATAAGATGAAAAGAACAGACGGGGCTTCCTCCAGAGGTGGTTTAATTCATGAATTCCAATTTCAGCATCTTGGGTATTCCCAGACCAGAAGGAAGTGTGACACTTGTCCAGCTTTGATTATATCAAGCTAAGTTCCCAAAATGATTGTGTTTTCTTACTTGTAAAACCATTAATCTCTTAAGGGGAACAAATTTCCCAAGCAATATGGAAGAAAATATGCATATCACATTTCATTTCATTTATTCAGTAACACTTTAAATATTGTTTACAAATATTCTCTTTTTCCTTTTTGGCTCATATTGCACAGTCCAATGCCAATTTAGGATAAAAATGAGTAATCATAATTGCACTCTTCAGCATACTAAATAAGTATTTGAATATACTTAGGAGAATGGCATAATAATAAAATTTCAGTTTATTGCAATTATGACAGCACTTTCTTTTAGAGATAATAATCCATCCTGTTTCTTAGCAAATTTAAAATCCTATCAAAAAGGCTAACTACTACATACTTAAGTCACTATACTTGCTGTAACATTGAAGAACTCTTGCAGAAATATACCTCCTATGCATGCATATGACATTACAAGATTCAGGAACTAAGGTACGTATAATAATTTGAATCAAATAGAATTTAAAATTTCTTACATGAAAAGGATAATTCAAAAGTGATGGCCAAGCCTATGTCTCAGATCTTAAAATATTTTCTTCCCATGCACAATATGATAAAAAATAGAGCAAAAACAATGCTGTTATATAAATCATCCCAAACTATACGGGACTGTCTTTTCAAGGATTCCTTTTATAGGGAACATCCTTCAGAGATATAGGCAAAGTCTCACTCTGGAACAAAGGGCAGACATGTGCATTATATATATATATTGTCCATTATAAAATCTTTGGAATCTCTAAGTTGAAGTTTCCTCTCCTGTAATAGTATCCCCTGTAAGTGCAGGGGCCTTCTTTCAATTACAGGATTTGGGAATTTCAGGATTTGGGAAAACACTGCATAAAAATGCTATTATTCTATCTACTATTATTGCTTCAAATAATAAAGTCCTTTTTCTTTGATCCAGGATGGTTTATCTTCTACTAGCATCCATGAAATGTGGCAGGCTAACTTGTTAGCATGCAAGTAGAGTGATATTTCAGACTCATCACAGTTTTTTGACAACCCATGTTGATAATTTTGTTTGTGTGTGTCTGTGTGTGTATATATATATATATATACACACACATACATATATACATATGTGTGTATATATATATACACACACAGGCACATACATATATACGTATATATGAAATGAAGTGGATCCATAGAATATGCTAATGCTTTGGGGAGGGAAGGAGAGATGAAAGGGAACGGGATCAAGGGAAATTTTAAGTGAGGCTCTTCAATAGTATCTATAACGCTTTATCTCTTTAAAAATGATCTGAGTAGGGCTTCCCTTGTGGCTCAGAATCTTCCTGCTAATGCAGGGGACACGGGTTCGAGCCCTGGTCCGGGAAGATCCCACATGCCGCGGAGCAACTAGGTCCGTGCGCCTCAACTACTGAGCCTGCACTCTAGAGCCCACGTGCCGCAAGTACTGAAGCCCGCACGCCTAAAGCCCACGCTCCGCAACAAGAGAAGTCACCACAATGAAAAGCCTCCACACCGCGACTACGAGTAGCCCCCGCTCGCCGCAACTGGAGAAAAAGCTCGCGCTCAGCAATGAAGACCCAACGTAACCAAAAATAAATAAATTAATTTAAAAAATGATCTGAATAAAATGGTAAGTTATTAACTTGGTTGTTGGGTAAGTAATTTGTTGTACTATTTTCTATCATTCTGCATATATTTTAAATATTTCATAATCAAAAACAGGAAATATGATGAAATCTTATATAATTATTGAATTCCACGATTGAGCAGAAGGTACTAGTTACCTAGTATTACAGTCATTTGTTATTTTATTCTTTTTTTAAGATAGCTCTTCCAAGGGCTTATCAAACTTATAATTAAACAACTAGAATTACAAAAACCTTTTATTTCTGGGAAAATACATTTTATCTTTAGGAAACAGTCATCATTAGAAAGACCCTCTTTACCCACCATCCCACATTTTTTTAATAGGGGCATCTGTGGTATTATACACACACACACACACACACACACACACAGGCACACACATACATGTAGAATCTGGAGTCAGAAAATCTCAGTTCAAATGTAGAATTTGCCACTTTGCTAATTGTGTCATATTGCGAAAGGACCAGCACTCTTTTGACCTTAGTTGCTTCAATTATAATACTGGAATGACAATACCCATCCTTTTATAACTCCTGTAGTTGTTTTGAAGATTGAGTTCATTTATATGAAGATTCTTTGTGAATGTTATGAAGTGCAGTGTTTTTAAAGACAGTAGTCATGCTCTTTTGCTTTTATCATCTCCCCATTTTTGTTTTATTCCAGGCAAACTAACTCAGTTTCACTAACCATTCAGTGTAAAAGCTGCTTCAGTACCCTCCCACCATCTTGATCTTTCTCCCCTGAATGTGCTGAGCACAGGACTGTCTCCTCCCTAAAACTGCTTAAAATAGAAACTCAAAACAAGTCAAGGATTAAAAAAAAAAAAAAGAAGAAAAAAAGGCAACATAGTATGAATAACTACCTTTAAATCTAAGATAATCAATCATAAAAGGACAAATGCATTTTACAGCTACTTTTCCAATTACAAGGAATAAAATATTATTTTAAAACATGTCAAAGTTGTTTTAGTCTTGAGTTAAAGCCAAAAGATTTAAGAAATTTATCTTTAGGATAAAGATAACATGTAAAGCATGAATATAAATATAAGTCAGCAAAAAATGAGTGCAGTTGAGATTCATGGCTTTGGAGTCAAACCTGGGTTCAAATTCTGATTAAGTTTTAACCAGTCTATACCTTGGTTTTCTCCTGTATGAGAAATACTATGAGTATTACAATATTCATTCTGCAATAACTGCAATATTGCAATAATTACATGAGACATTTCAAACAGTTAAGCCCAGTGACTGCCAAGTAAGCAGTTAAAAAAAAAGGTATTATTATAAACTAATTCATACATGATGCCCTCACAAAGACATATTTCAAAGTTTCACAACATGCAGATATTCTTACATCAATGCTGATTAATTAATCCTCTATCTTAATATTGAAAAATTGTGGAGAATTTTAAAATTTATTCACAATTTCAGAAAATCAGTTTTTCAACACTTTCTTATTTTCCTTCAATTTTATTTTGAACAGTTGTAAAACTGTGCTTCAAAATTACTAAGGTTGAGAAGATTTAGTTCTTTCTTTCTAAAGAAATTCTTTGCCTTCTTAACACCAAATCATCAGTTATCAGATTGACCCTCAGCTTCTAGGCTATAATTTAGCAGGCAATTTAATATTGAATTTGATTTTTTTTTAATGTGAGCAAAAATTTCAAGTTTCAGTTTTGATAATATATTCATGATATTTTTACTAGTGAAGTTTGAGATACATACCATTTCTCTAAATAATTTCCAGAAAACCCCTTTCCTTTAATATTTTGAAGTATATGGTATATGCTACATAGAACAAGTTTCAAATATAATAGCTCCATCAGTAACAATCAGTTTTATAGTCCAGTATGTTAATGAACACTACATTTCTATATCATACCTCAGGTTAAAAGTAATCTAGGTTTAAGAATTCTTAAATTCATCTCTTTAAAAATTTTTATCTTGTTAGCCATTTTTCTCTTCTTCCTTTTGATATCAGGTAAAATATTATTGGGTCCTTTCTGGAAAGTAGGCACTTGAGACCTATATAATGATAAAAATCCCTGCTCTATACAAATCTAAATTGTCTAATAGGGTTAAAATGAGAACCCATGGAACATTATTCTCTATAATAAAACCTGGTATGATATTGATGCACATCAGTAAGTTTTTAAAGTAAGTAGGCCCGGATCCTAATCTTGGGTAAGCCACATCTGCTTTCAAGGACTCAGATTTCCCCTGTGTAAAATAAAGATGTTGGACTATACTGGTGTTTCCCAAACTTGAGTTACTCATGTGCTGCCCTTATAATTATTGAGACATCCACAAATGTTTTGTTATCTTATTTACTTAATAGTTTAATTAACTCATTTGAATTACATATGTGCCTGTAATATTCTACCATAAATGGAAACTATAATATTCTACCATCAATGAAAGCCAGTATTACATTTTATTAATAGAAGGTAGTCATAAAATTGTAATTAAAATAGAGCTGGATAGTCTTGCACAGGCAAGACTCATTCTGTTGTTTGATCTTTCTTTGGAGAAAAGATTAGTTCCTGTTAGAGCAATGTCAAAGACAGCTTGACTCAAATTATCTATTTCCTAAACATAATCCAAATACTCAAAAGGGAGTTAAAAGGGGAATAAACCTCTTTGTGTTTATTTAATGCAGTGTCTTACAAGCATAACACCAGGCTCAGTGATGTCTCATGTGTGCTCCCTTTAATGGCCAATGCTCCTATGATTTTTAATTGCAGAGAAAATTTAGGTGTGCTAATTATAATGATGTTAGTACTGATAATTATTTAGCTAAATGTATTGAGCTCTTATTACATGCCAGGTAATGATCAAAGCACCTTATATGTTTTTCCCATTTAATCCTCATGACAACTCTATGAGACAGGTGGTATTGTAATCTGCATGATAAAGAAGGGAAGGCAAACTAGGCAGCCCATCACAAGTGACAGAGAGAGAGAGAGAGAGAGAGAGAGAGAGAGAGAGAGCGAGAGAGCGAGAGAGCGAGAGGGAGAGAAGGAGAGAGGGGAAGGTTAATAAAAATAAAATTTAAGACAATAGAATCTTAAAAATATAATATGCTGAGAAAAACTACACAGGAGTCTAGTAATAAATCTATGATCGTATTTCTCAAATGACCTTGGCATTAAGATTTTGGATTTTTTGAGGACATGTAAAAGGCACAAATATCACAATATCACCAGTGCCTTGCATAATATATGACATAGCTGGAGAGCAGGTAGGTAGAAAGGAAGGAAAGAATCAAAACAGTAAACAAACAAACAGAGAACAAAGGGCTATGTAGATTGGAAAAACCTTAACAAGTAATGTCCGGACATTTAGAGCCCAGAATTAACTGTGGTAACATCTGGATTATGGTAAGTATGCTAAGGCTTTGGATGATCAGCCTGCCAAGACTGTTTAAATCTTTCCCACAAGTGTTGGGTCTGCCAAGCCACTGCGAGTTCTTTTCATCAGTGCTATAGGGGGAGAGATCTGGCTAGTACTGGAGAGGCGTGCACACATCCTCAGTCTACAAGAATATTATTTTTTAGATTATATGTCCACCATTATCCTTGTATTGAGCCAAATTACACTTTGAATTTATACACTGCGGGTGAATTGTTAACATGAACATGAGATGAGGTTGATTTAATTTGCCTGGAATAAGAATGCTATAACAACAATGGAAATAGTGTTTCTAGATCTTAGCCAAACAATAAAACAAATTGATGGAAATTTATTTTTCATTATGTTTTGGCTTCATTTATATTGACATGACTATAGATAGAGATCTCTGTGAATAGACTAACCACAATTCAGTGAAAGGCTATTTGATCCAAAAGAAAAATTAAAATACAGATGAGCTCTGGAATCCCCAACTGCTTTTTATCTGAAGACTTTAAAACTCTTTTTTAGTTTTGCAACAATGTAAGATGGAATTGCTTGTAAAAGTTTGTATGCTGAGTAAAGAAGGGAAACTGTGAGGTTTCTTTCCTCTCTAAACTATCAATCATTAGATCCAGGAATAAAATACACTTCTGTTATTTTAATTAACTTGGATTTCTTGCCAAGTTATGCTAATTATTATTGCTTTAAAGCCAGTAAGACAATTTTTCTAGATATCACTTATCTATCATTAAATATCTGGAATTTAGATGAAAACCCAGAGATAAGAAAAGTCTCTCATGAACTAGAAAGGAAGTAGGAAATGAAATCACTAAAAGCCCTTACATGTTATTCATAAAACACCCTAAAGTTCCTCCTTATTCACAGTCTATTTTTTCTTATTTTAGACATGAATCTAATGAGACTGTTCATTTGGTTTCTTAAGCCACAACAACAAATTAGAAGGGAATAATTTTGTAAGAAGCAGGCAAATTGACAGTTGTAAGACTTGGCAGCTGAAAAATTAGAAGAAACAGTAAAAAAGAAATACTGCTTCGAGTGGGGAGATGCCAGAACATGACAGTCTGGGTATTTATTGAACAGGTATTTTGGGGGACCTTGTTAACATCAGGGGAGAGTACAGGTCCCAATTAATCAAAGCAGAAGTTTATAACACCAAGAGCCAAAGTGTTTTATATTCCCTATGTATTTTCAGGGTAATTATACTAACTAGTCTTTAAGTAGTACTTATATTGAGACCATAGTTGGTGAGATCATTTTTTAGAAAAACCTGAACAGATCTAGAACATTCATTTTAGGAGTGACAGCTTGTGACAGACAGAAGGCCACAACCAGAAGGCCACTTCAAAGGGGTAGAAGCCTATTCTTATGACTTTATCTGGAGCAGAAATAATGAATCATATTCACAACATATGATAATTTTGATACCTTATGTGAGGTCTAGTCCATGGGAATGCTCCTTTCTTTTCAGTAGTAGAAATATTACACCTAATTCTGCAAGGATCACATGTTTTAATTGTTGTAATGGGTGTACTGTGTTTTGGTAAAATCTCGCTGCATAAATTGTGGTCCTGTACCAGTGGTGTAACATCAACTAAAAGTTTGAAATGCAGAATCCCAGTCCATAGCTCAAATTTCCTAAACCAGAATCATTTAACAGCATTTAACAAGATCCCAGCTGATTTATATGTGCATTAACATAAGACAGGCACTGTAAAAACAGTGGCATACAGATTTTGTGATAATTTGATTAAAAGTCACTGTTTATTTCAGTACTTCCTAAGAGGTTCATTGTACCGTGCTTCCTTGAAAGCTTCTGGACTATGGAGCAGAAATTTACAATGAATGTTTCAAAACAAAAGTATGTCTTCATAATTAAGGAATGTCATCATGTTAAACACAACCAATGTTCACAGAGACTATGTTGAGTTACGTGAGTAAATCTTAGTTAAATTATATTCAGAGAATTTAACATGGTTGAAACATTTATATTAAAATAGTTCTATTTAAAATGGCTAAAATAATAACCTTTTTGTATCTATGTTGTATTGTACTTGTTTTCTGACTTGCCAAATAACCAATGTGATGTGTTACATCATGAAGTTTCTGAGCACCAAAAAAGGAGAGATGCTGTATTTTCTTGCTCTCAAATGCCTAGCAAGGTATACCTGCCTCTAGATACTATTTATATCTTCAGATATGACATGGACCATTATGCTTCTTAAGTTGAAGACATATTGGAGAAAATCAAGCAAAGGGAAAGCAGGAGAGAGATATTAGAATTGAGTTCTTGAAATCTAGCTGTAGCATTCTCAAGGATCTAGAAACTAAAACTTGTCAGATCTATATTTGTATTTTTTCTGACTTTGTAAATACTTACAGCGATTGAATGTTTTAACACTAGAATAATGTGATACAAGTATTTAGGTATCTATATTTCATGTCTATATCTGCATAGAATAATTATTTTAATACCATGGAAAGCTACTGTGAAGGATGCAATCATAACAGTATCAGAGAATGATATATCAGCTTTCATCCATTTGGTTCAAGATACAGTAGTTTATATCTCTTTACCATATCTCTGAGGCTCTCTGAACATGTAGAATCAAATGATCAGCAAGTATTTAATGGGTAATTGCTCTAAGCTGATATTCTGCTGGATGCTGAACAACTTGGTAAAGTTTATAATACATATACTTCGATTTTTATGTTCTTTCTAGTTAGGTACTGTAGAACCTATTTTCACTTCTGGAAGCAGGGATAAGTTTATTTGCCAATAAAATGACACAAATGGTATCACAAGTAATAGATTAATGGAAGGTTAACTTGCAAAGGAACTAATTTTTCACTATGTCATTAAGAACTTAATGATATTTCAATAAAATCCATTCAAATCTTGGTAATGTACAAGATTAACAATTAATATACAAAAACAGAGAAAAGGAAAGATGTATGGATTTTTTTTTGGTCAGCAAAAGGCTATTATATACAAGTATTATATAAGGTTGTATACAACTATTACATTTCATCTCACCATTGAACCTAATCTATTAAAAATTTTACCATGAGTATCAGCACATAAGACCCTTAGAATTACACTATATACTATTTTAAGTTCTTAGGATCTCAATTAGATAGCATTTTTGCAATTAACTTCCACGATTGGTTAAATTGTAATTATTAAATTGCACTTCTCATTAAGACTGTACTAATTTCCGATGAGATGTAGTTTAGATTTAGTTTCACTTGATAAGATTTAATTCAAAAACACTGATTGGTAATTAAAGACATTGCTCTCTATATGGAGCAGAACACTGTAACTGAAGGTTTTTTGTCTTCTTTTACTTTCTAATTTCCTTCCCTTCTCCTTAGAGGGAATTATTGTATCTTTATCTATAAAAGAACCACATAAAAATGTTTTTAGATATTGATGGAAATCAAACCATACTACACAGAAAATAAACGTGTTAGACAATGTTTGCATCACATCTAAAATGCAACACCTCTTTTTTTTAAATGAATTAATATTTGCTTTTGTCCTTATTGAATCACTATGATTTTAAGCATGAAATGCTGCCCAGGTGTTTGAAAAACATTATTTGAAGGAATATAGAAGAGTTAAATAGTCCATTCCAGCATGGACTGATTTTAACTTTATAACCTTTCCATTCTTGCAAAGGTAGTTGGGGAAAGAAAGTTCAAGAAAGTCCATCACTGAAATTAAAGTGGTTTTAGCTGGGCACCAGAGTCATTCACTGAATCATAGTTTACAGTTTTCAAGAGTGCACTTAAATCCCTGAGTAGGTCATGGCATGTACAGTCTAAAGAATGGTTCTATATATTAAGTGATCATTCCCTGAACAGCAAATAAATAGCTGTTGTACTTAAATGAAATCATAATATCATTGAAAAATACATTCCCTAACTGTATTTACCAACTGTAGGAAACTAACATATTTGTAACAATTGTATTTAGATAAAAATGGTGTTTTGGGAGCAAACCACATGTTTTTTCACATACATTTAATATGTAATACCTGACATCATATTTTGAACAGAATGCTATTTTATTTGTATATTTGAATACCTCTTTCAGGTGTTTACTCAAAGGTCACCTTGGTGGGATCTGCCCTGACCATATTATTTAAAACTGCAGAGGAGTGACTTTACCAATATGCTGGAATAGGATAGCCTGGACTCTCCCCTCCCCCCAACATCCCGACACACCAATTCAAAAGCAACACACAGATCAGTTCCCTTGGCGAGATATGCAGAAACTAACCAAGAGGCTCCTATACTCCAGGAGAATGTGAAACCAGCAACAATGAAAAGAGTAGGCAAAATGGAGACACTTGTTCACCAAATGCACACCCTGGCACAGTGCCACATGATTGGGAGGAAACCCTCAGCTCCCAGCTTCTCTCTGAACAAAAAAGATGTTGAACTGCACATCTAATGCTCCTATTTGTCTGAGTACTACCTGAGGTACTGGATTCTATTTCACCTGTCTCATAGAGCTAATGGGGCCCAGCATATACTAGTCTCTGGGGGGCTAGACTAATACACACACACACACACACACACACACACACACACACACACACTGTATATATGTGTGTATATATACAGTAGGTATAATATGTATGTACCATATATTATATATGGTATATAATATATACACACTATTATTTATAATATATACTATATAATATATAAACATATATGTATAATAATACAATAACATATGTACTAATAACAAACTATCCGAAAAGGAAATTGGAACAACAATCCCATTTATGATAGTATCAAAAAGAATAAAATACTTAGGAATAAACTAAGGAAGTGAAGGACTTGTACACTGAAAACTATAAAACAATGATGAAAAAAATTAAAGGCAGTGAGGCTTCCGGGAAGATGGCGGAAGAGTGAGACACGGAGATCACTTTCCTCCCCACAGATACACCAGAAATATATCTACAAGTGGAATAACTCCTACAGAACACCTACTGAACGCTGGCAGAAGACCTCAGACCTCCCAAAAGGCAAGAAACCCCCCACGTACCTGGGTAGGGCAAAACAAAAAAGAATAAACAGAGAAAAAAGGATAGGGACAGGACATGCACCAGTGGGAGGGAGCTGTGAAGGAGGAAACGTTTCCACACACTAGGAAGCCCCTTCGCGGGCGGAGACTGCGGGTGGCGGAGGGGGAAAGCTTCGGAGCCGTGGAGGAGAGCACAGCAACAGGGGTGCGGAAGGCAAAGCAGAGAGATTCCTGCACAGAGGATCAGGGCCGAACGGCACTCACCAGCCCAAGAGGCTTGTCTGCTCACCTGCCGGGGCGGGCGGGGCTGCGAGCTGAGGCTCCGGCTTTGGTCAGAGCGCAGGGAGAGGACGGGGGTTGGCGTGAATACAGCCTGAAGGAGTTAGTGCACCACAGCTAGCCTGGAGGGAGTCTGGGAAAAGGTCTCGAGCTGCCGAAGAGTTAAGAGACTTTTTCTTACCTCTTTGTTTCCTGGTGCGCGAGGAGAGGGGATTAAGAACGCTGCTTAAAGGAGCTCCAGAGACGGGTGCGAGCCGCGGCTAAAAGCGCGGACCCCAGAGACAGACATGGCGGCTTCTTACCGCCACCAAGAAGCCTGTGTGCGAACACAGGTCACTATCCACACCCCGCTTCCGGGGAGCCTCTGCAGCCCGCCACTGCCAGGGTCCCGGGATCCAGGGAAAACTCACCCGGGAGAACACACGGCGTGCCTCAGGCTGCTGCAACGTCACGCAGGCCTCTGCCGCCGCAGGCTCGCCCTGCACTCCGTGCCCCTCCCTCCCCCAGGCCTGAGTGAGCCAGAGGCCCCGAATCAGCGGCTCCTTTAACCCCATCCTGTCTGGGCAAAGAACAGACGCCCTCCAGCGACCTACACGCAGAGGCGGAGCCAAATCCAAAGCTGAGACCCTGGGAGCTGTGAGAACAAAGAAGAGAAAGGGAAATCTCTCCCAGCAGCCTCAGAAGCAGCAGATTAAAGCTCCACAATCAACTTGATATAGCCTGCATCTGTGGAATACATGAATAGACAACGAATCATCACAAATTAAGGAGCCCTGTGGATGAAAGGCTCTTGGTGCTGCAGCCAGGAGTCAGTGCTGTGCCTCTGAGGTGGGAGAGACAACTTCAGGACACTAGTCCACAAGAGACCTCCCAGCTCCACATAATATCAAACGGCAAAAATCTCCCACAGATCTCCATGTCAACACCAGCACCCAACTTCACTCAACGACCAGCAAGCTACAGTGCTGGACATCCTATGCCAAACAACTAGCAAGACAGGAACACAACCCCACCCATTAGCAGAAAGGCTGCCTAAAATCGTAATAAGTTCACAGACACCCCAAAACACAGCACCAGACGTGGACCTGCCCACCAGAAAGGCAAGATCCAGCCTCATCCACCAGAACACAGGCACTAGTCCCCTCCACCAGGAAGCCTACACAAGCCACTGAACCAACCTTAGCCACTGGGGACAGACACCAAAAACAACAGGAACTACGAACCGGCAGCCTGCAAAAAGGAGACCCCAAACACAGTAAGATAAGCAAAATGAGAAGACAGAAAAACACACAACAGGTGAAGGAGCAAGATAAAAACCCACCAGACCTAAAAAATGAAGAGGAAATAGGCAGTCTACCTGAAAAAGAATTCAGAATAATGATAGTAAAGATGATCCAAAATCTTGGAAATAGACAAAATGCAAGAAACATTTAACAAGGACCTAGAAGAACTAAAGATGAAACAAACAATGATGAACAACACAATAAATGAAATTAAAAATACCCTGGATGGGATCAATAGCAGAATAACTGAGGCAGAAGAACGGATAAGTGACCTGGAAGATAAAATAGTGGAAATAACTACTGCAGAGCAGAATAAAGAAAAAAGAATGAAAAGAACTGAGGACAGTCTCAGAGACCTCTGGGACAACATTAAATGCACCAACATTCGAATTATAGGGGTTCCAGAAGAAGAAGAGGAAAAGAAAGGGACTGAGAAAATATTTGAAGAGATTATAGTTGAAAACTTCCCTAATATGGGAAAGGAAATAGTTAATCAAGTCCAGGAAGCATAGAGAGTCCCATACAGGATAAATCCAAGGAGAAATACGCCAAGACACATATTAATCAAACTGTCAAATATTAAATACAAAGAAAACATATTAAAAGCAGCAAGGAAAAAATAACACACAAGGGAATCCCCATAAGGTTAACAGCTGATCTTTCAGCAGAAACTCTGCAAGACAGAAGGGACTGGCAGGACATATTTAAAGTGATGAAGGAGAAAAACCTGCAACCAATATTACCCAGCAAGAATCTCATTCAGATTTGATGGAGAAATTAAAACCTTTACAGACAAGCAAAAGCTGAGAGAGTTCAGCACCACCAAACCAGTTCTACAACAACTGCTAAAGGAACTTCTCCAGGCAAGAAACACAAGAGAAGGAAAAGACCTACAATAACAAACCCAAAACAATTAAGAAAATGGGAATAGGAACATACATATTGATAATTACCTTAAATGTAAATGGACTAAATGCTCCCACCAAAAGACACAGATTGGCTGAATGGATACAAAAACAAGACCCATATATTTGCTGTCTACAAGAGACCCACTTCAGACCTAGAGACACATAAAGACTGAAAGTGAGGGGCTGGAAAAATATATTTCATGCAAATGGAAACCAGAAGAAAGCTGGAGTAGCAATTCTCATATCAGACAAAATACACTTTAAAATAAAGACTATTAGAAGAGACAAAGAAGGACACTACATAATGATCAAGGGATCGATCCAAGAAGATATAGCAATTGTAAATATTTATGCACCCAACATAGGAGCACCTCAATACATAAGGCAAACACTAACAGCCATAAAAGGGGAAATAGACAGTAACACGTTCATAATAGGGGTCTTTAACACCCCACTTTCACCAATGGACAGATCATCCAAAATGAAAATAAATAAGGAAACACAAGCTTTAAATGACACATTAAACAAGATGGACTTAATTGATATTTATAGGACATTCCATCCAAAAACAACAGAGTACACATTTTTCTCAAGTGCTCATGGAACATTCTCCAGAATACATCATATCTTGGGTCACAAATCAAGCCTTCGTAAATTTAAGAAAATTGAAATTGTATCAAGTATCTTTTCCGACCACAATGCTATAAGACTAGATATCAATTACAGGAAAAGATCTGTAAAAAATACAAACACATGGAGGCTAAACAATACACTACTTAATAATGAAGTGATCACTGAAGAAATCAAAGAGGAAATCAAAAATTACCTAGAAACAAATGACAGTGGAGACACAACAACCCAAAATCTATGGGATGCAGAAAAGCAGTTCTAAGAGGAGAGTTTATAGCAATACAGTCCTACCTTAAGAAACAGGAAACATCTCGAATAAACAACCTAACCTTGCACCTAAAGCAATTAGAGGAAGACGAACAAAAACCCCCAAAGTTAGCAGAAGGAAAGAAATCATAAAGATCAGATCAGAAATAAATGAAAAAGAAATGAAGGAAGTGATAGCAAAGATCAATAAAACTAAAAGCTGGTTCTTTGAGAAGATAAACAAAATTGATAAACCATTAGCCAGACTCATCAAGAGAAAAAGGGAGAAGACTCAAATCAATAGAATAAGAAATGAAAAACGAGAAGTAACAACTGACACTGCAGAAATACAAAAGATCGTGAGAGATTACTACAGGCAACTCTATGCCAATAAAATGGACAACCTGGAAGAAATGGACAAATTCTTAGAAATGCACAGCCTGCCAAGACTGAATCAGGAAGAAATAGAAAATATGAGCATACCAATCACAAGTACTGAAATTGAAACTGTGATTAAAAATCTTCCAACAAACAAAAGCTCAGGACCAGATGGCTTCACAGGCGAATTCTATCAAACATTTAGAGAAGAGCTAACACCTATCCTTCTCAAGCTCTCCCAAAATATAGCAGAGGGAGGAACACTTCCAAACTCCTTCTACGAGGCCACCATCACCCTGATACCAAAACCAAACAAGGATGTCACAAAGAAAGAAAACTACAGGCCAATATCACTAATGAACATAGATGCAAAAATCCTCAACAAAATACTAGCAAACAGAATCCAACAGCACATTAAACGAATCATACACCATGATCAAGTGGGGTTTATTCCAGGAATGCAAGGATTCTTCAATATATGCAAATCAATCAACGTCATACACCATATTAACAAATTGAAGGAGAAAAACCATATGATCATCTCAATAGATGCAGAGAAAGTTTTTGACAAAATTCAACACCCTGCAGAAAGTAGGCATAGAGGGAACTGTCCTCAACATAATAAAGGCCATATATGACAAACCCACAGCCAACATCATCCTCAATGGTAAAAAACTGAATCCATTTCCACTAAGATCAGGAACAAGACAAGGTTGCCCACTCTCACCACTCTTATTCAACTTAGTTTTGGAAGTTTTAGCCACAGCAATCAGAGAAGAAAAAGAAATAAAAGGAATCCAAATTAGAAAAGAAGAGGTAAAGATGTCACTGTTTGCAGATGACATGATACTATACATAGAGAATTGTAAGATGCTACCAGAAAACTACTAGAGCTAATCAATGAATTTGGTAAAGTAGCAGGATACAAAATTAATGCACAGAAATCTCTGGCGTTCCTATACACTAATGATGAAAAATCTGAAAGTGAAATCAAGAAAACACTCTCATTTACCATTCCAGTTAAAAGAATAAAATCTCTAGGAATAAACCTACCTAAGGAGACAAAATACCTGTATGCAGAAAATTATAAGACACTGATGAAAGAAATAAAAGATGACACCAACAGATGGAGAGATATACCATGTTCGTGGATTGGAAGAATCAACATTGTGAAAATGACTCTACTGCCCAAAGCAATCTACAGATTCAATGCAGTCCCTTTCAAACTACCACTGGCATTTTTCACAGAACTAGAACAAAAATTTCACAATTTGTATGGAAACACAAAAGACCCCGAAGAGCCAAAGCAATCTTGAGAATGAAAAACGGAGCTGGAGGAATCAGGCTCCCTGACTTCAGACTATACTACAAAGCTACAGTAATCAAGACAGTATGGTACTGGCACAAAAACACAAATATAGATCAATGGAACAGGATAGAAAGCCCAGAGATAAACCCACGCACATATGGTCACCTTATCTTTGATAAATGAGGCAGAAATGTACAGTAGAGAAAGGACAGTCTCTTCAATAAGTGGTGCTGGGAAAACTAGACAGGTACATGTAAAAGTATGAGGTTAGATCACTCCCTAACACGATACACAAAAATAAACTCAAAATGGATTAAAGACCTAAATGTAAGACCAGAAACTATCAAACTCTTAGAGGAAAGTATAGGCAGGATACTCTATGACATAAATCACAGCAAGATCCTTTTTGACCCACCTCCTAGAGAAATGGAAATAAAAACAAAAATAAACAAATGGGAACTAATGAAACTCAAAGCTTTTGCACAGCAAAGGCAACCATAAACAAGACCAAAAGACAACCCTCAGAATGGAGAAAATATTTGCAAATGAAGCAATTGACAAAGGATTAATCTCCAAATTTATAAGCAGCTCATGCAGCTTAATAACAAAAAAACAAACAACCCATCCAAAAATGGGCAGAAGACCTAAATAGACATTTCTCCAAAGATACACAGACTGCCAACAAACACATGAAAGAATGCTCAACATCACTAATCATTAGAGAAATGCAAATCAAAACTAAAATGAGAGATCATCTCACACCAGTCAGAATGGCCATCATCAAAAAATCTAGAAACAATAAATGCTGGAGAGGGTGTGGAGAAAAGGGAACCCTCTTGCACTCTTGGTGGGAATGTAAATTGATACAGCCACTGTGGAGAACAGTATGGAGGTTCCTTAAAAAACTACAAATAGAACTACCATATGACCCAGCAATCCCACTACTGGGCATATACCCTGAGAAAAACATAATTCAAAAAGAGTCATGTACCAAAATGTTCATTGCAGCTCTATTTACAATAGCCCAGAAATGGAAACAACCTAAATGTCCATCATGGGATGAATGGATAAAGAAGATGTGGCACATATATACAATGGGATATTACTCAGCCATAAAGAGAAACGAAATTGAGCTATTTGTAATGAGGTGGATAGACCTAGAGTCTGTCATACAGAGTGAAGTAAGTCAGAAAGAGAGAGACAAATACCATATGCTAACACATATATATTGAATTAAAAATATATATATCATGAAGAACCTAGGGGTAAGACAGGAATAAAGACACAGACCTACTAGAGAATGGACTTGAGGATATGGGGAGGGGGAAGGGTAAGCTGTGACAAAGCGAGAGAGAGGCCTGGACATATATACACTACCAAACGTAGGGTAGATAGGTAGTGGGAAGCAGCTGCATAGCACAGGGAGATCAGCTCAGTGCTTTGTGACCGCCTGGAGGGGTGGGATAGGGAGGGTGGGAGGGAAGGAGACGCAAGAGGCAAGAGATATGGGAACATAGGTATATATATAACTGATTCATTTTGTTGTAAAGCAGAAACCAACACACCATTGTAAATCAATTATACTCCAATAAAGATGTTAAAAATAAATAAATAAATAAATAAAACCTCTGCCACAAAAAAAAAAAAAGAAAAAAATTAAAGAAAACATAAACAAATGGAAAGATACTTTGTGTTCATTGGCTGGAAGACTTAATATTGTTAAGACGTCCATACTACCCAAAACTGGTCTACAGATTCAATGTAATCTCTATCAAAATCCCAATTGCATTTTTTATGGAAATAGAAAAAAACAATTCTAAAATGCATATGGAACCAGAAAGGACCTTGAATAACTAGAAGTATTTTGAAAAAGAACTAAACTTGAGGTACATACTTCTTGATTATAAAATACATTACAAAGCTATAGTAATTAAAACAGTGTGGTATTGGCATAAAACTAGCTATATATACCAATGGAGCACAATAAATCCACACATATATGGTCAACTAATCTTGGATAAGGTACCAAGAATACACAATGGGGAAAGGATAGAATCTTTAACAAACAGTGCTCGGAAATTTGGAGATCCACATGCAAAAGAATGAAATTGGAGCCTTATCTTTCACCATACACAAAAATCAACTCAAATGGATTAAACACCATAAGGCTTAAACTTATAGATCATAAAATCTGAAACTGTACAACTCCTAGAAGAAAATACTAGGGGAAAACTCCATGACCTTAGTCTTGGCAATGATTCCATAGATATTAAACCCAAAGCACAGGCAGCAAAAGCAAAAATAGACAAGTGGGACTATGCAAAACTAAAAAGCTTCTACACTGCAAAGGAAACAAAGAAAAAAGTGAAAAGGTAATCTACAGAATGGAAGAAAATATCTGCAAATAATATATTTGATAAGAGGATCATTTACAAAATATATAAGGAACTCCTACAACTCAATAGCAAAATAGTGATAATAATCTGATTTTTAAATGAATCAGAATAACGTTTGAATAAACGTTTCTCATAGTAGACCTACAATGGCCAACAAGTATGTGAAAAGATGCTCAACAGCACTAATCATCAGGGAAATGTAAATCAAGACCACAGTCATATACCACCGCATGCCAGTTAGGATGAGTGCTATTAAAATAAGAAAAGGACAACAATTGTTGGAAAGGCTGTGGCTACAAGCCAAGAAATGCTAAGAATTTCCAGCAGTCACCAGAAGCTAGGAGAGACTTGTGGAGTAGGTTCTCCCTGACCATGTCAACAACTTAAGTTTGAACTTCTGGCCTCCAGAAATATCAGAAAATAAATTTCTGCTGTTCTAAGCTGTCGAGTTTGTGGTAATTTGTTATAGCATCATTAGAAAATTAATACGAGTTTGCATTTTTACAGGGTAAATTTTTTCAACTGTAAAATAGTCATCCACAAAATTAAAAATCTTTAAAGTGCTAACACTATTCTTTTTTTTAACATCAAAAGTGACATAACATTGACCAAACTGAGCAGCAACAACAATTTGGCAGTCAAAACTGCCACATTCATGTGTTGTAGTAAAGAAGAAAATTCATTGGCTCCTTCTGAAGTTCATGTCTATATTGGTAACTAATGATGTTGTATATAGTGACAATTGGCATATAGGAAAACAGTTTCTCATTTTGTGTGTGTGTGTGTGTAAACAAGGTATTTAGTAACTTCATAAGTTTATATGTCCAGGGATTATCTGCAGGGCTTTATTCCACCTTTCTGTCTAAGTATCTTGATTGGGAGACGTTAGCAGAAGATCTAACAATTTATTCATTTTTGTTGTATAAAGTGACTTCTTCCTCAGAGCTCCTACAGCACTTAAGACTGAAATTTATTGTAACCTTTCTTATGTCAATCCCTCATTTACTTCTATCACTGGTTTTACAGATGTTTTATTAGTATTTAATATCACAAGTATATAAAATTTTCTCTCAAATAATACAGGTTCTTGGAAGCAAAGACCCCATCTTATTCGCAGCATATAGCACAATGTTTTGCATAAACGAGGTGCTGAAACTGGGTTTGTTTGCTTTTATTAAAAAGGAATTTTGAGCTTTTATTTGCACAACTGAAAAATATTTTTATAACAACATTTTCCATGACTTTCCTTGTCTCCATTATTTTCTACTATTATTACTGATTAATACATTTATCTCTGCCTTGTATCTTTGGAAGTTTATAAATTAGTTTGGAAAATTGGAAGTTCAAGAACTGAGAATTGGAAGTTAGAGAACTGGAGCTGCAAAATAAGTTACTCCAGTTTAATTTCTAGACATAGAGAGGATTATCCATGCTACTATGGAAAACCAGGCTTCTTGTTATATATCATAGCTCATCCCTATTACATACTCAAGAACTTCCTCTAGCAATTCTTTCCTCACTTCCCTACAACATGAAGATCTCTACTGGATCACCACCAAAAAATAAATAAATAAAATCATCAAACAGGTAAACAAACATACACACAGACAACAACAATATAGAAATCTATTTTTGCTGGCTATACATACATGCCATCAGGAAATCCCATTGGCTCAAAGTTCAAAATATAATCAGAATCTGACCTTTCCTTACCACCTACACCATTCATACTAGTCTGAACACCATTATCTCTTGCCTAGATAGTTGCCTCCGTGGTACTTCCTCAACATGGTAGCCAAAGTGATCCTTTTAAAAAGTTATGTGAAACCATGTTACTCTTCTGTCATAGGTCCCTCTTCCCTCCAGGTAAAAGTCTAAGTCTTTATAGTAGCCTATGAAGCCCTATAGTAGGGATTGTAAACTTTTTATGCCAAGGGTACCTTCTGAAGTCTAGTTAAGCCTATGGACCCTTCTTCAAATTAATGTTTCCAAATGCAAAATATTTTAAGCTTCCGAAGGAACTCAACTATATGGAAGTGTTGCTCTCAAAATATTCAATACATTAAGAAATTTATGGTACAGTAAACATACGTTTTTTCAGTAATGTATTACATAAAGTTTAGCACTGATTTGCCCTAGTGCTGGACTTGATAACTACTGGAGTTTTGAAGCAATCATGGCCATAAACAATAGTTCTAGATACTTTTAAGAACTGTAATATGACATAAAAATATCTGTAGTTTATTTTTGTGATAAAGTCACATGTACTATTAATACTCCTATATTAAGAGATAATACATTTCAGTTAGAAATGTATAGTAGTTTCCTATTGTTGCTCTAACAAATTACCACAAATTAAGTAGCTTAACACAACACACATTTATTATCTTACAGTTCTGGAAGTGAGAAGTCTGAAATCATTTTCACTGTGCTAAAATCAAGGTGTTGGCAGGGCTTTGCTTCTTCTGGAGGCCCTAGAGGAGAATGTTTCCTTGCCTTTTCAGCTTCTAGAGACCACCTACATTCCTTGGCTAGTGGCCACTTCCTTCATCTTCAGAGCATATCACTCCTATTTCTGCTCCTGTCCTTTAATTTTCTTTCTCTAACTCTGATCCTTCTGGCTCCCTCTGGCTCCCTGTGATTACATTGAGCTCACCAGATAATTAAGGATAATCCCCATGTCAAGATCCTTAATAACATTTGCAAAGTACCTGTTATGTTGTAAGATAATACATCCATGTAGGTTATGAGGATTAGGATGTGGATATCTTGGGGGATTCCCCTCTTCAGCCCACCAGAGTGAGATTGAAAAAAAACGTTTTCTGTCAAAATTCATGAACACTCTCTGTGTTTTATTCCATGTCACGGTTAAGAAATCTTGCCTTGTAAAGACTTTGCCACTAATATCTCTTTGACCTCAACTTCTATTACCTTCTTTCCTTGATAATACTGCCAATGTGCACCCAAGATTTTATGTCCTCATTTTTTTCCCATACCATATATCACTCTCTGAAACACGATTTGATTCACTTATATTTTTTATCGTGTGTCCTGTGTGGTTTCACACTCCCACTCCCACTGAAATGAAAGTTCGGCAATGATAGGAGTCTTAGTTTTAGTCACTTATTTATCCCAAGTTGCTTGGCAGGATCCCAGCACTTAACAGGTACTCAATAAATACTTCCTGAATCAATCAAAATTAATCATACACTCTAACAAGGTTGAGGATACAATTTTATTTTATAAAAAAATGCTACACCTTCACCTCTATTTCTAGCTTTATTTCCCCAATGAGTAAGTATGTATGAGATCAGAGGAACAGAAAAAAATGAGATACACCAGAAAACGTCAACAGTAGCAACAACAACAAAAAGTTCACTAGAAAAAGTGGTCTGCAGAATAAACCCTAGAGCTGGAAAAGATATTGCTCACTCCTGCATGCTATGTTTGTTTCATAAACATGGTATCTTAGTCTGCTCAGGCTATCATAGCCTGCTCAAAATATCATAGAATGTATGACTTAAACAACAGAAATTTACTTTCTCATGGTCCTGGAGTCTGAAAGTCCGAGATTAGGTTGTCAGCATAGTTGGTTTCTGGTGAGGGCTCTGTAGTAGACCACTGCCTTCTCACTGGTGCTCACGTGGCCTTTCCTCGGTGTGTGCACACACAGAGTGACTGAGTTCTGGTCTCTCCTATTCTTCTTATTCTCTGGGGTTAGAATCCTACCCTTATGACTACATTTAACCTTTATTACTCCCATGAAGGCCCTATCTTCTAAAACAGTTGCACTGGGAGGGTAGAGCTTCAACATATTAATGTGAGAGGGGAGTACAAACATTCAGTCCATACGTAGGGGATAACCAATATGTTAGTAGAAATAACATGTGAGTGTCTTGTATTAATTATACTACCATCTAACAAAAATCAAGCTTTAAAATGGAAGATGGCTCCTTTTATGTTAAATATGAATGTTTTCCAGAGGAATAAAAGCTGGGGGAGGGGAGGCAAAACTATTAATAATTGTAGAAACCTTAGCAAGAATTTCAGATACCTCAGTCAATAATAATAATAGCACAGCTCCTGTCAAGAGAAAATTGTGCCTGACAAATCTATTGGCATTCTTTGCAGGATAAATATTCTTGGATAATGAGGAAAATAGAGAATATAATCTCTTTAAACTTTTGAAATGCCTTGAACAGGTTTTCATACCTAAAGGTACAAAAAACTTTACAGGAACTGTAAAATGGAAGGTTACTGGCTTGTCATAGATAGGAAACTAGCTTAGAGATAAGAAACAAAGATGAATAAGTATTGGGAAAGTCTGATTCAACATTTTAATGAATTATTTAGATGATAGAGTACACAGTGAACAGGCAAAATAAGAATAAACAACTGAATATTTTCTTGGAATACAGAGAGACATTTCATAGAAGCTTAAATATAAACAAATGCAAATCATAATTTTAATAGAAAATTATGCATATTTTATTTATACAAACTTTGAGTCAAATGTTAAAACCTAAGACTTGCCTTACTCATTAGGTAAACTGTTACACAAAACCAGTATCATTATGAAGTTAATTTTTAGCACTCTCCTGTCTATATCCTTATTAAATTGGGACAAGATGGGATGTGAAATAAAATGAAAACAATATTTTTATATAATAAAATTCAGGACAGACATGTCATATGGTATAGTGTATGAACTTTTGAATATGGGAAACACATGCATTTAATTTAAAAATGTCAATTGGTTCATTTTATGTGATTTGGCTTTGAAAAAATGAGTGTGTTAAGACTGCTTTTTTGGAAGATGATAGAAACATTTCAAATCAGCTTGTGTAAACATTTAAAAGGGAATTATTAACTCATGTAACTAGAAATCCAGGGGATTCCTCTTTCTTTGTTGATTAGACGGTGAGATTCCCTGTAGCAGGAAGTATACTTCTATCAGCCTCCAGACCCCCAGCTTTGAACTGGCTAGAAACAGCCTGTCCTTAGAATTCTAGAAAAAAATTTTCATTGCAAGCCATGATGGGCATGTGTTGGATCATGGGCCCAACACCGAACCAGTCACCTAGATGAAACAATTATCTAAAGTATTCTATTTAGCTGGGCCCAGGTCTCCTTCCCACATCCCTGGCTTGTGGAGGGGGATCAATCTCACGCAAACTGCATGTAATTGTTTCCCCTCTGAGAAAAGCATCCCTTTGTTACCAAAGTAAAGGGTGGTAATGATTTATTTGTCAAATAAACAAAATGAAACAAAAAACAAGCAGCTAATCACTAGAATTAATTTCCAATATGATTAAGGTAGAAAAGCAGTAGAGGGTGGGCAGTCATGAAGTAAAAGAGTGCCTCACACACTTTACAAGGACCTTACCTTTACATGTTTACCAAAAGTAAAACATGGTTTGAAGCCAGTATCATAAGAGAATGTGACCCAGGAGGCCTTAAAGAGGGAAGATTTTACAAACTGCTTTCTCTGCAGTGGATACTCCAGAACAGGGGGAAAATGCCCTCTTTTTCCACTATGTTACATGACTTTCCAGAGATCAGCTATTTATCACCTTCTCAAAAATTCTGGGTTCTTTACAACCCAAATCTTTCTATCAACCCAAGATACAAACATAATACAATTAGGGAATTTCTCTTCTTGCTTTTACTTTCTTTCCAGAACTGAGCAACATGGTTGAAAAATAATAGATGGAAAAAAATTGCATACATATGGATCAGAGAGCCCAAGCTTCAAAGTGCTGAGTACCTTGTAGCCTCAAAAGTGGTCGTCAGTGAGAGCAGCTGCTTCTTGTACATTGAGTAGCTTTGATTTAATGTGGGGGTCAGAGTTGGGCTATAGTCTTTAAAAGGCAACATAGATAAGTTATTTACAGACATCTCATGTTGCAGTTGCACTTCAGAGTAACCTGAGAGGTGCATTTCCTGAACAATGAGTCCCATGTATATATCACCTGAGCTGAGAATCAGAACTCTCATCCTTGGGAGGGTGGGAGAAGAGGAAAGAGAAGTAGGGGGAGAGAGTGAGCACATATATATTCTAACACTGCACTGAAGACCTGCTGAGTCAGTCCATCTGGGAGTAGTGTAAAACATATATATTGTTGTAAAACTCCCTGAGTTTCTATGATAAAGCCAGGTAGCCAGTTTGGCAGCACTTCATGAAGTGGTATGAGCATGCTAGAGACAGAAACATTCACTCATTAAAATTGACACTGAAAAAAAATAATTGACACTGAACACGACAATGTAGTACACAGATCGAATGAAATTACCCAAGATTAAAAGTGTCCCTAAGCCCACCATCCTCTCATCCCTGTCACAGATCACAGTGAGCTTGCCTGCCAGGATCACTCTTCCAAACATCCAACTTAATGAATGGCTATCAATGGTAGGTAAGGGCCTCGCTGGTGGCGCAGTGGTTGAGAGTCCGTCTGCCGATGCAGGGGACACAGGTTCGTGCCCCGGTCTGGGAGGATCCCACATACCGTGGAGGGGCTGGGCCTGTGAGCCATGGCCGCTGAGCCTGTGCGTCCAGAGCCTGTGCTCCACAACAGGAGAGGCCACAACAGTGAGAGGCCCGTGTAACACACACACACACACACAAAAATGGTAGGTAACTATTGCTTCAACGTTGATATATTTGTTGACAAAAATGGCTTTCTTAATACTATTTGGATGGAAAAAAATTACTGAAGTAAAAAATTCATACACAAATAAAGTAGATCTAAGTCATTAACCTATTTATCATTTGCATTTATGTGTGAATTATCACCAAAATTCACTGCATATTTTATTATGAAATGCTACTGAGATGCAAGTTTTCTGTTCTTGATCTGCAAGTCTCATGAAGGGCAGCACATCCCAGAGCCACCAAATGTGCCTCACCAGCATTCTGGCACCTGTATCTGTTCCTTCTCAGCTTTGGTCACCATCCCCTTGCCCACTACTATAACTTCTAATACCTGGTTAGAAGCAACTACAATAACAACAAAAGAATAATACCCCAAACAATGTATTTCCTTTTTGAAAAAGAAGTCTTTAAATGATAGAAATTTGCATTTTGAAGTCTCCAAAATTTCAGGGTGTATTCCAGTTATTGAAAATCTATGTTACAGTAATTCTCTTACATAGGATAGCCCTAGGTAGATAACGTTTTGACTGAAAATTTATAATAATCTTTATCATAAAATATAGGGTTTTATAATAAGCATAATCTTGGGACCTGCTTTATATCTTCTGCTCTGAGGAGGGATATTAAACTAGGGACCTTAAGGACACGACAGAAGGAGGAAAGAGCATTTTACACAGACAGAAAGCAGAGCACATCAGTCAGAAATGCTTTTGGGTATAAGCATGAAAATACTCCAAATAGTACAAATTTGAAGGTTTTTTTTTTTCCTCAGATACTAAATAGTTTGTGGATAGGAAAGGGTTGGCCTGGGTTCTTCACATAAATAGATTCAAACATTTTGTAGAACTTATGTATCCAAGATTCACTCTCTTTTCCCCATGGCCATCCCTGGGTTTTTTTCCTCCTAAATTCCAAGCATGAAAAAGGCTGTGGGAAGGAAGGCGACAGCATCAACCCCTTTTGTCTTTTATAAATAAGTGGCTCCAGCAGGTTTCCACATCCAGGCCTTTGGTTAGTGTTCAGTCACATGTTTACTCCTAACAGCCAGGGTGGCTAAGAAAATAAACATTTAGCTCTTCTAGTCCTTGGAGTGGAAATGGCAAGGAAACCTTCTATGATCTAGGTCATGAGGCATACAGACTTAAGGTAGGTATATATAACATAAGGCATACTAAAATCCTTAATATGGTTCCTCCTATTCCTGAAAGACTGAGAAGAAAAATGGTAAGAGAGAGGAAATTAGGAAGTCTGTTAATAGGGCCTAACACTGATCGATGAGAAAAGTACTTTAGATATATTTGGACATAAATGGAGAAATTGAGGACTTTAGGCTTTCTTTCTTGGACTTAACTTGAGAAAGATATGAGCTTAGGAGAATTTGAAATATAGGCTTGGCTTAATGTCCCATGTTATGTGTAAGAAATAAGAAAGCACCAGTGGTAGAAAGATGGTAGAAAGATGGTGATTAAGTCAGTATTCTTGACTCCCAATGTGATGTCTTGTTCGGGGTACTATGAATATCCTGTGTGCTGCAGTGAATGGACACCAGCATATCAAGATTGCTGGCGAACATGCATGCTAATCGGAAAAAGAAAATGCCACAGACAGGGACACTGAGGCCAGATAAATTGTTCAGGCCAACTGGTCTAGTGATGAGACCAGTCACATCTGAATGGACACCAGCAGCAGAGTTAACTAAAATGCAAATGGGTATGGGGAAACCTGGTTCCCTCTGTCACCTCTTCTTGAAAACACGGTAAGCCTGTCCCTTTTCCTCATATTCAGGTACCACTTTAGTGGAAAAAAAAAATAATACAAAATCTGATATATAAGCCTAACTGACTGACAGAAAGGAGCCTAAACCAACTTTGACAGAAAGTTCACTATTAAACTGACAGAAGTTTTAAACTGAAAAGACATTGTTTAAACCTAAAAAGAATGGAAAACAATTTTAATTGGAAAAAGTGTATCAGCTACACAGAACAACAGGACCTTAAGAAATCAGGTCAGTTAGAGACAAAGAAACTATTTTCTCTACCCATCAAAGTACAGGATGAGAAAGTATATTACTCCACTATTCCTCATCTATCTTATCCTCTGTTGTTCATTGAAGCTTTTCTCTCCTTTCATTCAGATCAGCATAATGATATGTTCTGTTACCCTTAATATGTCTACACTGCATTGTTGCCCAAAGTCCTCTGCCACCCTCTCCACAGCAAAGCTGTTCAAAAGTATTGTCTGCACTTTGTGGATCCAACACTTCACTTCCCATTTGCTCTTCAAACCACTCCAACAATCTACCTAGCTTCCTCTCAAACTTTGATGAAATTGCTCTTGCCAAGGTCACAAAGACCTCACATTGCCAGATTCACTGGAACCTTCACTCCTACCAATTTAGTCAGAGAAGGGGGTGGGGGGTTGGGGAGAGGAAGAGTGGAGGAGGGGGAGAGGGGGAGGGAGGAAGGAGAGAGACAGTTTGGCCCAGGTGGCCATTCCATTGTTCTTAAACTTTTCTCTTTTCTGAGCTTCCTTTATAATATATACTTTCTCATATGATTGATTGTTTTAGGCAGCATTCCATAAAACTGATCATTATATGTGGAATGGCTTGGGGCTCCACTAGGGAGACTAAAAGCTCTTTCATTTTTCTATTCTCTTTCATCAATTCTAGTGGCATTAAATCCCAAATGTCTTCTACATTGAATCCCAGACTTAAATTTCTAATGGCTTACATGTCCCTTGAGTGTGCCATTCTCCACAACTATAGGCAAGTGCTCCAGAATGTATATTCCCATACTGCTGTAGGTCTTGCCACTTTCACTGAAACATGTTAAAATGGATCACATTCGCCTTTAATTATCACCTACTTCCTCAAAATTCTTTGGTGAGTTTCCTTTACAAGCTCCTGCAGATCTTCTCCTACCATTCCCTAAGAATCCCTGTCATACACTACCTCTGTATGCCTACCTAAGAATTCAAATGCACAAGACCAAAAAAGATTTAAACTAATATTTTCAATAATAATATTTTAAAATATTATTAGTGATCAACTATAACAGAGAAATGATCTATTCTTTGTTTTGGAAGACACTTCTATCTTAAGACATTTCTTGGCTACTATTTTTAAACCAAGAATAAAAACAATGTAAAAAATTACAACAGCCCAACATAAAATACTAAAATAAGATTAAGAAAATAATTTTTAGTTAAAATGAGACATTAAAATAAAAATATAACATAGTTTTGCAATTTAACTTCATTCTATAAATGAAACTTATCATTGTATGCTTACTAAGGGCCATATAGTTTTCTAAGGATTTTATATGTATCTAATTGAATTGGCAGTGTTTATCCTCATTTTACAAGTTAAGAAATTGAAGTACAGGGTAAAATAAACTGCCCAAGTTTGAATAGCTAATAAGTGGTGGAACTGGGTTTAAAACCCAGGATTTTGTTATCCAGAACACACACTTAAATTTTTTTTCAGTGTGTTATGTTGCATTTAAGATTATGTTATTTTTTGTTATTTTATTTTTAAATGTATTATTATTATTATTTTAAATTATTATTAATTTACTTATTTTACCATTTAAATATTATGTCTTTCCTTTGTTAAAATTGTTGTTTACCATATATTTAACTTTCTTAAGTCATATTATTTCATAATTTGTATTCAGTAGAAATATAAAATTGCTTAAACAAGACAGATATTTATTTCTCTCTCACATAAAATAACTTGAGGTGAGAAGTCCTGGGTTTGTAAGAAGCTCCATGCTTATTCAGAGACCTAGACTCCTTCCCTCCCTCTGCTCCACCATCTTGGAACACA
The DNA here is from genome assembly GCF_951394435.1 of Stenella coeruleoalba. Lineage (NCBI taxonomy): Eukaryota > Metazoa > Chordata > Mammalia > Artiodactyla > Delphinidae > Stenella > Stenella coeruleoalba. The sequence continues at coordinate 85,052,642 of NC_137148.1, forward strand.
GAGGTCAACTCAACTTAACTACCAGACCACCAATTCCAAACCTCAGATGGGAGAGGATAGAAGGGCAAAAGGGCATAGTCCTAGCAGAATAATTTTCACAAACTTCTATCATCTCACTGGGGACAAATCAGACTGGGAAATTTAGTTTTTTTATGTATGTATGTTGTCACCCAAAATATAATAGAGGTTCTATAAGTGAGAAATAAAGATTAGATATTCAGTAGAAAAGCAATTGCTGAGATACTGTCAATACAACTGGATCAACAATAAGTCATGTAATAATTCTCCTGCTTTTCAGCTGACTTAATATTCATTGTTGAAGAAGTGGTTGATTTTCAAGTAGTTACAAAAATAATGTTGAATGTTAGTTATACAACTTAATTTTGTTAAATTATTATACATAACCTGCCTATTAAGTCACAGTAAATTTAACCTTATCCCAATAGTCTTTAGGGCATTATTAGATAAATATCAATCTCTAGGGTAAAATATCTTCTCTGAGTCACTATATTCCTTCGAATATAATGTTGAATCTTTGAAAAACTGTATTATTTTTCCTTTTCTCTGTTATGATCAGTCCTTAAGGAGAACAGACTTATAATTTCAGCAAAGGAACTATTAATACGTTATAACAGTTTAATCATAAATTATACCCAACATCCCCTTGAAACACATAAAACAATTCTAGTTTTACAAATGAGATTGCCGAAGTAAAGTAAGGGCCCATTCCTTGTTGGAAAACTCACTCCACTATTATTAATCCTGAAAATGTTCTTGATAGTAGATGAACTGCATAAGAGACTTTCTAATTACCCTAAGTTCCATTAAAGTATTTTAATGTTTCCTTAAAGCTGATGGATGGTACACACCTTTGATTATTCAGAGGCTGATTACTTGTGAAAAACACTTACACCACCAAAGTGTCAGCTAAATAGAGTTCATATCTTATGATATGTTAAAGCTGTGCCTGCAAGGAATAGATAAAGTCAGTCTTAGGAGCTCTCTTGGGAATAATTTAAGAACTATTTTTATCATCATATTTTGTTTTAGTATTTCCATTAATGACTGGAAATTTAAACTAGGGAAGCTGTAAAAAGGCAGTACTTTAAACTTGCCAAATGTATGAATAATAATAAAACATTAAAAATAATGAAACAAAGAAACACAGGGTTATTTCTCTGCCTGTTATAACATTCTAAAATATACATTTGGCATGTCTCTACCAAAGCATCGATTTTACTAATAGAAGAAAGTAACTCCTTATGTTAATTGGCAACATGACCAAAATAAAACAGAGGCAGGAAAAAATAACACAATTATGAAATTTAGTTTATAATAGCAAAACCTTTTTATATCATAATTATTTTCCCCAGAATCTGATCATTTGAAACTCCATGCCAACTAGCAATCAATGAATTATATACAATTAAAAATCAGCTTTTGAAATATCACTAGTTTCAATGTGCAGTGGGCTTCCCTACTGTTTTTCTCTTCTTGAAACACGTGTGGCTCCTTTGCCTTTGTTGCACTTTATCTGTTAGATGATTCAAATATTGATTGCTTTTTTCTAATATGTGTTGTGTAGCTTTAAATGTTCAAAATATATATTAAATAGATTCATGCATTAAGAAAACGGTATATTTACATCACTTTTGGGAGGACCCTGTGTCAGCATGGGTCAAACATGCCTTGTAGTCATTAAGGATTTGAAGAATTCTATTTTTTTTTTTATCTCAAGAAGAGCTTAATGTCTCTGCAGTGTTCATGAAGTTTGTTAAATTGCTCATTTATAGCAGCTTATGTAAGCATATGGGGAGCTGACTCGGATAAGTTCCACATGACACAATATTTACAAACTGTTGCAGCTCAAACAATCCTTTCATTGCTTTGGAACCCACAGAAGAAGGGATGTCCCTAAGCTATATGTTTCTGCGGCAGCCTGGAATTTAATTAACGGCCTTACTTTATTCTATAAGCATAATAAGTTGTAAAGCCATTAAGATGTAATTTGAGAGAACAGTTTCTGTCAGTAAGGATTAGTGGTTTAAAGTGTAGATTCTGGATCCAGGCTACCTAGGTTTGAAACCCAGCTCCACCACTTATTAACTTTGCAAACTTTCTTTTTTATTCAGCTTTATTGAGGTATAATTGAAAAATGCAATATATTTAAACTGTTCTATGTGATGATTTGATATATGTATATATTGTGAAAGGATTTTCCCCATCCAGTTAAATAACATTCATCACCTCACTTGTTCTTTTTTCCTTTTTGTTGAAACATTTAAGTTCTACTCTCAACAAATTTCAGTCATACAATACAGTGTCATCAACCACAGTCTCAAATGGTATACATTAGATCCTCAGACCTTACTCATCTTATAACTGCTGGTTGAACACTTTTACCAACCTCTCCTTCTTTCCATCACCCATCACTCTGTGGCAAGCACCATTCTACTCTGTTTCTATGAGTTTGATGGTTTTTTTTTCAGATTCCAAATATAAATGATACCATACAGTATTTGTCATTGTCTGACTTATTCCACCTAACACAATGTCCTCCAGCTTCATTTATGTTATCGCAAATAACATGGTTTCCTTCCTTTTTAAGGCAGAATTATATTCCAGTGTGTGTGTGTGTGTGTGTGTGTGTGTGTGTGTGTGTGTATGTGTGTGTGTATCCATTGACAGTTTCCATAACTTGGCTACTATGAATAATGCTGCAATGAATATGGGACTTCAGATATCTCTTCAAGATAATAGTTTAGTTTCCTTTGGCTATATATCCAGAAGTGAGATTGTTGGATCATATGGTAGTTCTATTTTTAATTTCTTGACAAACCTACATACAGCTTTCCTGATTTCTTGAACACTCAGTGGTGGATTCCCTGACAGTTACTTTCCTAACCATGTCCATATGTTTTAAGACTCTATTTTTTTTTAATATATACAGCAGGTTCTTATTAGTCATCAATTTTATACACATCAGTGTATACATGTCAATCCCAATCGCCCAGTTCATCATACACCCCCATCTCCCCTGCCACTTTCCCTGCTTGGTGTCCATAGGTTTGTTCTCTACATCTGTGTCTCAATTTCTGCCCTGCAAACCAGTTCATCTGTACCATTTTTCTAGGTTCCACATATATGTGTTAATATACGATATTTGTTTTTCTCTTTCTGACTTACTTCACTCTGTATGACAGTCTGTAGATCCATCCAAGTCTCAACAAATGACCCAATTTCGTTCCTTTTTATGACTGAGTAATATTCCGTTGTATATGAGTACCACAATTTCTTTATCCATTCGTCCGTCAATGGGCATTTAGGCTGCTTCCATGACCTGGCTATTGTAAATAGTGCTGCAACGAACATTGGGGTGCATGTGTCTTTCTGAATTATGGTTTTCTCTGGGTATATGCCCAGTAGTGGGATTGCTGGATCATATGGTAATTCTATTTTTAGTGTTTTAAGGAACCTCCATACTGTTCTCCATAGTGGCTGTATCAATTTACATTCACACCAAAAGTGCAAGAGGGTTCCCTTTTCTCCACACCCTCTCCAGCATTTGTTGTTTGTAGATTTTCTGATGATGCCCATTCTAACTGGTGTGAGGTGACACCTCATTGTAATTTTGATTTGCATTTCTCTAATAATTAGTGATGTTGAGCAGCTTTTTGTGTGCTTCTTGGCCATCTGTATGTCTTCTTTGGAGAAATGTCTATTTAGGTCTTCTGCCCATTTTTGGATTGGGTTGTTTTTTTAATATTGAGCTGCATGAGCTGTTTATATATTTTGGAGATTAATCCTTTGTCCGTTGATTCATTTGCAAATATTTTCTCCATTCTGAGGGTTGTCTTTTCATCTTGCTTATGGTTTCCTTTGCTGTGCAAAAGCTTTGAAGTTTCATTAGGTCCCATTTTTTTATTTTTCTTTTTATTTCCTTTACTATAGGAGGTGGATCAAAAAAGATCTTGCTGTCATTTGTGGCAAAGAGTGTTCTTCTTATGTTTTCCTCTAAGAGTTTTATAGTGTCAGGTCTTACATTTAGGTCTCTAATCCATTTTGAGTTTATTTTTGTGTATGGTGTTAGGGAGTATTCTAATTTCATTCTTTTACATGTAGCTGTCCAGTTTTCCCAGCACCACTTATTGAAGAGACTGTCTTTTCTCCATTGTATATCCTTGCCTCCTTTGTCATAGATTAGTTGACCATTGGTGCATGGGTTTATCTCTGTACTTTCTATCTTGTTCCATTGATCTATATTTCTGTTTTTGTGCCAGTACCATATTGTCTTGATTACTATAACTTTATAGTATAGTCTGAAGTCAGGGGGTCTGATTCCTCCACCTCCGTATTTTTCCCTCAAGATTGCTTTGGCTATTTGGGGTCTTTTGTGTCTCCATACAAATTTTAAGCCTTTTTGTTCTAGTTCTGTAAAAAATGCCATTGGTAATTTGATAGGGATTGCATTGAATCTGTAGATTGCTTTGGGTAGTATAGCCATTTTCACAATATTGATTCTTCCAATCCAAGAATATGATATATCTCTCCATCTGTTGGTATCATCTTTAATTTCTTTCATCAGTATCTTATAGTTTTCTGCATACAGGTCTTTTGTCTCCCTAGGTAGGTTTATTCCTACGTATTTTATTCTTTTTGTCTCGATGGTAAATGGGAGTGTTTCCTTAATTTCTCTTTCAGATTTTTCATCATTAGTGTATAGGAATGCCAGAGATTTCTGTGCATTAATTTTGTATCCTGCAACTTAACCAAATTCATTGATTAGCTCTAGTAGTTTTCTGGTGGCATCTTTAGGAAGACCCTATTCTTGATATTTAAAAAAATGCTTCCTCTTTGGAATACCTACATGGCTTTTGTTTTCCTAACTGAATTCTACTTGAAAGCCACAAGGTACAATGCTGAACACACAGACAAAAATATATGGATATAAAATACTATAATGGGTTGGAGACATCTGAAACTTGAATGACAAAAATGGCATTTTAAAGTCAAGTAAAACTAAAGATCACCCTCCACCACTCATAAAAGAGAATTTTTTGTTGATATTTCTAGTTATTCACCATTTTATGATACTTAGAAAATTGATACCCAAAATGAGATTAGAAAAGATATTCTACTATAGCCAGTGATAATTTATAAAATATTTTTGAAAGAATTCATATCTGAATTAAATTTAAGATAGTATCTGGGCTTCTCCAATGGCGCTAAATAATCATCAGGTGGCCAACCCACCACAAAAACTTGGATAATTATATCAAGAAGATATTTTACCTCAACAACTGGCACCATAATTCATCTAAGGAAAAAAACTGCATGTGTGTGTGTATATATGTATGCATACATAAATATATATTAAAATATGAATACATAAATATATATGCATACATAAGTGTGTATATATACATATACTGCTTTATATAATTATACATAAATGTTATATATATATATATATATATAAATGTTTATATATATGTAATATTGAATATGAAAACCCTGAGTTTTCAGAGTCTGACCATAACCAAAAATATGTTGGTCCTTGAGAGAAAGGAATATAGGCAAAAAAAAAAAAAAAAAAAAAAGATGAGGGAGTAGAGAGAGGAAGTTACCAGCTGTGTGCAGTATGAATCATGAATGTAATCTATAAAGACTCATTTTATTCTATATCAGAATACTTGATGTGATTGGAGTGTGTGTATATGTGTGTTGTATGCCAAAGAACAGCAGAAGGAAATTTTGCTTCCAGGCGGATGTAGGCAAAAGATAGTTAGCCTGTGAGAACACAGATGCCATGAGCAGACAGTAGCTTGAAAACATGCCCTTGGGAATTTGCAAATACTGAGGAGAGTGCTTTGGACTTTGCCAGATCATGGAGCTAAACTTTGAGGTCGATTTTACCTGGACTTTTGAGGTGAATATTTCACAAATGTATTGGCTACACATCTCCAAGCTAATCCTGAAACTTGTCAGAAGGGCACAAGTTCAAGGAACAATAAATTTTTTCCATCTGCACCATGTTAGTTGGCATAAATATTATTGCTGTTATTCTTCCAAATCATTATAGAAGTATAAGCAGTAATTTTAACATTAGTATTGATATGTTATTTTATAACTAGCTTTCATATATTTTTCCTTTATGTTACTCAATAATTCTATAATGAATTTTAACCTTATTACTTTAATTTTAAAAGAATGACACAGTCTTTTAATTGTTAAACTACCTGCTTCAGGTTAAAAATGTTAATAGTAGAAGAACTGGAATTAGCATGCTCTTTTCACTATAACTTTCTAAGTGATTCATTGTTCTGAGTTAAGGAAAGGGATGAATTGAAGGATTTTTTACTCTAAAAAAATATAGTGGGTATAAATACACAATTTACATTTTCACTCTGCTGTCAAAAAAATGACTCTGATGGGAGTCATTTAAGTCAATGACAACCAGATTGATGTTTTTGCTTTATTATATTTCATGGTCAATTATTATTAAAATTGTTTCCTAAAACAGGGTTTTCAATATAACTCCATTGTTTTGTCTCATGCAAGAAAAATTCCATCTCAAAATCTGACATGAACATTTCTCTTTTCAAAAGACTAGCAAAATTAAACCCTAGAACTTCATATCAAATAGGCAGCAATATTTTTGAAATTTGTAAGTGGTTAGTTCAATATTTTTTTGTTCTCATTTTTCTAGGCTTTTAGAGTAAATACTCTTGCAAGAGGACTTTTTTTTTAATGAATTCATAACTGCTACTTTTCTATTTACTCTTTCCCAAAATGAAGGTCTTTTAGTCAGAACATTTGTACTTTTGCAAATAGTGCTTTTAACTTACATATAAACAAAGGTAATTCAGTATTAAGGCAGTTGGTTCTGGTAGTTGTTGATTTTTAGCTTTTTATTTTAAAATAATTTTAGGTTGAAAGAAGTGTTTCAAAAATTGTATATAGTGTTCACATTATATACAGTCACCCATCTTCAAATGTTAATAACTTACATAGTCATAGTATAATAATTAAGATCTATGAATATGCTTCTCTTGACACTAGAGAAATATATAGTCTAAACTTTAAGTGAACATGAATCTTGGAAACTTATCACATATAATGCCAGAAAAATAATGAAGTTTAAATCAAGTTGTTTATTTGGTTGTTTTACTTTTAATCTTTGACTTATGGTTAATTTACTTATAGCGCAGCACCTGATGGGAAACAGAATAAGGATGAAGATATAAATTTATCTTTTGTGTAAAATTAAATATTTATTTCACATTCTCTAATTTTTTTTTCATTTAACATGCTATTAAAATATTTAACATAGTTTGAACAAGGAGATAATTTAGGTGTTCTGCTCTTTTGATCATCTGATCTCTTGGATTAGCTAGATAGCTTTGTATAATTTCTTCTGAAGAATTCCCAAAAGTGTCTTTGAAGCAATGAAAAGGTTATTTTTTTGTGTGTGGTATTATTTTCCTCTGTTGTGTGAGGTTTATCAGTTTACCACTGAATATATACTCTGGATATTCATGCACAGTAATTCATATTTGTGAACAAATATGATGAACAAATATGTTGAATAATTATAATAAAAGGTAAGCCTATCATAATTTTATTTTGAATGTGGTCAATAAATTGTCTGAATAATATGAAAAAGCTGCTGATGATACTCATTCATTCAAGTAAATTTACACTGTACCCAATGCCTTCCATTTGCTCCTCTAGATCTCCTTCTAAGATTCTCTACCTGCTTTGTGACTCTATGAGCTATATCACTGGGGTCTGTTGCTCTATCATTCCTGGGGGATGGGGACTAGTCAATGGGGAACACAGGCAGGAAATGAGAGTTAGATAGGAAAGTAAGATCAAAGTAATCATTCCCTTGACTTCTGTGAAAGGTTACTACAAACTGTCTACTTTTATCTAAAGGGTGGCCCTGACTCAACTCCCTCTCTTTAGGCACAAATAACTATTGCTGTCTCCTAACTCTTTTCAGGCTTGAGATATCAAAAGTGCCCATTCTTAGTAACCTTATGGCACTGCACTGTCCATTGAGATTCACCTCTACTTTGTACTGTGTGTGTGTGTGTGTGTGTGTGTGTGTGTGTGTGTGTGTGTGTGTGTGTGGAGAAAGAGAGAGAGAGAGAGAGATACAGGGAGAGAGATAAAAGACAGAGAAACAGAGACACAGAAGAGGAAGTAGAGACAAAGAGAGACCAAGGGACATGGAGAGCTTTCAGAAATCAAAGCTATAAGCTTCATGACTGCAGATAATGGAGGCAAGAGTATATACAAGATAGACCAAGAAAGGAAGCAGATCTGATCAAATCCAGTGGATCCTGAGCTAGTTGAAAATAGTAACAATAAAGAAAGGGGCACAGACCAGGTACAGGACCTAGAAAAAAATACGTAAATTAAATTATATTAATTTTTGATTCCTGCCTCTCTTTCCTTGTTTTGGCACATCTCCTTAAGACCAGACACCATTCCCCTTACTCCCCTCCACCTCCAGGAATATAGGACTTGCCCCTCAATGAGGTACCATTCCAAAGTACAACCTGGGTAAATCCCATTCTCATCATTTCCATACCTTCCCAAATCAAGTTATTTATCTCACCAGTGGGTGTCAATATCACAACTTTTAAACTTTAATTTCCAATTTTAAGAACACATTACTGCAGTTTGACGTGTAATTTAAATTATCTTAATAATATGCTAGTGTCTAAGATATTATCAATAATTTAAATTCCCTCCTAATTAACATGGTTACATTTCAACAATAATTTTCTAAAGATCTAAATCCATGGATGATGAAAATGTCAGGCCCTGGGTGTGAATTAATTGGAATGATTTAGGAGGTAGAGTGCTATAATCAAAATGGAAGTGATCTAGGTGTACAAAGTCCTAGGTATGTAATCTAAATCCTCCACTATTTGATAAAAGCAAATATTCCTTAGTTACCATGGCCTTGCTAATTTCTAGGCAGATTAGAAGATTCTGTCATCCTTTAAATCATCTATCTATCTGTTCCCTTAATATCCACGTCTATCCTTGAGAGTCTCTGCCCTCGGATGATTCAGAATCGTGAGAAAATAATTCTCCATGTGAAAAAAATTTTCAGGCTATTTTTGCTAAATAGTTCATCTGAAGTGAAAGTCGTGGAAGAGCTTCCTTGGGTCAGTGAGAATTGCCGAGTAACAGATGACAAAATAGGATCTGGGAGAAAGGGAGGAACTATTGGTTAGGAGGTTGTAAAAGCTTAACTTAACTTTGGATTAGACTCCATTCTACTCTGCAAGTTAGTCATTTTTACTCTGCAAAAATTTTATACATGTTATTCAAATTGGTAAAAAAAATTGTGCATGAGGGTTAACAATTTATGAAACTTAAAAAAATCAATAGGAAAAATATCAGTGAGGTTGAGCAGAGAAATGTGAAGTTGTCATATCCAGCATAAAGAAATCTATAGCCCATGATAATATTGTGACTATTGAGACGAGGCCCTGACACGATTTATGATGATAAAGCTCAACGTTATGTAACTAAGGAAGACATGTAAAATCAGGTTGAAAAATACATTCAGATAAAAATACTCAAGGGAAGAAACAGATACAATAGTAAATAGTGAATGCTCAGGATATGATGTCTAGACAGTTCAGGAACAATTTAAATCACTGTACACAGTAAGTGCTTAATAAACATTGGATGAATGTGTTGAGAAAGATCATCAGGACCTTTAATATACAAGTGATAATCCTTCTGGTCCCATTATGGAAAAATCTAGAGTAGTATATTGAGAAAACTTATTTTCATATCTGGCTTGAATGTTTATCACTTGGGATTGTAGTGCCAGTGCTGGTCTATCTCTTCCATGAAGAGGGAAAATTTTCATAACCTATTATTCCAAGAAAATTAGTTTTCTTGCTTGCCTGTTTATTTTGTCTGCTAGAGTATATGTGGCTCCAAAAGAGCGCACCTTGTTGCCAAAAACCTGCCCTATTTTTTGTGTTCCTTTTCTGAATTTCTTGCTTCTTGACTCAAAGGGAGGAGTCGGCACTCAAGAAGTGTTGGTAGAAAACAAACTATCTTTTGTTGTACATCTGCCTATCACATGCTCTACACTAAAAGCACCATCTAAATACCTACCTATATATCTAAACACACACTGCATACTCCCCTCCCTAATCCCTCCCCTCTCTTCTCCCTCCCCTCCCCCACCACACAAGCATATATTTTACTCTTCACTACAAGTCAATGTATGATTCAAAAGTATGGTGATTTGTCTAATGCTACTTCTAACTAGGCAATATGGAGCTAAGATTTAATTTTAGGTTCTTCCATAGCACATTAGTAATAGGAAATGAGGATACAAATCACATGTTCTTAATCTAATACATTATTTTCATTTTAATAAGCTACATTTCTCATATGTTTAGCAGTGTCTATAATTTTCTTATTGTCACTTTTGTTAATTTCTGTCTCTCTACATAGGTCCTACTATTACATTCCACACTAAACATTTAAAAAAATAAATTAATGTGCTCGTATCTGGAGAAAGCTGAAAAGAAAAAATAGGGATTTGTGGACAGAAATCATGCAGAACATTGGCATGAGGCAGTTAGAAAGACAAATGGCCCAATGCTAAAGTCTACTGGAAGAAAAGAATAGGGTGGATGAGGAACCATCTCAGTGTGAAAATGTGAGCTTAGTGGTCAAACTGGCAGAACACCCCATGTGTCTGAGGGCAGTTCTTATAACTTAAGAATGCTCATTGACTCCTGGTAATAAATGCTTAATCATACATTTGCTTTCCTTTAAAAGTTCAATATTTTTAACTTCCAATGAGTTTCAAAAATGTAATCCTTAACATAAATCAACATTTTGACTAGAAAAATCTGCAAAATGCTTTTCTCACCACACTGAAGATGATTTCATTTATAAAATAAATGACATGCCATCAATAAGGAGAGCTGAGCTGACAAAGACAAGTCTCACTCTCTGTAAAAAAAAAAAAAAAAAGTAACTACTTTATTGCACAATTCATCAAAATGAATTGATTTTAATTTTTTTTCTCCAATCATTGTCTTCTATCATGCTTCCTTGAATCTCCTTTTTCTTTCCCTTAACTACATTTTGTACAGTTTCCATTACTTTGTGTTCATGTTCAAGTATGTAAAAGCCTAGTCAAATTAAAGAATCTACTCCATGTTCACTTGATATTAGCTTTGCCCCCTCCCATCAGCACTGGCTAGACTTTAGCAGGAGGGACTAGGGGAGAAAATGTAGACTGTATTCTTTTCCTGAAACGACTCCCCCCTCCAACTCTTCCTCTTCCCCCTCCTCCTTTTCTTTTTCTGGCTTCCACTCCTCTGGCGAGTTCATGTGGGAAGGAGGAATAGATCTAAGAGGCAAGTACCTGATGCTTATGTATTTATCCACTATTGTAGACCTCTGTTTACTTCTGTTTCTCCTTTGGTTAAGACAGAGTATATGTGTTCTCTGTGAGACAGGGAACAGAGAGCTGTTTATCAAATGGATGACACGTGTGAATACTTGAGGGAACCCTGCAGGGAAAGGACCCTCTGCATAATTTCCCAAGGTAAGAAATGTAATCCAGCACGGTCTCTTCAGTTCCACAACTATCTACACCACAGCATCTTTGCTCAGCAGCCAGCCTCCCAAATGGTGAATCTTCAGTGATTTCAAAGTGGGCTGTCTTCACAGGGTTCACTTGACCCATCAGACATTTCCTTTATTCTTAACATCCTAAGCAAGTGTCATGCTGGCTGTTCCGTGGCTTTCCCATATCTGTATTCTTTTTTTCAATGATACTCTTTTTTCCAAGTTCAAATAATAAGTCCTTGGGATAGATCAGTCAGTAGAGTGCATAAGTAGACATCCATTCAGGGAAAGACGCCAGTCTAAATAATTGCTTCATTCCTTTTTTATAACACAAAATAATGATTGCATATTTGTTTCCAGTTGTAATTTCTAGTAGCCAATTTAGTATAAGAAAAATACCAGTCAACATGACGTAAAACATAAAAGCAAATAAAATCACATTTTAAAGAGGTGAAAGAAACCATTGATGCTGGAAACCAAGTGAAACAAAAAAACAGAATCATATGTATATGTTAAACTTTTGTGGTCTATGGAGATATGATTAGAAACCCGCAGAGTAGGGTTTTAAATGCTACCTGGAAGAGAAGATATAGCATTAGGCTTTGTAGAAGCAGGCAGCTAGAACAAGGCCTGCTTTGCTCAAAGACTAGAAAACTGAGACTATCTGATCCACACTAGAAGTCATGGGAGGAGACTTATTCATGAGAAATAGGAAATCAGAGTCTCTGTCACACATGGATGTGAGATCTAGAATTGTATTGCAACTTGGGAGTAGGAACAAACACCAAAATAAGATAATGACTTGCAACATGTTCACATTCAGTTGCTATCTTGGAATAATATAAGCCAGAGTGGCAAAATGATTTTGAAGGAAATATTTTTAGAACCAAGTCTTATGGAACTCTCTACAGGGGTGGGTACAAAAAGTACCGCTCCTCAAAGATGAGCCAAAATTTTAACAAGCCACTTCATAAGGAAATAAACTACCATGAGGGAGAGTCAATTGCTATAAACAGGAGATTTAGCAGTACCGGAAAATGAATAACAGGAAACTAAAGGAGATTATAAAAGTACTATAAAAAATGGCCAAAAATATTTAAAGGCATAGAATGATAAATGTTATTTATTCATTCATAGATAGTATAAAAATATTTGAGAAATAACTCAGTATAACTTCTAAAATTAAAAATATGGTAACTAAATTTTTAAATAGCTTTTAAAATATATAGAATTATATAAAAGATTTGCAGTAATAACCCATGCAATATAGTATAGTAATCTTGAAAGGTGGAAAATACGGAAGAGATGTTAAAAATGCTAAGGATATACTGAGAAAATCCAGAGGGGAAAAAAAAGGAAGTGTAAGCAATATTGTAAGATAATATCGAGTGTTTTCTAGGTTCAGAGAGAATACTGAATCCTTACACTGACTGTACGCCAATCTTCAAACATTATAAAAATCTAATCCTTACCTATGTACATCATAGAGAGAATGCATAACATTAAATTTAATTTAGAGAAATCAAAAGCACTTCACTATCTCATTAGACTGACAATACGTCTCATTAATAAGAATAGATGCCTGAAGACAAGTGATTAACAACTTCAAATAGCTGAGGGAATATCTGTCACTAGACTTCTATGTCCACCTAGATTATCATGCAAAAATAAGAACATAAAGAGCTTTTAGATTACATTCAGAATTTCATAAAGAAAAAATTACTATAATGAATTTCACAGAAAACAAAAAGAAGAAGTCATATACAAGGAAAAGAAATGGTAAATTAAGGAATTAGTAAATATATTAGCTACTTTATTACTCATTTGCTGAAAAATTTCAGAGAATTTAAAAATTAGTCAGGTCAGAAACAACATACTATACAAAAAATAATACTAAACACCAAATGAGAAGATCTCAGATAAATCATTTTATGGTTCCTGTATTCTTCAGAAGATAAATGTGTTGATTAACTTTCAATTTGTCATAGTATGCATATTAGTAATTTATAAGGAACAAATAAAATTCAAAATACAGTGTTTTTAAAAAGAAGAGTAATGAAGAAAACCTGATGCATCCACAGGAAAGCAAGATTGGGGAAAAAAACCCTAAAATGGTATACAAAGAAAACACAAAATGACGTAGAAAATGCCCAAGTATATCAGAAATAACAACATATAAGTGACCTGAACTTGCCTCTTAATAAACAGTCACAAACTATTTTTTTTAAACATGGTGTTGATTGACATATTAGGAGAAATTTAAGGGCCTCAAAAATGAATGACATTTAATGAGGTTAGTAAGTAGAGTACAACGGAAACAAAGAATGAGACTTAGATGCATATTGTACTTAGATAATAAGATGTTCGAGTTTAATATATCAGACTAGAACAGTTGTCAGTGATGCTAATATTCAGATAAGGCCATGGAAACTGAAGAATCTGAGGATCAAAGAAATCAACTGTCTAGGATATAGCTATATTTGTCTACATGGAGCTTTGAATTCACCGAGGTTGATACCAACTACAGTGTAGTAAGGCAGACTTTATCTTTAGGTGATGAAGTAATCATTTAAGTGACAAGATCTAACCAGAATATCAATAAAGGAAAAGAAGATAGACAGATATCATGAATCTTAAGTAGGAACAATTGGAAGGTACTGAAGCATGAGATGGACATTATCTTTGTTTTGAAAAGGTTATGCTGGCTTTGGTTGGGAACAAATTCAGAGTTTGTGAAGGATTGTGAAGATATGGAGGAGTTTATAGACTACATTTAGGAAGTGACTGCTGCCATAGAACTGTAAGTAAGTTAATTTATGGAGTGTTGAGTCTAACAGTTAAAGAAGACATGTTTTGTTTGTGGATTATCTCAAGCTGAAGCACCACTCTATACCCTATCTGTGTATCAGAAGTAATCTGTTCCATTTGATGGCAGACTAGAACATCAGCTGATGTGTAATGAAAAATGAAGTCAATAGCAAAAAAGCAAGATCAGTTGGTACTTTAGTAATTTGGAGACAATAATAAAAGTATAGGTATGCTCTAGAACTATTCTAATTTCAGTTGATTAAAAATGTAAATCTCTCTCTGTATATGTATTCATATATTCTGCCTTCTCCACAGACTTCAAAAATTACTTGTTATATATAGCTGATCATTTCTGCTGATATCGCATTGAATTTAACTGAAATTTGGCCTGCAAAATTCATGAGATATATTATAAATCTTTTAAATAATTCACATGTGTAATAATATGCATGGAGCACAGCATAGCATGTATGAGGCATACAAATATTTTCAAGTCTAAAATTTACCTTACACCACTGGTTTTGGAGACATTAATAGATTACTTTTATTTTCCTTCACTTCACTTCATATGTCCGTATGCTTTATAACTGCTTCATTTAATTAAATGGTGTTTACTCTTTTCACACACATGAAGGCCTCACTTAATCTGTCATGGAAAAAGAAACGTGTCTATATTGATACATAATAGTTTCCTTTTATGTGAATTCCTTGGTGGTAGGATTTTAATGGTGGTAGATGCAGTTGAATTAATGACAGGCAGAAAAAAAATTCCTTTAGCAAATATTACTAGGAAATGGTAAAAATGTATATCATAAAGAGGAGCTTATACTTGATGTTCTGAACTCCTGCCCTATGGGGGTGATTGCAGTTTTAATATAATAAATTTTGATTGAATAGGTCAGAAAACTTGAGAAAAGCTCTAGGATCTATTTGCCACTGATATCAAAGATGAGGGAAGAGTATAATATAATACTCAAGTTGATATGTAAAACTTCATAATAATAAGCCAATACTCTCAAATCATCTCAAAGAATTTTTAAGGTCCTTTTAGAATATTATCACAGACAATAAATGGTGGGCAGGTTGAGATTGGGCAAATGTGTTATTATGGATATAAGGAAAATACCATGCATGAGTATAAGGAAGAAAACTTTCAAATCAACAATCTCTATTTGTAGTGAATCTATAGTCTGTGATTTTCCTCCCACTCAATAGGAAAGAAGAATCAGGGTTAAGAAAATTCCCAAAGGAGAATGAAAGGGACAATGGGAAAGCCTGCAGAAGTGACTAACAATACACTTAAATTCTAAATGGAAAATTATTGTGAATAAGTTATTTGACTTCTTTGTTACTGATATTTTCAATCATTTTCTAATATACTCAAACCAAAAGGGTGATTCAGAGAAATCTTTCTTCAAATATTTCCATCACTGATATAAAAAAAGAAAAACAAAAAAAAAAAAAGAGAGAGAAAAGCACAAAACTAACAAATAGAAATAATTCAATATAATCCTGTACGAAAAAAGATGGAACTATAGAGGACATTTTTTAAAAAATGGTATACTAGAAAATTAGAAAAATCAACCAGTGATGGAAGACATGATTTGGAAACTGAAAAAAGCCTAGAGAAAAATGACTTTTCTTTTTTAATCTCAATCATGTATCACTAAGTTTCAATTCAATATGTAATTAACGCTGCTCTTGTAAATATAAAAGTTAGTATCTTATTCACCAAGAATGTATTCTAAAACCTGCAGGAAAGCCAATAAAAAAATTAGAAAAGTTGAATACTAGTTATATTTAAGAACATTCACATCTTTCCACTAAAGAGTTGGCTGAAAATGGGAGTAAGGAAAATGGAGCGAGTTACTATTCTTTCCTTTTGGACTGTGATACATTGCTGTAACCTTTTTGCAAGGAAATGAAAATTACATGACATGGCAGTATTATTGTAGCCAGAATATACATCTTTTGGTTATTTTTTGTCATATTCTATATTTTGGTAAATTTACCAAAGAAAAGGCATTTTGTTGACCCAGACTACATAAACTTGTATGTGTATGAAAGTATATATGTATGTCTACATACGTACGCACACAGTTAATGAAGTCTGGCTCAACAAAATGCCTTTTCTTTGGCAAATTAAATACATATATATGCATGTTTTATATAAATTCAATATATAGCAGCCTCATCTTATATGTTTAATTAATTGTTGTTTTTCCTCTTTGTTTATGCTATTGGAAGTTCACAGGGAGTTAAAAAATGATTCTAATTACTTGCCTAACATTTTATAGCACATATGGTTTCTGTACCAAAAGTTTATTTGAAACAAATATTGTGTTTGGAGGCAAAATGTTTGAAGGTTTTATTGCAGTGGTCTAACAATTATTGAGTTTTTAATGGGAGAATTGCTCAGTGGAGTAAATTAAAATTGGCAGTTGAAGCTGCAAATATTCACGAAAGGAATCAGCATATAATTTTAAATTGTCAATTGCCTGGCTTAACATTTTGGCCCTCAGACCCTCAACACAGCATTGTAAGGACTCGAGAAGAGGACTGGTCAGTATTCTATAGTTTCATCGTCAATTTGTTTAACCAGACATAAATGCCATCTTATGTTTTAGTGAGTTTTGCTAATAATACAAATGGGATGTTTCAAAATACTTTGGCTTTCCTAATCACAGGTTTCAATAAAGCCATAATAATTTTATAGCCTCAAGATAGAAACAATTATCAAAAAGTGATATACCTTATTAAGAAAATGTGAATGTTCTTTGATAAAGTTAGAGGTTAAACTTAGAGGAGTGTAGATATTTAATCAAGTGTAACACTGACATTTTAATCAATTTAGTTGACTCATGAAGATTGAAGCCTAAGTTGTAAAAAGCTTACTAGGAAGTATTTTTTTTTTTTTTTTTTTTTTTTTTTTTGCGGTACGCGGGCCTCTCACTGTTGTGGCCTCTCCCGTTGCGGAGCACAGGCTCCGGACACGCAGGCTCAGCGGCCATGGCTCACGGGCCCAGCCGCTCCGCGGCATGTGGGATCTTCCCGGACCGGGGCACGAACCCTTGTCCCCTGCATCGGCAGGCGGACTCTCAACCACTGCGCCACTAGGGAAGCCCGGAAGTATGTTTTTCTATATAAAAAATACTTTGTAAAATAAACTAGTAGCCCCATTGAGTTATTTTGAAGTAATTATTTGTATAATCATTCAAATTTTATCAAGATTAAGGGTATTGGCTCTAGAGCTAGTCTGCTTGCTCTTGAATCCCACTGGTCATAATTACTGTGATTACTGCCCATAGAATCACTGGCCAGTTATATAACCTCTCTGTGCTTCAGATTCCTCATCCACAAAATGGAAATAAAAATGCACCTAATAAGGATTAAAAGTTACTTCACACAACATCTAGAACAATAAATGTTAGTTATTTTTGTCATTACTTAGCTATCACTATTATTACTGTTGATGTCTCTTATTCAGGAAAATAAAAGGAAACTATGGTTATAAAACATTTGCTATTACAAATTGTTTTAAGCAGCTTTTTAATGTGCTTAAAAATATTGATAATTCTTTTGTTCACTGTCATGATTCCCTTTCTTCAAAGGAAAGAAAAATAATTTTAAAGAAAAGAAATAGAATATTTTACTTCAATGGTAAAATAGTCATTTTTCTCTGTTCTAATTCACTACTTCCCAGACAACACATGCTAAGTACATCCTCATTTTCAATGATAAAGCTCAATAAACATTGATGGGTAGATAAGAGCCATGCTTCTTTTGTTTTTAAAGGTTTTTCACATAAATGGATGCTTTATAACTCTTTCAGATTCCTATACCTAAGATAAACTAGTTGTAGAAGCTGATGACATGCATACTGCAAGAACAAACTGAAGCCAAAACAGCACTATATCTATGAAATTCTCTAAATTTCACAATACCACCGCTTCCCTTATTCTTGCTTCTGTATATTTTCCAGTATAATCTACTCTGCTTCCTTCTGATAAAGTTGAAAGTTACAGAAGTCTACTCAGTGATTTTGGCATCACCTATACTCTCAGAAATCATAGAATGCAGTCACAAAGCAGGTAATTCAAGCTCACATTCTTTCAAGGCAAAAAAGATTGAGTTGCATTTAGTATGAGATTCCTGTAGTTTGAGAGCAATGCAGTTGACTGAATTGAACAAAAAGATGCATCTCTTTGCATCTTTCTGTTCAATTCAGTCAACTGTATAGCATAATATTTACGAGCCATTTCTATATTGGTTCTCTCCATAATTATTCAAATATTTGCCCCTATTTTTAAAAATACTTATCTCAATTTATTATAAATTCTTTTATTAGAGTGACACATTAAATTTCATATTGGTAACTGGTCATGGAACTTATAAACACACTTGCTTGACTGACCAAGTATACTATTATATGGATCCCCAAATATTGCATACTAAAAGTTCAGAGCCCAAATTTGCCCTAGGAGCAGCAAATTCTTTGTTATAAAACCACAATTCTGCTTACAGATATAATTCAACAAAATCATGCTCAAACATCTGAAGGGAAAAATTCATACAGCCAATGCATATATAATCTGGCATTTCTTTTTTACCTGGAGGGAAAAACTCAAACAACAACAACAAAAAACAAACAAAACATATCCTTGTAAGGGAGCAAACAAATGTGTTCAGGAAGTCCAGTAATCACAATGGATTTCTAACAATTTTATTTTTTTTAATCACTACACAGCAGATACATCTGTTTCAGTATAGCAAAAGCATTTTGCCTCCTCTGTGCAAGCGTCTTTATGGCTCATGTATTAATGACAGATTCTACAAATGAATATCAACTTTATTATTTTATAGAAATGTGCATAGTTTTGTGTCTGTGTCTATGTGTGTGTTTGTGTGTGTTATGGGAAGGGATATAGCTTTTCTAAATAAATGGTTTTAGTCCAACTTCACTTTTTAACACTGCCTTACTTTGGGTGGTGTTTTGTTTTCTAGGTGGTATCTTGAAATGTATTGTCTCCAAAGACCCCAGACTTCAGGCTAATTTTAAGCGAATTTATCAAATTTAGGAAAGTTTACAATGCCCCTTATTAAACTAAATTTTTATTACATTGCACTACTTATTTGGTTTTTATATATTTTCCTAATTATTGAATATGGAGATAGAAATAAAGCAGAGGTTCTGATTTCACTTAGGATAAAGAAAGTACTGTACTAACAATGAAAATAGCCAGGTATTATAAAATATTTCCATCATCCCCAACTTATTTTTATCTCAAATGTTTTGTGGTTACTCAACTGTCCATACTAGTCAAAACTCATCAATCTGTACATCTAAAAAAGGTGGATTTTTTTGTATTTAAGTTATATGTCAATAAACCTAAATTAAGTAAAATGAAAGAAAATAGCAATATTATGACATCTTTAGCATTTCTAGTGTTGTCTTATTCTAACATTTGTGAAATAAAGTCATCATTGATACTTCATTTTAAGTAAATCTTCATTAATAGTCTATGTATTAGTTTTCTAATGCTGCATAACAAATTACCACAAATTCAGCAGCTTAAGACAACACATATTTGTTATTTCACAGTTTCTGTGGTTCTGCTTCTGTCCGGACACAGCTCAGCTGGGTCTTCTGCTTCAGACTCTCTGACAAGAATGCAACTAAGGATTCAGGGCTAACAGCTAGGGGAGGATCTATTTCCAAGTTTATGTGGTTGTCAGAATTCAGTTCTTCATTGGCTGTTAGAGTGAGGGCTTTAGTTCCTTGCTGGCTGTTGTCTGGAGGCAGCCTTTAGTTCCTTGCCATGTGGGTCTCCCCACTAAGGTGACTTGCTTATGTAAAGTAATGACGGAGTGACATCCTTTCAACTTTGCAGTATTGTATTAGCTAGAAGCAAGTCAGAAATCCCACAGCCCAAGACTGTTAGTAACAGGAAGTGGAGAGCAGAGGGGGCTATGTTAGAAACTGCCACACCGAGTTAACATAAATGTAATTAATATATGTATATATATAACATTTAGAAATTCAGTGCCTAAGGTACATGAAGGTAATTGGTGTATTAGACAAAAAGTAAATTAAAACTATTTCATATTTACATATTCTGTCCCATATTTTGTTAGAAATAACTGCTAGAAAATCAAGTTTACCTATGCATTCCATCAGTCACTGAGATATTGATTTTCTTTAAACAAATGTATTTCTTTTTATGGCTCTGCTTCTGGATATTTAATATAATTCTGTTCTGACTCAGGCATACCATATGTCTAATGGGTCTTAATTTCCCTTTTTGCTACATATTATCTGAAAGATTTTATATCTTAGAAAGCTGTATTTTGAAGCCAATGATATCTGTAATTATATTCATATGCTTGCTGTGGTTAGGAATTTAGCATATGATTTTAATTAGTATCTGATTAAGCAAGTTGTCAAGAATTTCACTAGCTAATTTCATTAGCTAATCTCAATACATGTAATAACAACTTAAGCCCACTGTAAAACACTAATTCAAATTTGGTGAAAAAAATTTATATGTCAAAAGGGCTTTAGCTAAAAGATTTTAAATGAATTTTTAAAGTTTTTTTGATATTTTATTTTTTTACTCTTTCTAGAAGATATAAATAAAAATATAATTTCTAAAAGCCTATCAGGGAGTATATTTTAATTTCTATATTAAAATTTGTTTTATATTCAGTTTACTTTATTATTTTACATGTAGTACTTTATAGTTAATGTTCTAACATTACTCTTTTGATATCAGATCTTTATTTTTATATTCTTTGTCACTTAACCCATTTATAGGTATTGATATTTCTAGGTCTTTAAACATTCCTGACCACTGTTCCTTTATCTAGAATTCATTCTGTAAAAGACCAGTAGACTATAACACATTTTTCTTCAATTAAAAAATTGTTTAATGTTTTATAGCATTTTTAGGCTTGTTTTCACTATTCCACTACTAAACATTTTGTCTTATAAAATTATGATTTTATCATTACAAAGATATTTATTGCTTTAACCATACAGTCTATCTCTGGCAAGCTGAGAAAAAAAAATCTACTCCAGCGTGTTATTTGAAAACAAGGACTATTTTATTTTATTTTATTTTTTTTACTTTGGACTCACCATGCATCTTGCAGGATCTCAGTTCCTCAGCTAGGGACTGAACCCAGGCCCTGGCAGTGAAAGCGCTGAATCCTAACCACTAGACCAACAGGGAATTTCTGGACTTATTTTAATATGAATGATCATTTTGCTCCCTATCAACCTCATTATGTCAACATATCAAGAAGATAGAAGTTGCAACACTGAAAAGGCCATATGTATTGTCTGCTGCACACCGAATTATTATTTGACTTTTTGGACTCTAAAGTATGTATTCCTTTTAACTAGATACAATTCAAATGATCAATATATAATAACAGGTTTTTTACTTTGAAAAAGTGTTTCAGGATAAAACAGAATGAGGCTGTTAGCTTTCACATATATATTATTTTATTTTATTTTTTAAAAAAATCATTGCATTGGAAGATGTTTACTGATTCATGCAATCATTCATTAAAGAAATATTTATTGAATGTGTACTACATGCCAGACATTGAGGATGTAACAGTAATCAAATAAAGTTCTGTTCTTATGCAACTTACATTCTAGTGGCTGGGAAGTACAGAAAATAAATAATACGTATCTGTCAATTAATGATAAAATGTTACAAACATAAAGTAGGGATTGTGCACAGAAAGTGGAGGTTTGAGAAGAAGGAGAGTAATAATGCTTACAATTCCTCTCAAGTGCTTTTAAAATTGTTACAGAATTTTAGGGGATACAAGGAAGTTCAGAGATCATGAAATCCAAGCTCTTCATTTTACACATGAAGATATAGCTGCCCAACGTGGGTAGGGGAATGAATCAGCCAACATCTTATTTGATCATATATTGGCAAATTTGACCTGGAAACCAAATCATGTATTCCCAGATATAATGGCCATTTTACATAACTAACCTGTTCCAGAGTGTTCCAAGTTTGCTATCAAAAATTATACCTGAGGGGAAAGGAGGAAGACGACGGAAGATTAAGACGCGGAGATCAACTTCCTCCCCACAGATACATCAGAAATACATCTATACGTGGAACAACTACAGAACACCCACTGAATGCTGGCAGAAGACCTCAGACCTCCCAAAAGGCAAGAAACTCCCCACGTACCTGGGTAGGGCAAAAGAAAAAACAATAAACAGAGACAAAACAATAGGGACGGGACCTGCACCAGTGGGAGGGAGCTGTGAAGGAGGAAAAGTTTCCACACACTAGAAAGCCCCTTCACGGGCAGAGACTGCTGGTGGCAGAGGGGGGAAGCTTCGGAGCCACGGAGGAGAGCGCAGCAACAGGGGTGCGGAGGGCAAAGCAGAGAGATTCCCACACATAGGATTGGTGCCTACCGGCACTCAACAGCCCGAGAGGCTTGTCTGCTCACCCGCGGGGGTGGGCGGGGCTGGGAGCAGAGGCTCGGGCTTCGGTTGGATCCGTTGGATCGCAGGGAGAGGACTAGCAGCGTGAACACAGCCTGAAGGGGTTAGTGCACCACGGCTAGCCAGGAGGGAGTCCGGGAAAAGTCTGGACCTGCCGAAAAGGTAAGAGACTTTTTCTTCCCTCTTTGTTTACTGGTGTGCGAGGAGGGGGGATTAAGAGCGCCACTTAAAGGAGCTCCAGAGACAGGCGCGAGCTGCAGCTAACAGCGCGGACCCCAGAGACAGCCATGAGACGTTAAGGCTGCTGCTGCTGCCACCACTAAGAAGCCTGTGTACGAGCACAGGTCATTCTCCACACCTCCCCTCCCAGGAGCCTGTGCAGCCCACCACTGCCAGGGTCCCGTGATCCAGGGACAACTTCCCCAGGAGACTGCGCGCCTCAGGCTGGTGCAACGTCATGCTGGCCTCTGCCGCCGCAGGCTCGCCCCGCATCCGTGCCCCTCCCTCCCCCCCCCCCCACCGGCCTGAGTGAGCCAGAGCCCCCGAGTCAGCTGCTCCTTTAACCCCGTCCTGTTTGAGTGAAAAACAGATGCCCTCAGGCGACCTACACGCAGAGGCGGGGCCAAATCCAAAACTGAGCCCTGGGAGCTGTGCAAACAAAGAAGAGAAAGGGAAATTTCCCCCAGCAGCCTCAGGAGCAGAGGATTAAATCTCCACAATCAACTTGATGTACCCTGCATCAGTGGAATACCTGAATAGACAACGAATCACCCCAAATTGAGGAGGTGGACTTTGAGAGCAAGATTTATAATTTTTTCCTCTTTTCCTCTTTTTGTGAGTGTGTATGTGTATGCTTCTGTGTGAGATTTTTGTCTGTATAGCTTTGCTTTCAGCATTTGTCCTAGGGTTCTGCCCGTCCTTTTTTTTTTTACTTCTTAAAAAAAGTTTTTTCTTAATAATTATTTTATATTTTAATAACTTTATTTTATTTTATCTTACTTTATTTTATCTCCTTCCTTCCTTCCTTCCTTCCTTTTTCTTTCTTTCTTTCTTTCTACATTTTCTCACTTTTATTCTGAGCCGTGTGGATGAAAGGCTCTTTATGCTGCAGCCAGGAGTCAGTGCTGTGCCTCTGAGGTGGGAGAGCCAACTTCAGGAAACTAGTCCACAAGAGACCTCCCAGCTCAAGGTAATACCAAATGGAAAAAATCTCCCAGAGATCTCCATCTCAACACCAACACCCAGCTTCACTCAATGACAAGAAAGCTACAGTGCTGGACACCCTATGCCAAACAACTAGCAAGGGAGGAACACAATCCCACCCATTAGCAGAGAGGCTGCCTAAAATAATAATAAGGACACAGACACCCCAAAACACAGCACCAGACGTGGACCTGCCCACCAGAAAGACGAGATCCAGCCTCATCACCTAAACACAGGCACTAGACCCCTCCACCAGGAAGCCTACACAAGCCACTGAACCAACCTCAGCCACTGGGGACAGACACCAAAAACAACAGGAACTACAAACCTGCAGCCTGCAAAAAGTGGACCCCAAACACACTAAGATAAGCAATATGAGAAGACAGAAAAACACAGAGCAGATGAAGGAGTAAGATAAAAACCCACCAGACCTAAAAAATGAAGAGGAAATAGGCAGTCTACCTGAAAAAGAATTCAGAATAATGGTAATAAAGATATCCCAAATCTTGGAAATAGAATAGAGAAAATGCAAGAAACATTTAACAAGGACCTAGAAGAACTAAAGATGAAACAAGCAATGATGAACAACACAATAAACGAAGTTAAAAATACTCTAGAAGGCACCAATAGCAGAATAACTGAGGCAGAACAACGGATAAGTGACCTGGAGGATAAAATACCGGAAATAACTACTGCATAGCAGAATAAAGAAAAAAGAATGAAAAGAACTGAGGACAGTCTCAGAGACCTCTGGGACAACAGTAAACACACCAACATTCGAATTATAGGGGTTCCAGAAGAAGAAGAGGAAAAGAAAGGGACTGAGAAAATATTTGAAGAGATTATAGTTGAAAACTTCCCTAACTTGGGAAAGGAAATAGTTAATCAAGTCCAGGAAGCATAGAGAGTCCCATACAGGATAAATCCAAGGAGAAACATGCTAAGACACATATTAATTAAACTGTCAAAAATTAAACATAAAGAAAACGTATTAAAAGCAGCAAGGAAAAAACAACAAAAAGCACACAAGGGAATCCCCATAAGGTTAACAGCTGATCTTTCAGCAGAAACTCTGCAAACCAGAAGGGACTGGCAGGACATATTTAAAATGATGAAGGAGAAAAACCTGCAAACAAGATTACTCTACCCAGCAAGGACCTCATTCACATTTGATGGAGAAATTAAAACCTTTACAGACAAGCAAAAGCTGAGAGAGTTCAGCACCACCAAACAAGCTTTACAACAAATGTGAAAGGAACTTCTCTAGGCAAGAAACACAAGAGAAGGAAAAGACCTACAATAACAAACCCAAAACAATTAAGAAAATGGGAATAGGAATATACATATCGATAATTACCTTAAATGTAAATGGATTAAATGCTCCCACCAAAAGACACAGGCTGGCTGAATGGATACAAAAACAAGACCCATATATACGCTGTCTACAAGAGACCCACTTCACACCTAGGGACACATACAGACAGAAAGTGAGGGGATGGAAAAAGATATTCCATGCAAACAGAAACCAAAAGAAAGCTGAAGTAGCAATTCTCATATCAGACAAAATAGACTTTAAAATAAAGACTATTAGAAGAGACAAGGACACTACATAATGATCAAGGGATCGATCCAAGAAGAAGATATAACAACTGTAAATATTTATGCACCCAACATAGGAGCACCTCAATACATAAGGCAAATACTAACAGCCATAAAAGGGGAAATCAACAGTAACACATTCATAGTAGGGGACTTTAACACCCCACTTTCAGCAATAGACAGATCATCCAAAATGAAAATAAATAAGGAAACACAAGCTTTAAATGACACATTAAACAAGATGGACTTAATTGATATTTATAGGACATTCCATCCAAAAACAACAGAATACACATTTTTCTCAACTGCTCATGGAACATTCTCCAGGATAGATCATATCTTGGGTCACAAATCAAGCCTTGGTAAATTTAAGAAAATTGAAATTGTATCAAGTATCTTTTCCGACCACAATGCTATAAGACTAGATATAAATTATAGGGAAAGATCTGTAAAAAATACAAACACATGGAGGCTAAACAATACACTACTTAATAACGAAGTGATCACTGAAGAAATCAAAGAGGAAATCAAAAAATACCTAGAAACAAATGACAATGGAGACACGATGATCCAAAACATATGGGATGCAGCAAAAGCAGTTCTAAGAGGGAAGTTTATAGCAACACAATCCTACCTTAAGAAACAGGAAACATCTCGAATAAACAACCTAGCCTTGCACCTAAAGCAATTAGAGAAAGAAGAAAAAAGAAAACCCAAAGTTAGCAGAAGAAAAGAAATCATAAAGGTCAGATCAGAAATAAATGAAAAAGAAATGAAGGAAAGGATAGCAAAGATCAATAAAACTAAAAGCTGGTTCTTTGAGAAGATAAACAAAATTGATAAACCATTAGCCAAACTCAACAAGAAAAAAGGCAGAAGACTCAAATCATAGAATTAGAAATGAAATAGGAGAAGTAACAACTGACACTGCAGAAATACAAAAGGTCATGAGAGATTACTACAAGAAACTCTATGCCAATAATATGGACAACCTGGAAGAAATGGACAAATTCTTACAAATGCACAACCTGCCAAGACTGAATCACGAAGAAACAGAAAATATGAACAAACCAATCACAAGCACTGAAATTGAAACTGTGATTAAAAATCTTCCAACAAACAAAGCCCAGAACCGGATGGCCTCACAGGCGAATTGTACCAAAAATTTAGAGAAGAGCTAACACCTATTCTTCTCAAGCTCTTCCAAAATACAGCAGAGGGAGGAACACTCCCAAACTCATTCTACGAGGCCACCATCCCCCTGATACCAAAACCAGAAAAGGATATCACAACAAAAGAAAACTACAGGCCAATATCACTGATGAACATAGATGCAAAAATCCTCAACAAAATACTAGCAAACAGAATCCAACAGCACATTAAAAGGATCATACACCATGATCAAGTGGGGTTTATTCCAGGAATGCAAGGATTCTTCAATATACGCAAATCAATCAATGTGATACACCATATTAACGAATTGAAGGAGAAAAAACATATGATCATCTCAATAGATGCATAGAAAGCTTTGAACAAAATTCAACACCCCTTCATGATAAAAACCCTGCAGAAAGTAGGCATAGAGGGAACTTTCCTCAACATAATACAGGCCATATATGACAAACCCACAGCCAACATCGTCCTCAATGGTGAAAATCTGAAACCATTTCCACTAAGATCAGGAACAAGACAAGGTTGCCCACTCTCACCACTCTTATTCAACATAGTTTTGGAAGTTTTAGCCACAGCAATCAGAGAAGAAAAGGAAATAAAAGGAATCCAAATTAGAAAAGAAGAGGTAAAGCTGTCACTGTTTCCAGATGACATGATACTATACATTGAGAATCCTAAAGATGCTACCAGAAAACTACTAGAGCTAATCAATGAATTTGGTAAAGTAGCAGGATACAAAATTAATGCACAGAAATCTCTGGCCTTCCTATACATTAATGATGAAAAGTCTGAAAGTGAAATTAAGAAAACATTCCCATTTACCATTGCAAAAATAAGAATAAAATATCTAGGAATAAACCTACCTAAGGAGACAAAAGACCTGTATGCAGAAAATTATAAGACACTGATGAAAGAAATTAAAGATGATACAAATAGATGGAGATATATACCATGTTCTTGGATTGGAAGAATCAACATTGTGAAAATGACTCTACTACCCAAAGCAATCTACAGATTCAATGCAATCACTATCAAACTACCACTGGCATTTTTCACAGAACTAGAACAAAAAAATTTCACAATTTATATGGAATCGCAAAAGACCCTGAATAGCCAAAGCAATCTTGAGAACAAAAAACGGAGCTGGAGGAATCAGGCTCCCTGACTTCAGACTATACTACAAAGCTACAGTAATCAAGACAGTATGGTACTCGTACAGGCATGGAAATATAGATCAATGGAACAGGATAGAAAGCCCAGAGATAAACCCACGCACATATGGTCACCTTATCTTTGATAAATGAGGCCGGAATGTACAGTGGAGAAAGGACAGCCTCTTCAGTAATTGGTGGGAAAACTGGACAAGTACATATAAAAGTATGAGATTAGAACACTCCCTAACACCATACACAAAAATAAGCTCAAAATGGATTAAAGACCTAAATGTAAGGCCCAAAACTATCAAACTCTTAGAGGAAAACATAGGCAGAACACTCTATGACATAAATCACAGCAAGATCCTTCTGACCCACCTCCTAGAGTAATGGGAATGAAAACAAAAATAGGGGCTTCCCTGGTGGCACAATCGTTGAGTGTCCACCTGCCGATGCAGGGGACATGCGTTTGTGCCCCAGTCTGAGAGGATCCTACATGCTGTGGAGCAGCTGTGCCCGTGGGCCATGGCCACTGGGCCTGCAGTTCTGGAGCCTGTGCTCCACGATGGGAGAGGCCACGACAGTGAGGGGCCTGTGTACTGCAAAAAATAAAAAATAAACAAAAGGGACCTAATGAAACTTAAAAGCTTTTGCACAGCAAAGGAAACCATAAACAAGACCAAAAGACAACTCTCAGAATGGGAGAAAATATTTTCAAATGAAGCAACTGACAAAGGATTAATCTCCAAAATTTACAAGCAGCTCATGCAGCTCAATAACAAAGAAACAAACAACCCGATCCAAAAACGGGCAGAAGACCTAAATAGACAGTTCTCCAAAGAAGATATACAGACTGCCAACAAACACATGAAAGAATGCTCAACATCATTAATCATTAGAGAAATGCAAATCAAAACTACAATGAGGTATCACCTCACACGGATCAGAATGGCCATCCTCAAAAAATCTAGAAACAATAAACGCTGGAGAGGGTGTGGAGAAAATGGAACACTCTTGCACTGCTGGTGGGAATGTGAATTGTACAACCACTATGGAGAACAGTATGGAGGTTCCTTAAAAAACTACAAATAGAACTACCATATGACCCAGCAATCCCACTACTGGGCATATACCCTGAGAAATCCATTATTCAAAAAGAGTCATGTACCGAAATGTTCAATGCAGCTCTATTTACAATAGCCAGGAGATGGAAGCAACCTAAGTGTCCATCATCGGATAAATGGATAAAGAAGATGTGGCACATATATACAATGGAATATTACTCAGCCATAAAAAGAAACCAAATTGAGTTATTTGTAGTGAGGTGGATGGACCTAGAGTCTGTCATACAGAGTTAAGTAAGTCAGAAAGAGAAAGACAAATACCATATGCTAACACATATGTATGGAATCTAAGAAAAAAAAATGTCATGAAGAACCTAGGGGTAAGACAGGAATCAAGACACAGACCTACTAGAGAATGGACTTGAGGATATGGGGAGGGGGAAGTTTAAGCTGTGACAAAGTGAGAGAGTGGCATGGACATATATACACTACCAAACGTAAAATACATGGCAAGTGGGAAGCAGCTGCATAGCACAGGGAGATCAGCTCGGTGCTTTGTGACCACCTAGAGGGGTGGGATAAGGAGTGTGGGAGGGAGGGAGATGCAAGAGGGAAGAGATATGGGAACATATGTATATGTATAACTGATTCACTTTGTTATAAAGCAGAAACTAACACACTATTGTAAAGCAATTATACTCCAATAAAGATTTAAAAAAATAAATAAAATGCATACATTACAGAAAAAAAAAAGAAAAAAAAATTATACCTGAGGAAAGGCCAGGACATTTTTCCTCTACTCCTTTCTCTATCCCCACAGCAAGAAGAGTATTGCCCACTCTTTTTCAGATTTTTTAATAGCATTTTTAAATATCCTTCTTATAGTTCCAATCACATTCTTCCTCACTCTATATTTATTCATATGGATTCTCAACATGATTATAGAACAATGGAGGGTAAAATATACATTACTGTGTGTGCAGGTGTGCATGTGTGTATATGTGTATGTCTGTGTGGCTCCCCACATCCAGTTGATTAATAAACATTGTTGACACCTAAAACACATTTGCTGCATTTTTTGAAGCACCTTCACAGCCAGGACTGTTACTAGAAATGTTCCAAACATGAAAAATTTACATATATATTTTGACTCTGGGTCTCCTTCAATGCTTTCAGCTGGGCCCCAGGAAGCAATATTTATAAACTTGTGAAGCCCTTAGGGAAAGATGAGTAGAGTTGAAACTGGCTCATTTCTTTGGGTTCTTAAAATATCAAGACGAGCCTGAGGCTGTAAATGAGGCTTGAAATCTCTATTGGCTTCAAGGGCACATCTGGGTTGTAAGGCCTTCATGTGGGTTCACATTTATTCTTTTACATTTGAGTACCAATTGGAGCTCCCAGCCATGAGCAAAAGAAACTTTAGGGTTATTTAAGAATGTAATCAGTCAACTGGAAGCTTTTTATTGCATAGTCAGTAACCATCTGCAGTCAATAAAAAACCACCAGTTGGCCTAAATATGCAGAAACACACTGGTCACTTGTGTTTGGGGGTAGACTTGGTCCTATGCTCATGTGCACCTGTTTATCCATTCAAAAACACTATCATGTAGACTGGAAGAGGCAGTAACTACAACACTGCCAGTGAGGTACACAATACACTTGCATGTAAGAATATTTAGATTTTTCTCCATACTTTGCTTTAGAAGGATGCTTCTACTAGTCAATGAAGGCATGCCAATAAATTTACATCTGCAAGCCAAACCTTAGTTACAAAAATAAACCATAGAAAAATACAGATGAGTATGGTCTCCACATACCTTGATTTCATGAGAATATAAGTTGAAGTCAGGGTTGCATAAACGACTTCATAAATTGTTTCAGGAATTACAGTGATTCAGTATAAATGAAATCACAGCTGGCATTTATGTAAGACTGCTGTGAAAAATAGCTTTGCTTAAAGGTGCTGCTATCACTTGGTCAAGGGTTGTTTAAAAGTAGAGAAAAGGGCTATGGTATAAAAGTAATGAATAGTGGAAATGAATAAAATAGAAAACTATTGGTATAGCATGAAAAATATAAAATCCATCATAGTAATAACCATCCAATTTACTAAAATTTCTCAAGGTATATTATAAACTAGCTCTGAAAGATTTCTCTTATTTTTAGCTATGATGTTCTATATAAATGGGTTCAGGTTCCATTGCTTGTATGATAAAGTGAAAGCTTCAACTTGCCATTAGAACACCTAAAGTCAGAAAACAAGAGTAGTCACTACTCGTGAATTTGAGAAATATCTCTACCTCAGTGATCAGTAGCTTCTTGATTATGAAAAATAATAAAACTCTAATATCTTTTCTTTATTAATGAAAAGACTCAGCCCAGAGGTAAAGTAATTTGCTTTAGGTCATCAACTGAACAATGAGATGTGAGGCTAAAGTTTATATTTCCAGACTATGTTTAATGGGTTTATTTACAGCTTTGCTCTTCAAACTATGGTCCCTGGAGAAACAAAATCAGCATAACTGGGAAGCTTGTTAGACACGTAGAAAAGCTGTCTAGAGCTCAGACCCCTATTGATCTAGAATCTGCATTTTAAACAGATCCCCAGGTGATTCCTCTGCACAGTAAACTGGGAAAAGCAACACTTTACAGTATACTGTCTTCTCACTCCATGGTTGATGTAGGAAAAAAATGAGCTGATATATCTAAAACAACCTATGCTCCATAAATGCAACATAACTTTTCTTAATGGTGATTCTGAAAGTGCTTTTAATTCAAAATCTGGAATTAAATAAGAATGTCCTTGTAAAAATTTCACTAATAATAACCCTCACATTTTTCAAACCCACATATTCCAATGAATTCAAAGCTCTTCCAAAGTCAAACTGAGAGTAACTGTTTTAATTGAATATTCATAAAGTATGAAGCAATATTTAATCCACAAAAGATTTCATCCAAGGATGCTAGAAGAATTTACAGAAAGTATAGTTTATCTCCCTCTCTCGAAATTTGTGTATGATTACATGGAAGCAAAGTTATAATCTAAGACAAGTGGGGAAATTGTGCAAGAAGCTGGTAGTGGAAATAAATTTTCACATAGTCATTTCTGATATATTCACAGAAATGTCTAGCCCTTAAAGTAACAAGAGGAGCATATCAATCTTAACCTCTCTCTGCTTAGGTAAAGCACCTTAAATATGGCAATTGTGTCTTTTTTGAACTATGCATCCCCAGTGCCAAATGCAATGCTTGGCTAGATTAAGTGCCAAATAAATATTTTTTTTGCAAGAAACTAGCAGGGGAGGGAGAGGTGCAGAACTAGGCAAAAAAAAAAAAATATATATATATATATATATATATATATATATATATATATTTTTTTTTTTTTTTTCTGTTCACCTAATAGAAGAAAGAAGGAAATGGGATCTGACTGCTGTTATAATCAGAGGAAAATATGACAACTCTCAAAACAACTGAAGCTTAAAAGTCTCATATCTAAATATGATTTTTAAGGAAGAGTCAGTCATTTGAGAAACACTGCACTTATATGATTAAGAAGAGTTCTGTGCTCTTCCAGATACTGGACAGAATAAAGCCAAAAGCACCATAATCTCTATTGTTAAAGATAAAGTCAAAAATTGTATAAAAGCAACATGGAGCCTTAAAACAAAAAAATATGAAACAAGTTGATGCAAATCGGGCTCTATTTAATAGTTTTCATAATAAATGCAAAAGTATGAGAATGCAGTAAACCAAATATTTTAAATAATTTTGATTCTGGAAGATGATAAATAATTTTGATTCTGGAAGATGGCAGTAAACCAAATATTTTAAATAATTTTAATTATGGAAGGGGAAGATATTACTGGTGATTGCACAGTATATCAGAAGCAGTCCGGATCTCTGACAGTGGCCAGATTGCCACTGACCTTCAGGTGCTGACCTTCAGTGAATACCCACACCACCCACTCTTGCTCCAGCACTGCTCCCCTCTGGGACTGAGGGTCCTGGTACTGGGATAAGGAAGAGCACACATTTAAAGAGAACTGAGTCAGTTCAGACTGGAATCTCAAGGCTTCTGCTCCAGCAGTTTGGGACTTGACACTGCTCCTGACAGGGTGATGATGGACATTGGGCAGAGGCGAAGCCCCACCTCACACCTGGCTCCAGACCTAGCCCCTGCATCTCCAGCCCCACCTCCTACCAAGGTGATAGCTGCCAGCAAACACTGAGGTAAGGCGTGCCTTGTGTTCATGTCAAAACCAGTTCTCCCACTAAAGTCACTGGGCACACAGATACTGTATAGGAATACTCCCACATAAGGGTGCCTCTTCAAGACTGCCATAGGGGGCTTCCCTGGTGGCACAGTGGTTTAGAGTTCACTTGCTGAGGCAGGGGACATGGGTTCGTGCCCTGGTCCGGGAAGATCCCACATGCCGTGGAGTGGCTAGGCCCGTGAGCCATGGCCAGTGAGCCTGCGCATCTGGAGCCTGTGCTCCACAACGGGAGAGGCCACAACAGTGAGAAGCCCATGTACCACCAAAAAAAAAGACTTCCATAGGTAACTGTTTCACCTAATTTCATAGAGATATTAAAAGATAAGGAAAAATGAGAAGACAGAATTTGTCTCAACTGAAGAGCAAGAGAAAACTCTTTAAAAACAAATAGTGAAATGGAAATAAATAACTTCATAGATAAATAATTCAAAGCATTATTAGTAAGAACACTAACTGAATTATGGGAAAGAATAGAGGAACACAGTGAAAATTTTAATAAGAAACTAGAAAATATGAAAAAGTCCAGTCAGAACTGAAGAATACAATAATTGAAAAAAAAAATAAAACACAATAGAAGAAATGAACAATGGACCAGGTATTACAGAAGGATGCATAAATGATCTGGAAGACAGAATAATGGAAATCACCCAATCAGAATGACAAAAAGAAAAACAAATTTAAAAAATGGTAATAATTTAAAGGATGTCTGGTACAACATCAAGCATATCAATATTCACATTGCAGCAGTTCCAGAAGGAGACAAGAGAGAGAGAAGGGGTCAAAAATGTATTTAATGAAATTACAGCTGAAAAATTCTCAATCTTGAAGAAGGAAACAGATATCCAATTTCAGGGCCCCAAACAAGATGAGCCAAACAGATCCACATCAAGACATACCATAACAAAAATGGCAAAAGTTAAAGAGAGAATTCTAAAGGCAGAAAAAGAAAAATAGTCATATAAAAGGGAACCCCCATAAGGCTATCAGCTGATTTTCTTGCAAACACTTGGCAGATCATAAGGGAGTGGCATGATACATTTAAAGTGCTGAAAGGGAAAAACCTGCAACCTAAGTTATTCTAGCCAGCAAGATCATTATTTATAATTAAAGGAGAGATAAAGAACTTCTCAGACAATGAAAAACTAAAACAGTTTATCAGTACTAACCAGACCCTAAAAAAATGTTAGAGTCTTCTCGAACTAGAAAATAAAAGGCTATAACAAGAACTAAGTATCCATAGAAAAGAAGAAAATCCCATTATTAAAGACAAGTCTGTAGTAAAAGCTGGAGATCAACAACTTAAATAAGTTAATATAAAGATTAAATACAAAAAAATGTAAAATAAATTACAACTATAATAATCAGTAAAGGGATATAGATGAAGATGTAAAATATGACATCAAAAACAGAAAGTGTGGGAGAAGGGAGTAAAACTGCAGTTATTTTAGAACATGTTTGAACTTAAAGGACAACCTATTTAAAATAAATAGATACAGTTATAGGTCAAAATATATGATCCCCATGGTGACCACAAATCAAAAACCTACAATAGACACACAAAAACAAGAGAGAAAGAAACAAAAGTATACCACTAAAGAAAATTATCAAAGTACAAGGAAAGAAACTAAAAGAAGTAGAAATGAACAGGGAAGAACTAAAAAGAAAAAAACCAATTGGAAAACAGGATATAGAATGGCAATTGTACAAACCTATCAATAATTATTTTAAATGTTGATAGACCAAATGCTTCAATCAAAAGGTGACTGATTGCATAAGAAAACAAGACCCTTCAATATTCTGCCTACAAGAGACTCACTTATAAGCTAAAGACACACACAGACTGCAAGTGAAGGAATGGAAAAAGATATTTCATGCAAATGGAAACACGAAGGCAGGTGTAGCAGAACTCATATCAGACATACAGACTTTAAAACAAAGTCTATAACAAAAGACAAAGAAAGGCATTATATAGTGATAAAGGGATCAACAAAGAAGAGGATATTAAACTTGTTAACATATATGCATCTAATAAAGGACCACCTAAATATATAAAGCAAATACTAACAGATATAAAGGGAGAAACTGACAACTGTACAATAATAGTAGGTAACTTTAACACCCCACTTGCACCAATGGACAGAACATACAGACAGAAAATCAATAAAGCAACAGTGGTCTTAAATGACACAACAAACCTGTTGGACTTAATAGATATCTACAGGACATTCTATCACAAAACAGCAGAATGCACATTCTTTTCAAGTTCACATAGCACATTCTCCAGGAAAGATCACATGCTAGGCCACAAAACAAATCTCATCAATTTTAAGAAGATAGAAATTATATAAAACATTTTTCAGGCCACAGTGGTATGAAACTAGAAATCTATTATGGGAAGAAAAATGGGAAAAGCACAAATGCATGGAGACTAAAAAACATACTACTAAAAAATCACTGGGTCAATGAAGAAATCAAAGAGGAAGTCAGAAAATACCTCAAGACAAATGAAAATGGAAATACAAACTTTCCAATATCTATGAGATGCAGAAAAAGCAGTTCTAAGAGGGAAGTTTATGTGATACAAGCATACTTCATGAAACAAAAATCTCAAATAAATGACCCAACCTTTCAACTAAAGGAATTAGAAAAAGCAAAACAAAGCCCAAAGTCAGCAGAAGAAAGGAAATAATAAAGATCAGAGAGTAAATAAATAATACATAGACCAAAAAACAAACAAAAAACAATAGAAAAGGCCAATGAAACTAAAAGCTGCTTCTATGAAAAGATGAACAAAAATTAATAAACCTTTAGCCAGGCTCATCAAGAAGAAAAGAGAGAGGACCCAAATAAAAAATAAAAATGAAGGATGAAAAATAACAATTGATACCAAAAATCACATGATCATCTCAACAGATGCAGAAAAAGGATCTCACAAAATTCAATATCCATTCATGATAAAAACTCTCATCAAAGTGAGTATAGAGGGAACATATCTCAATATAATGAACATTTGTGACAAACCCACAGCTAATATTATACGCAATGGTGATAAACTGAGAGGCTTTTCCTCTAAAATCAGAAACAAGACAAGGATGCCCACTCTCACCACCTCTATTTAAGATAGTATTGGAAGACCTAGCCACAGCAATCAGACAAGGAAAAGAAATAAAAGACATTCAAATTGGAAGGGAAGAAGTAAAACTGTCCTTATTTGCAGATGACATTATGCTATATGTAAAATACCCTACAGTCTCCAGAACTATTAGAACTAGTAAATGAATTCAGTAAAGTTGCAGATTTTAATTAATGAGATTAATGTACAGATATCTGTTGCTTTTTTATACATTATTAATGAACTATAAGAAAGAGAAATTAAGGAAACCATCTCATTTACAATTACATCAAGAAAAATAAAATACCAAGGAGTAAACTTACCCAAGGAAGTGAAAGACTTATAATGTGCAAACTATAAAACACAGATGAAGGAAGTTGAAAATATTACAAAGAAATGGAAAAATATCCCATGATCTGGGATTGGAAGAGTTAATATTGTCAAAATGTCCATACTACTGAAAGTGATCTACAGATTCACTGTAACCCTTATCACAATACACAGGACATTTTTTTCACAGAATTAGAACCAGTAATCCTAAAATTTATACAGAACCACAAAAGACTCCTAATGGTAAAGGCAATCTTGCGAAAAAACAACAAAGCTTGAGGTATCAAGTTCCCTGACTTCAGACTATAATACAAAGCTACAGCAATCAAAACAGCATGGTACTGGCACCAAAATAAACATACAGATAAATTAAACAGAATAGAGAACGCAGAAATAAACCCACACACTACGGTCAATTAATCTACGACAAAAGGGGCAAGAATATATAATGGAGAAAAGACATTCTCTTCAGTAAGTGGTGCTTGGAAAACTGGACAGGTCCATGTGATTTGAATATTTCCTCACAAATATATGAAAAATAAATTCAAAATGGATTAAAACCCTAAATGTAAGACCAGAAACTATGAAGCTCCTAGAAGTGAACATAGGCAGGACACTCTTTGACATAAATTGTAGCAATATTGTTTTAGTCTGCCTCCTAAGGCAAAATAAATAAAAGCAAAAAATAAACAAATGGTGCTTAATTAAACTTAAAAGCTTTTGCACAGCAAAGAGAACCATCAACAAAAATGAAAAGACAACCTATGGACTGGGAGAAAATATTTGCAAAGATATGACTGATGAGAGTTAATATCCAAAATGTATAATCAGCTCATTCAATTCAATATCAAAAAAGGACCCAATAAAAAAATGGGCAGAAGACCTGAATAGTCATTTTTCACAAGTAGTTATGCAGATGGCCAGCAGGCACATGAACAAATGCTCAACATTCCTTAACATCAAAGAAATACAAATCAAAACCACAATGAGATATCACCTCATACCTTTCAAAATATTATCATGAAAAAGTCTATAAATAACAAATATTGTGTAGGATGTGGAAAAAAGGGAACACCAGTACACTCTTGGTGGGATTGTAAATTAGGTTCCTCAAAAAACTAAAAAATAGAACTACCATATGATCCAGAAATTAGGCTTCTGGCCATATAGCAGAAGAAAACAAAAACAGTAATTCTAAAAGATATGAAGATATGCATACCTTAATATTCACAGCAGCATTATTTATAATAGCTAAAATATGGAAGCCATCTAAATGCTCATCAACAGATTAATGGGCAAAAATGATATGGAGTATATATACAATGGAATATTCCTCAGCCATAAAAAAAATAATGAAATTCTGCCATTTGCAATAACTGGATGGACCTAGAGAGCATTATGCTTAGTGAAATAAGTCTGACAGAGAAAGACAAGTACTCTATATTATCACCTATAAATAAAATCTAAAAAAAAAACACACACACACACACAAATGTATATCACTAAACAGTAACAGACTAGCCAATATAGAGAATGAACTAGTGGCTACCAGTGGGGAGAGGGAAGTGGGGAGTGGTGAGGTAAGTGTAGGAGATTAAGATATACAGACTATTATGTATAAAATACATAAGCAACAAGGACATATTGTACAGCATAGGGAAATATATCAATTGTTTTGTAATAACTTTAAATGGAGTATAATCTCTAAAAATACTGCATCACCATGTTTTACACCTAAAACTAACATAATATTGTAAATCAACTATACTTGCATTTTTAAAAGCTGAATTAAAAAAAAGGAAAAAACCTCACACTACCAGGCCTTAGTTCCACAAGCTGAGTTAATAGATGTAGACGAGAGTAGTAAAGTTGAATTTTGAAATGAGCAAAGTTTTTCTTCTATATGTTTATCTTAACTACCTGTTCAGTGACAGTACACTGTAGTTTAAATATATTATCTATAAGTTATCAGAAAATTGAATTAGAATTTACTATGTATATATATATATATATATATATATATAATATTTTACGATTTTGATTATGAACTTTGTAGTAAGAAGGGAGTACAAGCTTTATTTAGTATAAATCAAATGTATTTACTTGTAAGGGCTTTAATGACAATGAGTCTGGACATCAAGAGTGTAACTGATGGAACAATGGATACCAAAGCAAAACAATGCCTATATCCACAACCTAGGAGAGAAAGCAGAAAGAAAACAGAGAACTCTAGTAGTCTATTTCTTGGAAACAGAAAAACACAAGTCTTTATTTAATAGAGGAAACAAATTCCTTGAAAGTAACATAAGAGTACAGTATCAAAACCAATTTATATAGGTTTTACAATGAAATAAGATAAAACTGCATATTCACTGTTAAATGACCATTGTACTTGGCTTGGAGAATTGGATTAGTTTATTACAGTCACATGAAAAGACATAAGTATCATTGTTAACAACAACTGATCTTGAGAAAATAGTTTCACTTAAATTATAACAGCAAATAAAATATTGAATCCACACACACACTATGCCCATCACTTATACTAAATTCTGTAATCCTAAACTCATAAAAAATTGCCTCTGTTTGTTGTTTCTCTTTCATTACAATCAGATAAGAGCAAAATATCTTTCAACAGACAAAAGTGATGTGTACAGCAGATTTTATGGACTTTTCCTTTGCACTGAAATGTTTTTACTCAGGGCATTCCAGGACATGAACATTTTCCTCTGTCTTGTCATACTATTACCATCAAAAATAAGAGAACAAGATGTCAAGAAAGAGAAAATTTGAATACAACTTTAGGTCACATACCTTCCTACTTATGAACAGTACTACAAGTGATAACTATTTCTATAATATATTAAAATTAGCAGTAATTATATCAAATGTACATAAGGGGCTGTGCCTTTTAAAGCTCATTTAGGTGGACTTCCCTGGTGATGCAGTGGTTAAGAATCCACCTGCCAATGCAGGGGACATGGGATCAATCCCTGGTCCAGAAAGATCACACATGCAGTGGAACAACTAAGCCTGTGTGCCACAACTACTGAGCCCGCACGCCTAGAGCCCATGCTCCGCAACAAGAGAAGTCACCACAATGATAAGCCCATGCACTGCATCAAAGAGTAGCCCCCACTCACCACAACTAGAGAAAGCCTGTGCACAGCAATGAAGACCAAACACAACCAAAAATGAATGAATGAATTAATTAATTTAAAAAAATAAATAAAGCACATTAGGAGTTTTTACATTCTGTTCATTTAAACTTCACTACTTTAAATACTTGAATTTCTCTCAAGCTACCTCAAATTAATAATTCATTACTTTATTCTCTCAATGCAGCTTAAATTGAATACATTTTTCTTATGCTATTACTCCTTGTGAAGTAAAGAAAAACTGACAGTACACTAAACTAGCAATGAGTGCAACATTTCAAGACTTCACTTAGGTCTGTCTTCAAATCCATTTGGTATTTTTTGTTTTCAACTTGTGTTATATTATTTTAATTAGCTTTTTCATTACACATAAGGAAAAGGGATCCATACAGGAAAAGAAGTAAAACTGTCACTACTTACAGATGACATGATACTACACATAGAAAATCCTAAAGATGCTATCAGAAAACTACTAGAGCTCAGCAGTGAATTCAGTAACATTGCAGGATACAAGTTAATACACAGAAATGTGTTGCATTTCTATACACTGACAACAAAAGATCAGAAAGAGAAATTCAGGAAACAATCCCATATACCATTACATCAAAAAGAATAAAATACCTGGGAATAAACCTACCTAAGAAGGCAAAAGACCTGTACTCTGAAAACTGACACATAAAAGATATTGAAGATGAAACAAACAGATGGAAAGATATACCATGTTCTTGGATTGGAAGAATTAATATTGTTATAATGACCATAGTACCCAAGGCAATCTACAGATTCAATGTAATCCCTATCAAACTACCAATGGCATTTTTCACAGTACTACAACAAAAAATTTTAAATTTGTATGGAAATACAAAAGACCCTGAATAGACAAACAATCTTAGAAAGAAAAACAGCTAGAGGAATCAGGCTCCC
The DNA here is from genome assembly GCF_951394435.1 of Stenella coeruleoalba. Classification (NCBI taxonomy): domain Eukaryota; kingdom Metazoa; phylum Chordata; class Mammalia; order Artiodactyla; family Delphinidae; genus Stenella; species Stenella coeruleoalba. The sequence goes on from NC_137148.1 coordinate 85,093,557, forward strand.
TGACTTCAGACTATGCTACAAAGCTACGGTCATCAAAACAGTATTGTACTGGCACAAAAAAACAGACATAGATTGATGGAACAGGAGAGAAAGCCCAGAAATAAACCAACACATCTATGGTCAATTAATCTATGACAATGGAGGCAAGAATATACATTGCAGAAAAGACAGTCTCTTCAATAAGTGGTGCTGGGAAAACTGGTCAGGTACATGTAAAAGAATGAAATTAGAACATTTTGTAATACCAGACACAAAAATAAACTCAAAATGGATTAAAGACCTAAACGTAACACTGGATACTATAAAACTCCTAGAGTAAATCATAGGCAGAACACTGACATAAGTCACAGCAATATCTTTTTGGATCTGCCTCCAAAGAAATTGGATTGACATATATACACTAATATATATATAATGGATAACAAATAAGAACCCACTGTATAAAAAAATAAATAAAATAAAATTTTAAAAAAAAGAAATGGAAATAAAAACAAAAATAAACAAATGGGACCAAATTAAACTTAAAAGCTTTTGCACAGGAAAGGAAACCATAAACAAAACGAAAAGGCAACCTATAGAATGGGGAAAATATTTGCAAGCAATGCAACTGGCAAGGGATTAGTTTCCAAAATATATAAACACCTCATACAGGTCAATATCAAAAAACAAACAAACAGCCCAATCAAAAAATGGGCAGAAGATCTAAATAGACATTTCTCCAAAGAAGACATACAGTTTGCCAACAGGCACATGAAAAAATTCTCAACGTCACTAATTATTAGGGAAATGCAAATCAAAACTACAATAAGGTATCACCTCACACTAGTCAGAATGGCCATCATCAAAAAGTCTACAGATAGGGACTTCTCTGGCAGTCCAGTGGTTAGGTCTCTACACTTCCACTGCAGGGGGCACAGATTCGATCCCTGGTCAGGGAACTAAGATCCCCATATGCCGCACGGCACAGACCAAAAAAAAAAAAAAAAAAAGTCTAAAGAGAATAAATGCTGGAGAGGGTGTGGAGAAAAAAGAACCCTCCAACACTGTTGATTGGAATGTAAATTGGTATTGTCACTATGGGGAACAGTATGGAGCTTCCTTAAAAACCTAAAAATAGAGTTACCATATGATCCTGCAATTCCACTCCTGGGCATATATCCAGAGAAAACTATAATTAGGAAATAATATGTGCACCTCCATGTTCATTGTAGCACTATTTACAATAGCCGAGACATGGAAGCAACCTAAATGTCCATGACAGATGAATGGATAAAGAAGACGTGGTGTGTGTGTGTGTGTGTGTGTGTGTGTGTGTGTGTGTGTGTGTGTGTAATGGAATATTACTTAGCCATAAAAAGGAATGAATAATGCCATTTGCAGCAACATGGATGGACCTAGAGATTATCATACTAAGTGAAGTAAGTCAGACAGTGAAAGACAAATATATGATATCACTTATATGTGAAATATAAAAAGAAAGATACAAATGAACTTTTTTTACAAAACAGAAAGAGCCTCACAGACATAGGAAACAAACATTGTTACCAAAGGGGAAAGGGAGTGGAATAGATAAATTAGGAGGTTGGAATTAACATTTACACACTACTGTATATAAAATAGATAACCAACAAGGACCTGCTGTATAGCAAAGAGAACTATACCCAATAGTTTGTGATAACTTATAAGAGAAAAGAATCTGAAAAAGAAGATATGTATGTATGTATAACTGAATCACTGTGCTGTACACCTGAAACTAACACTACATTAAAAAAAAACATAATGAAAAGGGGAAAAAATCAAAAGAACTGGAAAGCAGTTGCCTTCTGTTTTACTTCCTAATACACCTTTTTAAATGATTGCACATCCTCATAACTCCTAATAGTTATATTTTTTCTCTGGGCCAGTGTCATCCATAAAACAAATATTAATGAACCTTTTCTACCTCATAGAGGTTTTGTTACAAAATACAAAGTTGTCCCTCATGGAACTTGATGAAATTTTTGATGATGACAGAAGAGAAAGGTGAGAATTACTAAAATGAGAACAATAAGGATGACCATAGCTAATATTTTTGAATACTTGTTTCATATTATAAACTTGATAGGCATTTAGTAGATACATACATACATGCATGGGTAATTCAGTTGATATTCACTTTCATATGTAATCCTCACAGCAATCTGTAAATTATGTAATATTAATATCCCCATTAGGCAATTAAGAAAATAGATTAGAAATGCTTATTAAATTAAAATGGTGACTATTTTTAGATGTATTAGCTTCTACAAATATTAACTTATAAATTAATAAATTTCCTTAGTAAGACTGATGACCATACTTGGACTCCCAAGTGTACACTTTTTTCAGTATCTATTATATGCTCAACACTACAATAAATTCTTTACAAAATTTATCTCAGATGATTCTCAAAACCTTACAAAGTTTCTCTTATTTTCTTTTCCTGTTTAATAGACAATGAAACAAATTCAGTGATGTTCAATTACTTAAAAGAAGCACCAGGGGTCCAATTCAATTCTGACTCTAAAATCTAAGCTCTATTTATTACTACAGTGATTCCGAGCAGCGTACATTACTTCAATTTATATAATAAGTATTTCATGGGATTTAGTTATGTCAAAATATTGACAAGGTCTATTATCTTTGAAATACCTTAATAAATTAGGGATTTGGGGTCATTTAAATGAACAATTGTTAGTTTTGTTTTAATTGAAGGAATTAAATGATAATATAAGAGCAAATGACTTTTGAGATATTATAACAGATTATTCCAAATCCTCTAAAATATACACAGGGATATTTCAGACATATACTTATAGATCATATTTTGTTAAAAGTGGTAGTGAAACCTGAAGGAAAACGCTGGCTCTGTTCTTCCAAGTGTGGTGCTCTCCCACACTATGCTTGATAACCTGATATGACTTAAATCTCTCAATGATTAGAAGTAGATTTATTTTTCTGGATGATAAAAAATATAATAATAGTTAAAATTATCCATAAAGGCATAATTCTGTATACCCTGCTCAGACCTAAGTGTGACACTAGGAAAATAGGGTTCTCAGTTACCCTGCTACAGAGCATATTCAACTGACAGCCTTAGCTGCCACCTGTGAGAATCCACAACCATGTCTGCACTGAGGCTGTATTTCCACTTGCTAATGTCTGTACATGGTGGGGATATTCGTACTCTAACAGGAACCTTTGGCTTAAGGACTTCCCATCAGACTAGTTGAAATTTTCATAGAGCTGTACAGGAGTCTGATTCCATCTGTGTAATCCACCTCTCCCTACACTCTTCTCTCACAGGTGTCAGACCTGCTTACAGTCAATGGGCTCTCTTTGGCTACTCCTGATCCCCTGCCCCTTTATTCTTCACAGATGTATATTATCCTATCCCACTTTGGGGTCTGCATTGCAAAGCACCGGAACTAACACACCAAGTCAATAAATCCTTACCTAGAAGGAGGACCGAAAATGAATCAAAAGTAAACCATTGAAGTTTATTTTGAACATCATTTCTAAGAATATTTATTGCAGATAGGCACTTGGAAGTAAGTTGGAAAAAGAATCTGTTAAATTGCTTGATGAATAAAGTGTTCACCTCCAACCTTGAGAAAATATTTGATTCTTACACGTCAATCCTCTTTAAGGAGAAAAAGCCAGACTTTCTAAGTTCATAGCTACTCAGGTTAAGGGTGGCAGTGAGGGTTAAGGGGAGAGCGAGATGATTGAAAATGTCTTCACATGATATACTGCACTGTTCACTGGAAAGAGATACTGCTCAAAACAGATTTCACATACACACTTTGTGAACTAAACTCCTTTTGCTAAGAAAAAGAAAAGTATGAGGTGGGCTTTGGTTCAGATATTTGCAAAATATCTTTTTATATTCTTCAAAATCAAGAAGGCTATATAAGCAGACACTTTAGATATTTTTACAATCAAATTAATTTATCTGTGCCTTCATTCAATAATTATTGAACTCCTAGTTGTGGTAAACAATCTGCAAGGGTTTGAAATAAAGTTGTGAATAAAACACAATCCTTGCCACAGTCTGATTGAAGTGTGAGGCAACCAAGTGAGCATTTTAAATACTGTGCAAGTATTTGTGATAAGTGAGAATGTGAATGGAGCATAAAAGAAGGAGACACCTAATTTATTGTGAAAGTATTAGGAAAGGTATACCTTAGGAAGTAATGCTTCTGATGAATTCTGAAAGATAAACAGAGTTAATCAAGGGCACAAGGTAGTGAAGTCTTATCACTGATATGGGTGTGAGAGAGAGCATCTGTAGAAGTGACTCTGAAACCATAGAAGTACAAAATAAGTGTTGATTCAACTGAGATGAAAACTTGTGTTGAGGATAGAGTAATAAAGGTTAGAAAGGACCCTGCATTCTCCCTAATGTTGAACGTTAAACTTTGGTCGGGGTAGAACTTTTTATGCATTTTAAGTAGGGGTTTGAGATTGAGCTCACAGAGGAAATGCAGCAGACTATTACAAGAGTCCAGATGATAAAGAATGAGCAACTGAACCAAAATGGCAGGGACAGAGAAAAGTCAATGGCTAAAGGTAATATATTTAACAGAGATTAATGGAATTTAGTGACAGTTATTGATAGATTGTAGGAATTAAGGAAGAGAGAAAACTCAAAGATGATTCCCAAGTATCTAGCTAAACAAAGTGGTGGATGATGTCATTAAATGAGATATAGAGCCAGAAAAGGAATAGAATTTAAAAAGAAAGATAAGTGCACAATTTTGGAGATGACTGAGTCTATCAAATGCACATATATGCAGGAAACTGTGTATATTTTCAAAACATTAGTGAAAAAGTCTTATGCAGTGATACAGGCTTAATGGTCATCAACTTATAGTGGGCACCGGAATCCTAAGGTGTGATGATTACTGAGGGAAGCAAAACAAAGTAAGAAAGCAAAGTAGTCCTGAGAAAAGCCTGGAGAATGTTACCATTCCATTTAGCTGAGGAAGAATAACATTTCCTACTATGCTTAGATTGCAACAAATTGATATTTACAAGAATGATAGGAAAGAGGCTATTTTTTAGCTTGTTATACTTTTATAAATTGTCCTCTCATTTGTTTTCCAACTGATTTCTCACAATCACTTTGTTAGATAATTAGGAAATGTATTATTTTCCTCATTTTATTTTTTGGTACTTGGGAAGGTAAACTTGAACATTGTTGTTTGAGTACTAAGTTTGTTGAATTTCCAATATTTCATATTATATTATAATAATCAAATACAGCTTAAGTGAAGTCTAAACAATGACAAAAATTTTGTTCAATGCTGAAATTAAGTCAGGTATGTTGAAATAGTTTCATAAAGATGATTTTTAACCATGGTGGGACACTAGTACTGCAGGAACATATTATAAATCACATATTGAAATTTTGATTTGAAATGTTTGTTATGAGGGATAAAGCTGATGATTATGCCCCTTCCTACATGCATGACTAAAAGCAGTACCACAATCAATGGATAGCCATGAAACAATTTTTTTTCCTGAGGTTAATTAATTACCCTTCTCAATAATTAAAAGTCTTTGCATAATTCCCCATATAAAGCAAAGACAGTACAATGCAAAAGATGATTGTATAATTTTCCCTAGTAGGTTAAATCTAATCCAGGATCTTGTGAGGCAGCTCCATAGATAATAAATGTTCACAAATAATCAAATGTTATAATAATTCTGCTCAATGTGAAATTTAAGAGGGTGTGATCATTCAATGAAATTATCCTGAAATCTTTGAATTATCAATCTGACACCCAAAACTTCTCCAGCTGAACAAAATTTCATTTAGTTTTTTAAAATTATTTTTAAAATTTTGAGATAATTGTAGATGCACATATAATTTTAAGAAATAATACAGAGATGTGGTACATATATACAATGGAATATTACTCAGCCATATAAAATGAGATAATGCCATTTGCAGCAACATGGATGGACCTAAAGATTATCATACTAAGTGAAGTAAGTCAGACAAAGACAAATATATGATATCACTCATATGTGGAATCTAATTTTAAAAATAATACAAATGAACTTACTTGCTAAAGTGTAACAGACTCACAGATATTGAAAACAAACTTATGGTTACAGAAGGGGAAACGTGGTGGCGGGAGAGATAAATCAGGAGCTTGGGATGAACATACACACACCATTATATATAAGATAGATAAGCAACAAGGACATACTGTATAGCACAGGAAACTCTACTCAATATTTTGTGATAACCTATATGAGAAAAGAATCTAAAAAAGAATGAATATATGTATATGTATAACTGAATCACTTTGCTGTACACCGGAAATGAACACAACATTGTAAATCAACTACACTCCAATAAAATTAAAATTTAAAAAAAGGAAGAAATAATACAGAGAGATCATATGTATACTTACCCATTTTTCTCCAATGGTAGCATCTTGCAAAACTATAGTACAATATAATAACCAGGATATGAATCTTAATAGAGTGAAGATACAGAAGATTGCCATCATGCCAAGGACCAATTATGTTGCATTTTTATAATCACAAATACTTCATTCTGGGTTCCAAGCTTCATTAACCCTGGGCAACCACTTATCTGCTCCCTATTTCCACAATGTTGTCATTTTTAAAATGTTATATAAATGGGATCATACAGGATATAAACTATTGGGATTTCATTCAGTATAATTTTCTGAAAATGTACTCAGTTTATTGCATATTTCAACAGTTTCTTCCTTTTCATTACTGAGTAATATTCCATTGTATGGATGTACCACAGGTTACTTCACTATTCATCTATTGAAAGATAACTGGATTATTTCCCGTTTTTAACTATTATGAATAAAGCAGCTATAAACTTGCATGTATAGATGTTTATGTGAACATATCTCTTCATTTCTCTGAGAGCAATTTCTGGGTTATATAGCAGTTAAACATATTTAGTGTTTTAAGAAACCTCCAAACTGACTTCTACGTGGCTATACCATTTTATATCCTTAACACCCATGTATGAGTGATCCAGTTCCTTCATCAGCATTTGGTGTTATCACTACCTTTTAGTTAGCTATTATGATAGGTGTGTATCTTACTGTGGCTTTAATCTGTGTTCACTAATGGCTAAGGATGTTGAAAATCTTTCATGTGCTTACTTGCCATCTGTAAATCCCCTGCTGTAAAATGTTTATTTGTGTCTTTTGCCGATTTTCTATGTTTTTTTAAAAAAATGTGTGTTTGAGAGTTTTTTACATATTCTAGATCTAGTCCTTTGTTGGATATGTGGTTTGCATATGGTTTCCCCAAGTCTGTAGATAAAATTTTCAATCACTTATCAGGTTCTTTAACAGAATAAAAGTTCTTAATTTCGATGAAGTCCAATTTTTCCTTTTATGGATTTTGCTCTAGTGGTCAATTTTAAGTATTCTTTGCCTGGTCCTAGATCCCAAGGTTTTGTTAATTTTTTCAAAATGTAAAACTATGTGACATTTAAGTACATGGCTATTTTAAGTATTTTATAATGTGTGAGACAGGTTGAGGGTCGTTTTTTTGCCTATGTATGTCCAATTGTTCCCACAACATTTATTGAAAAGGCTGTTTCCTCCATTAAATTGCCTTTTATCCTGTGTCCAAAAACTCAATTGGGAATATTGGTGAGTGTCTATTTCTGGGTTTTCTATTCTGTACTATTGATCTGTGTTTCTATAACTCCACCAATACTACACATTCTTTATTACTTTAGCTATATAATAATCCTTTAAAACTGAGTAGACTGATTCCTCTAACTTTATACTTCTATTTCAAAATTGATTTAAATATTTTAGTTTCTTTGACGTTTCATACAAATTTTAGAATAATTTTGTCTATAGCTCCAAAATGTCTTGCTGAAATATTTATAGGAATTCTGTTAAACATATATAACAATGGGTAAGTTGACATCTTTACTATGTTAAGCTTTCTAATCTATGAATATGGTATATATATATCTCCATTTATTTAGATATACTTTGATTTCTTTTGTCATCATGTGTAGTTTTCAGCATACATGTCCTGTACCAGTTTTGTTAGATATACATCTAGTTATTTTACTTTTTAGGATTATACATGGTATTTCAGTGCCCACATATTCATTGGTAGCATACTGAATGAAATTAATTTTTCTAGGTTTATCTTGAAACCAATAACTTTGTTGAATTCACTTGTTAATTATAGGAGTTTGTTTTTATAGAGTCTGTGTGATTTTCTGTTCAGACAAATATACCATCTGCAAATAAGGACAGTATTATTTATTTCTTTTCAATCTGAATGCCTTTTGTTTCTGATTCTTGCCTTAATGAACTACACTAAATAAGAGTGATAATGGCAGCCCCCCTTGTCTTAGGACTGACCTTAGTGGGAAAGCATTCAGTCTTTTATCACTAAGTTTAAGTTTAACTGTAGGTGTTCTGTAGTTGCTACTTATCACATTGAGAATGCCTCCCCCCTTTCCTATTTTTCTGAAGGTTTTTACATGTGTGGGTGGTGAATTTTGTTTTTTCTGCATTGCTTTTATTCCATCGGCTGATATGATCATATGAGTTTGCTTCTTTATCCTGTTAATATGGTGGGTTATATTAACTGATTCTTGAATATTTAACCAGACTTGCATCACTGAAACAAACCCTACTCAATTATGATATATAATTATTAATTGTTATTTCCCATTAAAGATTTTTGCATGTGAGATATTGATCTATATTCAAGAGAGATAAATCCGTGATTTTCTCTTTTTGTTCCATTTTTGTCTGGTTTTGGTACAGAGTAATACTAACAAAAAAAATGAATCTCTTCCCCCTCTTGAATTTTCTGGAAGAGATTATGTAGAATTAGAATCATTCTTCTTTAAATATTTTTTATTATATAATGTCCCTAACTCTTAATTCTGAAGTCTACCTCACCTGATATGAATAGAGCCTCTTCTGATTGATTTAATATTTGTATGATATATTTTTTAATCCCATCTATATCATTATACTTGAAGTGATTTTCCTATGGACAGCATATTTTTGAGACATGTTTTTGAGATCTCCTCTGCCATTATCTGTCTTTTAATTGTTGTATTGTGACCATTTATACTTAATGTAACATTGATCTATTTGAGCTTAAGTCTGGTTTTCATTTTCTGTTTGTTCTTTCTGTATTTTCTTTCTTTATTTTTCCTGCCTTCCTATGGGATAAACAATTTTTTGAAACTCTATTTTGATTTATCCATAGGGATAAGAAAATTTCAGATACAACTTCCTTTGAGGCACTTTATTAAACTCAGTTAAATAACTCTACTAATTCTGTCTTCTTAATTTCTTTAAATTCATTTCTTCTTCCTCGTATTGTTATCCACCTAGTTCATGTTCTTATCATCTCATAACCTTACTATTTCCAAGCTTTATTAATTTTATAATATTTACAGCATGTATTTAAGACATCTTAATACTTGCCCTATCAAATTTCACATTTATCATAGATAATATATATAATGTATTAGAAACTACATATACAGTAATTTTAAATGAGTTTTATCTTTCTCAAGCTGTTTCCTCACTGGAGAAAACATGGGAGAAAGAGTAGAGGGTGTAGGGTGGAACTAACACTTGTCAAAAAGACTAATACTTGAAAGGAGTGATGTGGCATCTTACTGATGAAATTTATTTTAAATGACCAAAAAATATCGGGGCTCAAGAACTGAAGATAAATCAGATTTCACGGATGATTAATAGAATCACTGAGTTGTTTTGGAAGGGAAAATATGAGGCTATTTTTGTAGATTACTTGTGAAAATGAAAATACACATTTGTGGGGTTTTTTAGTAGGCAACTGAAATAGAACTTGGGAGGCTTGTGGTATAAAAGGAGAACCATTCACTTTAAGGTAATAGTTGAAACACAGAGTCAATAAGCTCTCCGATAGAAAAGACAAAAAAAAAAAAAAAGAAACAAACAGATTATCTGGACATAAGGGAACTTATGCATTAATCACTACCAAGGAAGAAGTGAAAGCATTATCTATACCTACTGTGAAAACACAATAAAGAAAAGGTCATTGAAATTGTGTAACAATAGGATTATTCCCAACTGCCAGAAGAGGATAATCTGCAAAAGTTGTATGATCAGTAGTATAAAGTGCTGTAAAATTGTCTTAAAGTGGGGTTAAAAAATCCACTGGATTTTACAATTAACAGGAAAATGGCAAATTTCAAGAAAACAGGAAGTCTGTGTCTTCGTAGTGATCTGTTTTTAAAAAGAGTAAAGGGTAGCATATGTTTTTATTGGATGTAGATTCTTTAGTCTAATTTGCCAAAGTTGAAAGGAAAATAAGTTCATAGATGATGATAAAGTATTCAGTGCTTTCTACCTTTTTGGTATATGAATTATATCCTCAGGGTCTAGAGAAGGAACATCCAATTAGTTACAAAAAGCAGTTTTTTATCTACAATTTTAAGGATGCATTAAATCAACAGGCATTTAATATTTTATTTTCTATTGCTACACCTTTTCCTAGAACTTTCTGCACAATCATATACATCTTTTAAAATCCTTTTTTTGTTGTTAATAAAGCAACATACCCTCACTTAAAATTTTTTAAAAATAAGAAACAAAGATGAGCAAAACAAATCAAATATTACAATTTCTTATGATCCATTAAGAGTGTCCATTTAAAACAATTAGCAGAAGTATGAATTAATGTGTACCTTTGAGTGATTTTCGTAGCAGGACTTTGAGTTGGGTACTCCCTCAATTTATGAAAACAGTAAAAAGATAAGGTCCTTGTTAACTGAATAGACAGAAAATAAAACCATCAATAGCTATAAACCATTAAAAATATATTATGCTTAGTGAGAGACTATATTAGCCATAATATGTTTAGATATAAATATATTAATATAAGTAAATTAAATCATGTAAAGTAATGACATGCACAGAAATTTGGGTATTTTAAAATTATTTTATATAGATAAAATGACTTAAGGTAAATTTAGAGTTATCTATTACTTTTGGGCCAATAAATATAAAATCTTGAATAATTTATGACTGTTTAAAAAGTCTGTAATTGTTTAATTTAGATTATCAATCCTGTGTTTAATAGAATATTGTTTTTACCATGTTCTGAAAATATTAATAAATCCTCTTGGCCTTATTTACATGAAATAACCTTGTGCTGACAGCATAATACTGAAAAAAAATCTTTTAAAATAACATCAATTTTCCATAATACATCATGCATGGTGCATGATAATCAGTTGCTCTACAAAACAATTTTTGATGTGATCTTTTCTCTTTTCTTTCATACTTTTTCAAGTTGATGCATCATCAAAACATTTTTTCATAAGAGTCAAAAATCTTGTAACCTTCTCTGCAATTGGCTGAAACTTTCAGGCCTTTCATTCAGGTCTCCATTAGTCGAAAGTGGTTTTAGCTAGCTGTACTCAAGCATTTCAGTCAATTACCAGCTTTTATCTTGTTGTTATCATAAAGGGCCATTTCTTTCCTAAAATAGTCAATTAAGTTCATGAAAATAAATGGTAAGGAATATACAATTTGTTAGCCGTACTGTCAGGAGTACCCTGGTCTCAGGGAAAAACATTTCAGAGGATTTCTTAATGAATAGAAATAGCTTTCATCAGACTAGATGTTTGTTCGCATTTCTTTTTTCTCTGGCCACAATTCACAGTTAACACAGTAACTGAGTATTCGAAAGCCCTTAAAATATCTACTGTATACTTAAAGAAGGGGCCCATGTTTTTCCTTAACTACTCCATTTGTTTCCGTTTATATAAAGTGCATTTTAGAATCAATTGAGGTAGTAGGTTTTACTTGAAAAGCATCAGGAAAGGTTCATTTTTCTTATCTGGGAAAATGGAATAAAAGGAACAAGAATTTGGAGAAAATTAATCAAATAAGATATACTCTAAGTATACAGAAGTGGTACAGCAATTAATATAAAACTTGAAAATATGAGAGAAAGTGATGGACAGCAGATTACTAATTTCCATAATTATATAACACTGTGGGGACTCAAAACAAAAATGTAGGCTTGAATAGTGCTGCATTCATTTACTTATACTTTGATTAATTCCTACTTTTGCTCTTAAAACAAAAGTATTTACTGTTTGTCACACCATTCTAGGCCCAATGGATATTTTAGTGTTAATAGATAAGCAAAACCATGTAAGTTAAGACTGTAGCCTGGGAAATACACTCTAAAAATGTGAATTTTGGCTAACATCTTTCTGGGTTATGAGTAAGTGATGAATTGTTAGTAATAAATCCATGAAGAAAAAATAAATTGTGTATTTTTGTGTTTCTTTCTTTGTTGCAAATATTTTCTCCATGAATATTCTAACTAAAGAAACTGATGGCTCATTCTCTCTCCTAACAAAGAAAGTTTACTGAATGAATATAATTACTTCACCAAAATGGTTTTCATTTCTCCTTTTGCATTTGAAAGCCAGAAGTTAGGAGACTGCTCAACCACTGTGAGTGTGTGTGTGTCAACTTGGCCAGGCCACCATACCCTGATATTAGGTCAAAAACCAGTCTAAATGCCACTCTGAAGATATTTTTTAGATGAGATTAACATTTAAATCAAAACACTTTGAGTAAAGCAGATTATCCTCTATAATGGGGGTAGGCCTCATCCAATCAGTTGATGACTTTAATAGAACAAAGAGTGACCTCTTCTGAAAAAGAAGGAATTCTGCCACTGGGGCTGAGCTACAACATCAAGTCTCCCCTGGAGCTCTAGCCTGCCAGTTGGCCCTGAAAATTTTAGACTTGCCAACCCCCACAAATATATAAGCCCACTATATACATACACACACACACACACACACACACACACACACATACACACACACATGCATACATACATATATACACACATCTCATTAGTTCTGTTTCTCTGGAGAACTCTAACACAAATTTTTGTACAAATGTGGTGGTAGAACCAACAGAAAAAAATCGTTGGGTACTAGGAAGACTCTATTTGAAATTTATGGTAGAAAAGAATCTAACTCATATAAGTACAATGAGATCAAGTACATATCAAGACATCTTTGATACCTTCACACGAAGAGTATACAGATAATATGTGTACACACATTACCAATTTTTGCCAGTGTTGAAAAGTAGATAATCACTAGGGAATATCACTCAAAGAGTTGGTGTAAGTAATATACACATTTAGAAGCAGGAACACAATAACAACAGAAGGTGACTATTTTCTCAAAGGAAGTTAAGTAACTACATCTTTCTTCTTTTAATTTTATTTTGGCTATAATGACCTGATCTTCTGAAGCATTCAACTTTATATCTGATTTCTCACTTATACATTCTTCTCATCAGCTGCCAAATATTTCCCTGAGTAAAAATGTAAAAATTTGTTCTGCATTAACTTTTCTTAAATGTGGAAAATAATCATGGTCACAACCACTGATAGTTTGTAGATTATAGGCAAAATGCCAAAATTTCAACTCTTTATATTTCAACTCAGTAATAATGCAGAGATTTTTATCCCTAGGAGATATAATGTTCCAATAAACAGCAACTAGTTGATTAATAACGGACCTGTGTGATTTAATCAATATAAATGGCTTCAAAGTCATTTAATTATACTTTTCATTGCAAACATTGCCTACATTTCTCTTTAAAAATTAGTCTCATGCTCTTTTATGAAATTTTGCCAACTAGGATATTTGTGCAGGTAAAAGTGAGAGAGAAAGACAAAAAGAGGGATCATGAGTAGAAGTTGACAGATACTATACATGAAGAAGGCAATGATTCAACTTTCACCAGCAATGATAGCTCTCTAAGTTGAAGACTGTATTTTTAATTCACCTTTTTATATTTAGGATCTAAAGTATTGCTCACATATCATGGACAATAAATAGTTGTTGAATAAATTCATAAGGGGAATAATTAATAAAAATAAACTTTTACTATTACAACCCAGAGCCTACTTTAAATTTAGAAGTTATTTTATATCTATTTTACTTAGTATTTAAGTAATCTGTTTTAGTTGAAAGTATAAGAGTCTGCCCATTTACTAAAGCATTTGCTCTTCATATATACAGAAAATAAAATATACTGTCTTCAATTATGCTTCCACAATACCCCTAAATTATCACCAGTCTGTTAAAGAGATATCATGGCAAAATGTAGAAAATGCCACAGTTTTGATATATAGCCAGAAAGGATGAAAAAAAAAAATAATGACACTTCATAAGTTGACTCAAATATATCAAACCTCTAAGTTCCAGAAATAATCAATACCTCTCTTTTATTTTAGGTGGATTTTTTTATTATTGGCTTCACTTTAGTAATTCAATATTAGTAGTTATAAATAAATACTAAATCCTAAAAATGTAATAGATTTTAAAAATAAATTTTGCCATAAATGCTAATGGTTTCAATATCTAATAATAACTAAGTTTCTGTTTTCTATTTGCTATATAGATAAAAAAGAGAACTAATTTAATGGAAGCCAAGCATTCATTTCTGACATTTTTAATTTGGTTGTTTTGACGCAATTGATAAAAAAATTGTTTTCCTTCTTTCATATACCCACAAAAAGATTTGAAGATACATTTCTGTGACCTAACAATATTAATTTAACTTTTGTTTTACAATGTTTCTTTTCTGATTTCATCATATTTATTATTGTGTCTAAAAAGACTGAGGCTTTGATTTAGATGTTTGTAGTATCCAGGTCAAATGATCTTAACAGTACACTGAAGATGGGAGTTTGTATTTTAAAATGTTACAGGAAAAATTAATGGTACATTTTTACATAGAACAAATGTTCACTAAGTCTATATTCATAAGCAATTATAAATTAAAAGTGGGAAACAGTTTAATGTGTTTAGTTATAAAACTGTGACAACTAAAATAATAAATGTTTCCTTGTTTGCACTAATTTTTTTCTCTTTAATGACTTTTAATCATAATATAAGGATGTTGACTTTTTAAAAATGACATGCTTTTCCATGTGCACTTTCTGTGAAAAATTAGGAATATTTTTGATATATAAGGGGTGTTTCACTATGTAAACACAGAATCTAAAAAGGGAGTTAAATATTTAATTAAAGGCTATGTCCATCACATATTATACTGAGTCTCTTTCTTTCTTTTGTCCAAGTCTCAATATCTATCTGTATATCTACTTACCTACCTACTGAGTAAAACTGATATTAGTATTTATGAAGAATAGAATGAGACTAGATAGAGAAATATAAAATTGAAAGTTCCTAGAAAGTAAAAGATTGGAGAAAATAGTACAGTTACAATGTCATGTGATGTTTGGATGCAGAGGATTTTTGAAAGACTTCAGATATATCAAGTGGAATTTAAAATCAAGGAACAGCAAAGAGGCAAATAATCACAATGAAAAATAAGGAAGGAGTTTAGGGAAAAGGCATTGAGAAAAAAATCCCTGTAAATGGAACATCTGGCAATGCAAATTTTTGTAATATTTATGGAACAGAATTTAGCAAAACTAATATATTTATGCATTCAAAATAGTTTTTCAATAAAATATACATTTTAGCATAAAAAGCTGTCTACAATACAGCAAACTTATATATATATATAGTGTGTGTGTGGTATGCGGGCCTCTCACTGTTGTGGCCTCTCCCATTGCAGAGCACAGGCTCTGGACGCATAGGCTCAGCGGCCATGGCTTACGGGCCTAGCCACTCCACAGCATGTGGGATCTTCCCGGACCGGGGCACGAACCCGTGTCCCCTGCATTGGCAGGCAGACTCTCAACCACTGTGCCACCAGGGAAGCCCAAAATTAAATATTTTAAAATGAGACAAAAGGAAAATGATAGAAAAATGTGATGGATCAAAGAACAAATATTTGGTTAGTAAAAAAAAGGTACTACTACATACTTTCTGGTACTGGTTCAAAAATAAGGGTCTAACCTTGCTAGTAGTCAATGTACAGAGGGTAACATTTTCATTTGTTACTGATAAACCTGTTAATTAACAATAGATAAGAAACTCTATGTGTTCCAAGATCCTTAATATATGTGTATTCTTTGATCCATAGAATAAAAATCTAGAACCGTACCTTAAGAAAATAATCAAAATGTGAATTAAGACATTTCTAAATCTATTCAGAGTGTCATTTACCATGGTAAAAGACTGGATAAATTTTTAAATTTCATGAACAGGAGAAGAGTTAAATGTATTTTGGCACAGCCGTATGATCGAATATAATGAAAACATATACATAATGTACCAAAAAGCTTATTACAAAAAAAGTGGAAAATATACTACTCAGGATCCCATCCCTCCCACTAGTTTAAGTGACTCACTTTAAGGACTCAGACAGCTCAACAACAAGTTATATTCATGTAAAGTTCATTACAAAGGATACAAAGAAGCAATAGCAAGAATAATATTGTAAAAACAAAAATTCTAAATATTAAAAAAATAGAATAATATTGTATCCTTTGTTCTATGGCTGCCAAAACAAAACATCATAGACTAGGTGACAAACTATAGAAATGTATTTTCTCACAGTTCTGGAAGTAGGAAGTCCAAGATCAAAGTGCAGGCAAAATTTGTTTTTCCTGAAATCTCTTTCCTTGCCTTGCCAATGGCTGTATTCTCTGGATGTATTCATGGGCTTTTTCTCTGTGTGCATACAACCCTGGTGTCTATTCTACTTCTTATGTCCTTACATTGGCCTTATTGGATTAGGGTCCATTCTTATAATCTAATTTAATGTTAATGACATCTTTAAAGGCTCTGTCTCCAAATAGTCACATTCTGGGGTATTGAGGGTTAGGACTTCAACATATGAACTGTGGGGATGCACAATTCAGTTCATAATAAATATACACATTAGGTGAACGTTTGAGAGGCTAGGCACAAGCTTCTTCTTTGCATGGTTTACATGGATTCACTTTTCCCTTCAGCTGCAAATCATTCCACTGGGGAAGCCTGCTTCGTTCTTAGAGTGCAGAGTTTTAAAAAGAGAGCTGGTCACATGGCTATGTGTGGACACCAAACCAGGCACCAGTTGCCTATTATGAATCTTTATGCATACTTTCAACAATGCTGAGAGCCTTGTACATCCTGGTTCACTGCTTCAGATATACAGAAAAACACCCTCATCAGTGACTATGTGAACATTCCAGAAGTTTCATTCTCAGTGTTGGGCCAAGGTCACTTCCACGGCTTTAGACATTCCCATTGATAAGCAAGAACTGAAAAAAGAGAGACCTGCTCTCATAAATGTACATGGTTTACAACTTTAAAAAATCATCTCAAATACAGAAAACAAGTTTTAAAATAGGGGATTAGAAAAAATTTAAGGAGAAATTTATCAAGTATTCACAAGGTTTTCTATAGATGATAAGATAAGTGAGTTTTATGATGCTATAAAATACTTTCTAAATTTTCCAAATAAGAAATAAATTACTGCTTATTCAGAAAATATTAACATTTAAACACCAAATTTTATTAATATTCTTTATCTAGTTTTTACCTATGTCTGAGAAATTTGGTATCTTTCTCTTCCATACAAGTCCCTTCATCAATTTTTTTTCTTGACTCTTCTGTATATTGTTCCCAAGCTAATGCCTTGTTCTACCTATCTTCATCCTTTCCCTTTCTGTGTAAATCATAATCACAAGTAGCAACTAGTATTATTTATTTGTTTTACATGGATAACATTGCCTTCCCTAAAATGACTATTCTCACTAACATACCAGTATGCCTGAAATTGATTTTAAAGATTATTTTATGAGTGGGAAGCACTATAAGGAAACATGGGTGGAGTCAAAAGAGATAATTATTATTTTTTGGTTTCCTATAAAAATGTACATTGAAGCATGCATGTTTGAGAAGGTGTGCAGAACTATAGGCTTGCTTCTGCCACTCATCCTGTCCTAGATCAGTGTAAATCATTGAGAGAATTAGAGCTTGCTTTGCCTCCTCTATTTCCTGTTATTTCAACAAGGACTGACTCTTAAAAGAGGATACAGGGAGAAAAGTGAATTTGCTCTCTTGACAGCATCTGAGAATTGACCTGGCAATCAGGAAAGCCTACTGCTTTCATTGAACTGGGGTGAGAAAAGGGTGACATTGCCACAAGGTTAAAGTACTTTCATAATCCCACATTGCCTCTGTGCTAAAGTAGGAACTCTTCAGTACAACATAGACATCATTATAGGACTCTTACCTTTTCTGTCCATTCCCCATCACTCTCTAATACACATACAATGCTCCAGTCTTGACATATTTCTGTTCTCTGTGTTCCATCCTTTTTTTCAGTTCTATGCTTTGCACTCACTATGTTGTCTACAATTCCTTAGAGTTCACCGAGTGCATTTCCCAAATGAGGTCAAATGTTATTTTCTCCATAAAGATTTCTGTGGTGCCTCCTACCCCTTGTCACAGTTAGGAACATCATCTTTGTGCATTCTTAGGCACTGTTCTACTGTAACATTAATTATGATATATTGCAAATCTATGTATATAGCTCCCACTAATTACTTGAGGTCAAGGACCTTGTTTCATATTTCCCTATCTCCAATGTCCAGCACACAGTTGGCTGTATACACTATGTGCCATAAGTTGTTAGTCACTTAAATATATGAAAGTAGGTTTATTTACAAACATTCCATCATGACAACTAATCAACGTCAAGTAATAAACAAATAAGAATTCTAATGGAAGCACCAGATGGATACAAAGGAGGCTTCTGAACTTCCCTCTTCCCATTGACACACCAAATATACAGGTACAAACAGAGCAATTCCTTCTGAGAGAAAGCCCAAAAACTAGCTGAGTATCTCCCCCACCCTGGGTAAATGAGAAAATATCACATTTAAATGGGTGGGAAAGGCTGAGACACACTCTGACAATAAACCCTAACCCTGGCACAATACCATTAAATAAGGAGGGACATTCTAACTCCCAGTTTATCCCAGAGGAGTGAAAGGCTTGGACCACACATCATGTACCCCAACTTTTAAGACTTCCACCAGAGAAGTGGGATCCCAAAACACCAGGCTCTAAAAGCCAACAGGGCTTATATTCTGAGTCCCACAGAAGCCGCTCTTAATGGATACATGAGTACTCACCATGGCTCTCTCACTCGAGCTCAGGTCAGAGGGAGAAGACAAAAATGTCCATCTCCCATTTTTTCCTGGAAGGGGTTTGACTGCATGCTTTATAATTTGCTGCCTGAGAGTCCGGCTTCCACAGGCTGACTGCAATTCTCCCTAGAGTACTAGAGAGCTTCTGGGCATTTCCTCTGCCTTCTCTCTCTGGCTCACATGAACAATAAAACCAAGTTACCAGTGTTTCCCTGGAAAAAGCTTGTCCACACATCTAGCACTTCAACCTTTACAGTTGCCAATAAAAGCTCAAACTTCAAAATCACCTCGCTCTGAAAGGCAATGAGGCTTACATTCACAAGTCTCACAGGGCATTATCAAACAAAGAAGCAGTTGTTAACATGTATGCAGTACCTCCCATAGCTATACACCAGGAACTAGCACAGAAATAGCAGGCAAACTCCCATATCCCAGTTTCTCCCTAGAAAGGGCTTAATTATATAGTTTCCAAACTTAATGATTCAAGTTCTAATCAGTCTGCATCTAGGTGCTGATTGCAACCCTCCCCTTTGGGATACTGACAGATCTTGACACACTTCAACTACTGGGAGCCACTAAGAACAAGTGTAGAGGCTTGGAAAATCAAAAAGGTTTGAGAAACAACTAAGAGTTTGAACTGGGTTAACTAACAAGTTTCATATCCTATAAGATACCAGTCTGTCAAGACTGGGAATGGGGGCTGCCTTATCTAATGCACAGAAACCTACACAGAGAGTCAAGAAAAATGTAGGAACTGGGGAATATAAGGCACAAAATAAATCTATAGGAACTAACCTTAATGAATTGGAGATTAAGTGATTTACATGAAGAGAGTTCAAATTAACGGTCATAAAGATGCTCACCATGGTCAGGCAAACAATGAATGAACAAAGTGAAAATTTCAACAGAGATAGGAAATATAAAAGAAACCAAAGAAATCACAGAGCTGAAGAATATAACTGAACTGAAAAATCCAATAGTGGATTCAACAACAGATTAGATCAAGAGGAAGAAAAGATCATTTAACTCAAAACAGGGCAGTGGAGGTCATCCAGTCAGAAGAGGGAAAGAAAAAATAATGAAAAAAGAGTGAAGATAGCATAAAGGGCATATGGCATACCACAAACAAGACCAATATGCACATTATAGGTTTCTAGGAGGAGGAGGAGAGAGATAATGGGGCAGAAAACTATTCAAAGAACTAATGGCTGAAAATTTCCCTAACCTGGAGGAAAAAACAAAAACAAAAAACAGACATCCAATACAGGAAAGGCCCACCTAAGATGAATCCAATAAGGCCCACATGAAGACATTATAATTAAAATTGTCAAAAGTTAAAGACACAACCTCCCTATTCACTTTGTTATAAAGCAAAAACTAACACACCATTGTAAAGCAATTATACTCCAATAAAGATGTTAAAAAATAAATAAATAAAAATAAATTAAAAAAATTAAAGACATAGAATCTTAGAAGCAGCAAGAGAAAAACAATTTGTTACATACAAGGGAAGGATGATTTTTCAGTAAAAACTTTGCAGGACAGAAGGGAGTGGAATGATAAATCCAAAGTGTTGAAACAAAAAGTGACCAACCAAGAATACTCTACCCAGCAAAGGTAACCTTTAAGACTTGAAGGAGAGATAAAGAGTTTTTCAGACAGACAAAAGCTGAAAGAGTTCATCACCAATAGACCAGCTTTGTAAGTAATGTTAATGTGAGTTCTTCAAGCAGAAATTAAAAGACACTAATTCTTAACATGAAAACATATGTGTAAGGCCAACTGGCCCAAGGCAGGGGAACACAATCAGATTCACAGGTTGCATCAGATCGAAATTCTCCGGACCACCCAGTTCCAGAAACTGCCCTGGAGACATTCCAGACCACCCAGTTTCAGAAACTGACCTGGGGACTTTGAACCCAGCCCAGCCTTCCCGCCTTTTGAGGGGCGGGACTAACGGTCCCCCAGGATACCCAAAAAGACCACCAAATAAGGAATACCCTGCGCCCTCCCAGATTCACCACACCCCTTTCCCTTCTTCCCCTATAAAATCTTGCCCAACCCTCGCCCGGGTGCGACTTCTCTGGCCCCTTTCTCTCGGACCAGTGAACCTCGCCCGGGAGTGCTCCCTAATAAAGCTCCCTTGAAGCTTTCCTCTGTTTTGCAGTGCCGTTTGTTAAGATCTGACCTTACAATATGAAAGTGGAAAACTCACTGGTAAAGATATAGTTAGATTCAGAAATTCAAAAATTGCAGTGATGGTGGCTATATCACTTATAACTCTAGTAAAAGATTAAAAGACAAAAGTTATAAAAATAACTATAACTTCAATAATTTGTTAATGATTATACAATATAAAAAGATGTAAATGTTGATAACAAAAACAAAATGTGGGAGGAAGGTGTAAAAATGTAGCACTTTTGTAGTTATTCAAAGTTAAACTGTTATCAACTTAAAATAGACTATTTTAAGTTTCATAGTAATCACAAAGCAAAAATCTATATTAGACACCTAAAAGATAAAAATAAAGGAATTAAAGTATAATGTTTCAAAAAACTGTCAAATCACAAAGGAATAGAGCAAGGGAGGAAGAATAGAAGTAGAAAACATCCAGGGAAAAATTAACAAATGGTAATAGTAAATCTATACCTATCAATAATTACTTTAAATATAAATAAACTAAATTCTCCACTCAAAAGACATAGAGTGGCTGAATGGATTATCAACTATATTCTGCCTATAAGAGATTCATCTTAGCTTAAGGACACAGAAATTGAAAGTGAAGGAATGGAGGAGTAGAAGGACGTGAGCTCACCCCCTTCTTATGAAAACACCGAAATCACAACTATCTGCTGAACACCATTGACTAAAAAATGCTGAAACCTACCAAAAAAAAAGATACCCTACATCCAAATACAAAGAAGAAGCCACAACAAGATGGTAGGAGGGGCGCAGTCACAACAAAATCAAATTCCATACCAGCCAGGTGGGCGACACACAAACTGGAAAACAATTATACCACAGAAGTTATCCTACAGGAGTGAAAGTTCTAAGCCCCATCCAACAGGCTTCCCAGACTGGGTGTCTGGCAATGGGAGGAGGAGTCCCAGAGAATCTGTCCTTGAAGGCCAGAGGGTTTTGATCTCAGGATTTCCACAGGACTGGGGGAAACAGAAACTCTACTCTCGGAGGGTGCATACAAAGTCTCGTTTGCACCAGGACCCAGGGGAAAAATGCAGTGACCTCATTAAGAGACTGGGCCAGACCTACCTGCTACTACTGGAGGGTCTCCTACAGAGGCAGGGTTTGGTTGTGGTTCACTGTGGAGACAAAGACACTGGTAGCAGCAGTACTGGGAAGTACTCACTGGCATGAGCCCTCCTGGAGGCCATCATTAACCCCACCAAACAGCCTGTAGGCTCCTGTGCTGGGTCACCTCAGGTCAAACTAATACCAGGGTGGGAACACAACCCCACCCATCAATGGACAAACAGATTAAAGTTTTACTGAACGTGGCCCTGCCCACAAGATGGACAAGACCCAGCTCCACCCACCACCAGTCCCTCCTATCAAGAAGCTTGCAAAAGCCTGATAGATAGCTTCATCCACCAGAGGGCAGACAGCAGAAGCAAGCAGAACTAGAATCCTGCAGCCTGCAGAATGGAAACCACAATCACAGAAAGTTAGACAAAATGAAATAGCAAAGGAATATATCCCAGATGAAGGAACAAGATAAAATGCCAGAAAAACAACTAAGTGAAGTAGAGATAGGCAACCTTCCAGAAAATGAATTCAGAATAATGATAGTGAAGATGATCCAGGATCTTGGAAAAAGAATGGAGGCAAGGATTGTGAAGGTGCAAGAAATGTTTATGAAAGACTTAGAAGAACTAAAGAACAAACAAACACAGATGAACAATACAACTGAAATGAAAAAATACACTAGAAGGAATCAATAGTAGAATAACTGAAGCAGAAGAACAGATAAGTGACCTGGGAGACAGAATGGTGGACATCACTGCCATGGAACATAATAAAGAAAAAAGAATGAAAAGAAATGAGGACAGTCTAAGAGACCTCGGGACAACGTTAAATGCACCAACAATCACATTATAGGGGTCTCAGAAGGAGAAGAGAGAGAGAAAGGACCTGAAAAAATATTTGAAGAGATAATTGTTGAAAATTTCCCTAACATGGGAAAGAAACAGTCACCCAAGTCTAGGAAGCACAGAAGTCCCATACAGGATACACACAAGGAGGAATATGCTGAGACACATAATAATCAAACTGAAAAAAATTAAACACAATAATAATTAAAAGCAACAAGGGAAAAATGACAACATAGAAGGGAACTCCTAAAAGGTTATCAGCTGATTTCTCAGCTGAAACTCTTCAGGCCAGAAGCGAGTGGCACAATATATTTAAAGTGATGAAAGGGAAGAATCTACAACCAAGAATACTCAACACAGCAAGGCTTTCATTCAGTTTTGACAGAAAAATCAAAAGCTTCACAAACAAACAAAAGTTAAGACAATTCAGCACCACCAGACCAGCTTTGCAACAAATGCCAAAGGAGCTTCTCTAGTCAGGAAAGAGACCAGCAACTTAAAACAACACTGTACATATATAGACTGCTATATCAAAACCTCATGGGAACAGCAAACCGAAGAACTACAATAGATACACACACACACAAAAAAAAAGCAAACCAAATACAACACTAAAGATGGTCATCAAACCACAAGAGAAGAGAACAAGAGAGGAAGGCAAGAAAAAAGACCTAAAAAACAAACCCCAAACAATTAAAAAATGACAATAAGAACATACATATCGATAATTACCTTAAATGTAAAGTGATTAAATGCTCTAGCCAAAAGACATAGACTGGCTGAATAGATACAAAAACAAGACCCATATATATGTTGTCTACAAGAGACCCACTTCAGACCTAGGGACACATACAGACTGAAAGTGAAGGGATGGAAGAAGGTATTCCATGCAAATGGAAATAAAAAGAAAGCTAAAGTAGCAACACACATATCAGACAAAATAGACTTTAAAATAAAGACTGTTATAAGAGACAAAGAAGGATACTACATAATCATGAAGGAATCAATCCAAAAAGAAGATATAACAATTGTAAATATATATGCACCCAACATAGGAGCACCTCAGTATATAAGGCAAGTACTAACAGCCATAAAGGGAGAAATCAACAATAACACAATAATAGTGGGGAACTTTAACACCCCACTTTTATCAATGGACAGATTATCCAGACAGAAAATCAATAAGGAAACACAGGCTTAAATGACACATTAGACCAGATGGACTTAATTGATACATATAGAACATTCCATGTGCACATGAGAAGAATGTGTATTCTGCTGCTTTTGGATGGAATGTTCTATATGCATCAATTAAGTCCTCCAGGATTGAACACATACTTGGCCACAAAGCAAGCCTTGGTAAATTTGAGAAAACATAAATCATATCAAGCATCTTTTCCAACCACTATACCATAGATTAGAAATGAACTACAAGAAAAAAAACTGTAAAAACCACAAACACATGGTGGCTATACGGTATGCTACTAAACAAGCAATGGATCATGGGAGAAATCAAAGAGGAAATCAAAAAAACACCTGGAGACAAATGGAAACAAAAGCACAATGACCAAAAACCTATGGGATGTAGCAAAAGCAATTCTAAGAGGGAAGTTTATAGCAATAAATTTTTAACTCAGGAGACAAGAACATCTCAAATAAAAAACGTAACCTTACACCTAAAGCAACTACAGAAAGAAAAACAAACAAAACCCAAAGTTAGTAGAAGGAAACAATTTATAAAGATCACAGCAGAAATAAATGAAATAGAGAGGAAGAAAACAATAGCAAACATTAATGAAACTAAAGGCTGGTACATTGACAAGATAAACAAAATTGATAAACCTTTAGCCAGACTCATCAAGAAAAAAAGGAAGAGGACTCAAATCAATAAAATTAGAAATGAAAAAGGAGAAGTTACAACTGACACCACAGAAATACAAAGGATCATAAGAGACTTCTACAAGCAACTGTAAGCCAATAAAATGGACAACCTGGAAGAAATGGAAAAATTCTTAGAAATGTAAAATTTCCCATGACTGAACCTGGAAGAAATAGAAAATATGAACAGATGAATCATAAGTAACGAAACTGAAATTTAAAAATTCCCAACAAACAAACGTAAGGACCAAATGGCTTCACAGGTGAATTCTATCAAACATTTAGACAAGAGCTAACACCTATCCTTCTGAAACTGTTCCAGTAAATTTCAGAAGAAGGAAAACTCCCAAACTCATTCTATGAGGCCACCATCACTCTGACACCAAAACCAGACAAAGATAGCACAAAAGAAAATTACAGGCCAATATCACTGATGAACATACATGCAAAAATCTTCACAAGATACTAGCAATCCAAATCCAACAATACATTAAAAGTATCATACACCATGATCGAGTGGAATTTATCCCAGGGATGCAAGAATTTTTCAATATCCACATGTCAATCAGTGTGATACACCACATCAAAAAATTGAAGAATAAAAACCATACGATCAACTCAACAGAAGAAAAAAAACTTTTTGACAATATTCAACACCCATTTTGATAAAAATTTTCCAGAAAGTGGGCATAGAGGGAACATACCTCAACATAATAAAGACCATATATGGCAAACTTACAGCTAACATCAAACTCAATGGTGAAAACTAAAAGCATTTCCTCTAAGATCAGGAAAAAGACAAGGATGTCCACTCTCACCACTTTTATTCAACATAGTTGTTGAAGTCCTAACCATGGCAATCAGAGAAGAAAAAGAAATAAAAGGGATCCAAATTGGAAAAGAAGAAGTAAAACTGTCACTGTATGCAGATAACATGATACTATACATAGAGAATCCTAAAGACACTACCACAAGACTACTAGAGCTCATCAATGTATTTGGTAAAGTTGCAGGTTACAAAATTAATACACAGAAATCTGTTGCATTTCTATACACTAACAACAAAAGATCAGAAAGAGAAATTAAAGAAACAATTCCATTTACCATCACATCAAAAAGCATAAAATATATACAAATAACCTACCTTAGGAGACAAAAGAACTGTACTCCAAAAACTATAAAATGCTGATGAAAGAAATCAAAGATGACACAAACAGATGGAAAGATATATGATTTTCTTGGATTGGAAGAATCAATATTGTCAAAATGACTATACTACCCGAGGCAATCTACAGATTCAATACAATCCCTATCAAATTACCAATGGTATTTCTCACAGAACTAGAAAAAAATCTTAAAATTTGTATGGAGACACAAGAGACCCTGAATAGCCAAAGCAATCTTTAGAAAGAAAAATGGAGCTGGAAGAATCAGACACCCTGTCTGCAGACTATACTACAAAGCTATAGTCATCAAAACAGTATGGTAGTGGCACAAAAATAGAAATATAGATCAATGGAACAGGCCAGAAAAACCAGAAATAAACCCATGCATCTATGGTCAACTAATCTATGGCAAAGAAGGCAAGACTATACAATGGAGAAAAGACAGCATCTTCAATAAACGGTGCTGGGAAAACTTGACAGCTATGTGTAAAAAAATGAAATTAGAACATTAATTAACACTATACACAAAAATAAACTCAAAATGCATTAAGGACCTAAAGGTGGGACCAGACACTATAAAACTCTTAGAGGAAAATGTAGGCAGAACACTCTTGGACATAAATCATAGCAATATCTTTTTCAATCCATCTCCCAGAATAATGGAAATAAAAACAAAATAAACAAATGGGATTTAATTAAAGTCAAAAGCTTTTTCACAGAAAAGGAAATCATAAACAAAACAAAAAGACAATGACAGAACAGGACAAAATATTTGCAAATGATTTGACTGACAAGGGATTAACCTCCAAAATTTACAAACAACTCATGCGGCTTAATATCATCAAAACAAACAACCCAATAAAAAACGGGCAGAAGGCCTAAATAGACATATCTTCAAAGAAGACATACAGACAGCCAAGAGGTTCATGAAAAGATGTTCAACATCGCTAATTATCAGAGAAATGCAAATCAAAACTACAGTGAGATATCACCTCACACCAGTCAGAATGGCTATCATCAAATTGTCCACAAACAATAAATGCTGGAGAGGGTGTGGAGAAAGGGGAACCCTCTTGCACTGTTGGTGGGAATGTAAATTGGTGCAGCCACAATGGAAAACAGTATGGAGATTCCTTAAGATACTAAAAACAGAGCTATCATATGATGCTTCAATCCCACTGCCGGGCATATACCCAGAGAAAAACATGATCTGAAAGGATACTTGCACTCCAATGTTCATTGCAGAGCTGTTTAAAATAGCCAAGACATGGAAGCAACCTAAATGTCCATTGACAGAAGAATGGATAAAGAGGATGTGGTACATATATACATGGACTACTAACTATAAAAAATGAACAAAATAATGCCATTTTCAGCAACATGGATGGACCTAGAGATTGTAATACTGAGTGAAGTAAGTCCGACAGACAAAGAGAAATACTGTATGATATTGCTTATATGTGGATTCTAAAAAAAAAAGAAAGAAAAGAAATACAAATGAATTTATTTACAAAACAGAAACAGACTTAGAGAACTAATTTATGGTTACCAGGGGGGAAGTTTGCGGGGAGGGATAGTTAGGGAGTTTGGGAGTTTGTACACACTGCTGTATTTAAAATGGATAACCAAACAAGGATCTACTGTATAGCATAGGGAACTCTGCTCAGTATTATGTAACAATCTAAATGAAAGAATTTGAAAAAGAATAGATACATGTATAACTGAATTACTTGGCTGTACACTTGAAACTAATGCAACATTGTTTATCAACTATTGTTCAATATAAAACAATAAGTTAAAAAAAGTGTTATCTAGGACCACTTTCAGAATAATATTTACTTGAAATTTGAAAATGGAGATTGATATTTCTTGTGTTTTATGACAGGAATTTGTCTTAAATGTTTGTCCAAAGTCTTGCTATTTAGTTACTGATGTTAAACAAGAAAAACACACAGATCCTTTTGAGCCTAGTGATGAAAACTTTTAAGTGTAATCAAGAATTATGACAGAGAAAGAAAAATTATAATAATTATAATAAAGAGGATTTGATCTGGAAAGAAACAAGATGAGGTGTATGTATAAAATGGAATACTACTCAGCCACAGAGAAGAGTGGAATACTGCCATTTGCAGCAACATGGATGGACCTAGAGAATATTATGCTTAGTGAAATAAGTCAGGCAGAGAAAGACAAATACTGTATAATATTACTTACATGTGGAATCTAAAAAATAATACAAATGAATGTATATATGAAACAGAGACTAAAAGACCTAGAAAACACACTTGTGGTTAGCAAAGGAGAGAAGGAACAGGGGAAGGACAAATGAGGAGTATGGGATTAACAGATACAAACTCTATATATAAAATAGATAAGCAGCAAGAATTTACTATATAGCACAGGGAATTGTTCCCATTATCTTGTAATAACCTATAATGGAATACAACTTTCAAAAACACTGAATCACTATGTTGTCCACCTAAGACAAACACAATATTATAAGTCAACTATACTTCAATAAAAAAGGTTGTGTTCTGTGAAAAAAGAAAAGTGAAGGAATAGAAAAATATATGCCATGCAAGTGGAAATTAAAAGAAATCATGGGTAGCTATACTTATATCAGGAAAAAAAAAACCAAAGAGTGTAATAAGAGACAGAGAAAGTAATTATTTAACGATAAAGGGGTAAATTCATGAAGAGGATATAACAGTTGTAAATACTTATGCACACAACATCCAGACACATAAGTATATAAAGCTATTATTAAGAGTTCTGAAGAAAGAAATAAACTGCAATATAGTAATAGTAGGGGACTTCAATACCACAATTTCAACAATGGATAGATCACTCAGATAAAAAAAATCAATAAGGAAATACTGGACCTAATTGTTTATACTGGTCTAAATTGTCACTATACTTTGGACAAAATAAATCTAAAAAACATATACAGAATATTCCATCCAATAGAAGCAGAAAACAAAATTTCTTAAGCATATATGGAGCAGGATGATATGTTAGGCCACAAAACAAATCAGCAAGTTTAAGAACATTGAAATCATATCAAGCACCTTTTCTGGCCACATGTTCATGGTATGAAACTAGAAGTGAAATACAAAATGGTAACCAGAAAATTTACAGAATGTGGATATTAAACAACATGTTCCTAAACAACTAATGGGTCAAAGAAAGAAAAGAGGAGAAATCTAAAAATATCTTTAGACAAATGAAAATGGAAACACAACATACCAAAAATTATGTGATGTAGCAAAAGTAGTTCTAAGAGGAAAGAAAAAAAGAAAGATCTCAAATAAACAACCTAACTTGTTGTTTAAGAACTAGAAAGGGAAGAACATTCTAAGCCCAAAGTAAGAAGGAGGAAATAATAAAGATCAGAGCAAAATGAGAAATGAAATGGATACAAGAAAATCAATAGAAAAGATTAACAAAACTGAGAGTTGGGTTTTTTTTTTAAAAGATAATTACAATAGGCAAATCTTTAGCTAGATTTACCAGGAAAAAAATAGAGAAGCCTCAAGTAAATAAAACTGTAAATCAAAGAGGAGACATTATAAATATAACCACAGAAATACAAAAGTTCCTAAGAGACCACTATGAACAATTACTTGTCTCAAGATTGGACAGCTTAGAAGAACTGGGTAAATTCCTAGAAATATACAACCTATTGAGACTGAATCATGAAGAAATAGAAAATTTGAACAGACCAATAATGAGTAAACAGACTGAATCAGTAATAAAAAACTTCCCAACAAAGAAAAGTTCATGAGCAGATGGCCTCACTAGTGAGTGTTACTGAATATTTAAAGAACTGATACCAATCCTTCTCACACTCTTCAAAAAAAAATAGAATAGGTGGGAACACTTCCAAACTCATTTTATGAGGCCAGCATTACACTGATGCCAAAACCAGATGAGGATAATACAAGACACAAATTACAGGCCAATATTCCAGATGAACATTGATGTAAAAATCTACAACAAGATATTAGCAAACCAAATAATAAATTAAAAGGATCATACACTATGATCAAGTGGGGTTTATTTCAGGGATGTAAAGATGGTTCACCATCCACAAATCAATAGTAGTGACACACACTTTAACAAAATGAAGGAAAATAATATCACCTGGCTAAATGCAGAAAAAAACTTTTGACAGAACTTCAACAGGCATTTATTACAAAAACTCTTAAAGTGAGTACAGAGGGAACATAACTCAACATAATAAAGGACATATATGATAATCTTACAGTTAACATCATACACAACAGTGAAAAGATGAATGCTATTTTTTTTTCCTTTGGAAAGGAAAAAGCAAAACTCTCTGTTTGCATATGACATGGTCTTTTACATAGAAAACTAGATTCCACCAAAAATCTGTTAGAACTAATAAATGAATTCAGTAAAATTGCAGGATACAAAATCAACTTACAAAAATCAGGTGTCTCTGTTCACTAAAATAAACTATCCAAAAAACGAAATTGTGAAAACAATCCCATTAATAGCTTCAAAAAATAAAATCCTTAGAAATAAATTTAACCAAGGAGGTTAAAGATCTATATATTGAAAACTACAAAACATTGATGAAAGACATTGAAGAAGATACATATAAATGGAAAGGTATCTTGTGTTCAGGGATTGAAAGAATAAACATTGTTTAAAAGTCCATACTACCCAAAGTGACCTACAGATTAAATACAATGTCTATCAAAATTCCAAAGTCATTTTTCACAGAAAAGAAATATTAATTCTAAAATTAATGTGAAATACAAAGAACCCTGAATACCAAAAACAATCCTGAGAATGAAGAACAAAGCTGGAGGCATCACATTTCCTGATTTCAAACTGTATTACAAAGTAATAGTAATAAAAAGAGCATGGTATTGACAAAAAACAGACATATAGGACAATGGAACAGAATAAAGAACCCAGAAATAAACCCATGCAAATATGTTTAATTAATTTTAGATAAAGGAGCCAAAATATATAATAGGAAAATGATAGTCTCTTTATTAAGTGGTGCTGGAAAAACTAGATAACCACATGCAGAGAATGAAACCAGTCTCCTATCTTACCCCACATATGAAAATCAACTCAACATGGATTAAAGGCTTGAATGTAAAACATGAAGCCATAAATAAAACCTCTCAAAGAAAACATGGAGGGTAAATTCTGTGACATTCTCCTTTGCAAGGATTTTAGTATTTCACACCAAAGAAAAGTCAACACAGAGAAGATAAACAAGTGGGATTGTATCAAAATAAAATGCTTCTACACAGCAAAGAAAATTGTTAACAACATAAAAGGCAACTTATGGAATGAGGGAACATATTTGTAAATTAGATATCTGATAAGCCTTCAGAATGTTGGCTTTGAAAATCAGTGGTGCTTGCATTCAGTAGAACCATAGGGCTGTAGGAGATGGAGACTCTGTTCTTAAAGGTTCACACAAAATATCACACACTCTAAGACCAAGGGCAGAAGCAATAATTTGAAAGGAGCCTGGGTCAGACACACTTGCTGATCTTGAGAGCCTCTTGGAGAGGCAGGAGGCAGGTGGAATCACTCTGGGGATATAGATGCTGGTGGCAGCCATTTGTGGGAGCTCATTCTACTATGAGGACACTGGTGCTGTCAAACACCATTTTGGAGTCCTCCTTCTACATTATTAGTCATGGACATGGCCCCACCCACTTTCAGCTAGCAGCCTCTACATGAGACAGGAGCTAGCAATCAACTGGGCCAGGTACAAGCCACACTTCCCAGCACTTCTACAGTAGTTGTTTTCACCACAACAAGGGCTCACACAGCTTGTAAAAAGGGCACCCCTAGAGCATATAGCTCTAGTGAACAGAGGGGTGTGTGTTGCTGATCCCACATGATATCTCCTATATAAGACCACTTATCCAAGATCAAGAAATTTAACTGACCTACATGATACACAGAAATAACAACAGAATTGGGCAAAAATGAGGCAACATAGAATGTTTTTGAGATGAAGAAAAAAGATAAAACCCCAGAAGAACAGTTAAGAGAAGTGAGATAAGCAATCTACCCAATAGAGTTCAAGGTAATGATCAAAAAGATGCTCAATGAACTCAGAAGAATGGATGAATATAGTGAGAGTTTAACAAAGAGTTAGAAAATATAAAGAAGTAACAAACAGAGCTGAAGAATACAATAACTGAAATAAAAAATATTCCCGAGTAATCAACAGTATATTTGATGACACAGAGGAACAAATCAGCAAACTGGGAGACAGTGTTGTGGAAATCATTTGAGCTAAACAGAAAAAAGAAAAATAATTAAAAAATGAGGACAGTTTAAGAGAACTCTAGGACAACATCAAGTACTAACATTCACATTATAGGGGTCCCAGAAGGAGAAGAGAGAGAAAGGGGGCAGAGAACATCTTTGAAAACATAAATGCTGAAAACTTCCCTAACCTGGGAAAGGAAACAGACCTCAGGAAGAACAGAGTCCCAAACAAGATCAACCCAAACAGGTCCACACCAAGACACACTGTAATTAAAATGGCAAAAATTAAAGATAAAGAGAGACTATTAAAACCAGCAAGGGAAAAACAACTAGTCATATACATGGGAATTCCTATAAGACTATGAGCTGACTTTTAAGCAGAAACTCTGCAGACCAGAGGCAGAGTTGTATGTATTTAACATGATGGAAAAAAAAAGAAAAAAAAACAGCCAAGAATAATTAAACCTGGCAAGGTTATCATTCATATTTAAAAGAGAGATAAAGAGTTTTACATACAAGCAAAACTAAGAGTTTAGCACCCCTACACTGGCTTTGTAATAAATGTTAAAGGAATATGTGTAAGAAGAAAAAAAAAGAAATATGATCATTACAAAAGGAAAAATATTATTGGTAAAGGCAAATATACAGTAAAGGTAGTAGATCAACGAATTATAAAGTTGGTAGGAAGGTTAAAAGACAAAAGAAGTAAAATCATCTATATCCACAGTAAGTAGTAAAGGGATACACAATACAAAAATATATAAAATATGATGTCAAAAACATTAAACATGGAACAGGGGAATTAAAAATGCAGTGTTGTTAAATGTGTTCCAACTTAAGAGATCATCAACTTAAAATAATTGCATCTATATGGTTACGATATATAAACCTCATGGTAACCACAAACCAAAACTCTATAACAGATACACATACAAGAAAAAAAAAAAAGGAATCCAAGCACAACACTAAAAATTGTCATCAAATCACAAGGGAAGAGAACTAAAGAAGAAAGAAACAGAAATGAGCAAAATCAACCAGAAATCAATTTACAAAATGGAAATAAGTACATACCTATCAATAATAATGTTAAATGTAAATGGACTAAAATCTCCAGTCAAGAGATAGAGTGGCTAAAACAAAACAAAACAAAAACACAAGACCCATATATATGCTGCCGACAAGACACTCACTTTGGGTCTAAAGACACATATAGACTGAAAGTGAGGGGATGGTAAAAGGTATTCCATGTAAATAAAACTAAAGCCAGAGCAGCAATACTTTTTTCAGAAAAATAAACTTTAAAACAAAGAATGTAACAAGAGCCAAAGGTCATTACATAATGATAAAGGGATTGATCTAAAAAGGAGATCTAATAACTGTAAATGCATCCAACATAGGAGTACCTAAATACATAAAACAAATATTAACAAATGTAAAGAGAAAAATTGACAGTAAGACAGTAATAGGAAACTTTAACATCCCATTTACGTCAATGGACAGATCATCCAGACAGAAAATCAATAAGGAAGCATTGACCTTAAATGACATATTAGATAAGATGGACTTTTATACATATATAACATTTCATTCCAAAGCAGTAGAATACACATTCTTTTCTTGTACACATCAAACATTCTCCAGGGGAAATCATATGCAAGGCTACAAAACAAGTCTCAATAAACTTTATGAAGACTGAAGTCATACCAAGCACCTTTTCTGACCATAACACTCTAAGACTAGAAATTGACTACAAGAAATAAACAGCAAAACACACAACCATGTAAAGTCTAAACATTACAATACTAAACAACTAGTGGTTTCTTGAAGAAATCAAAAAGGAAATAAAAAATAATAATAACACAACAATTGAAAATCTATGGAACTCTGCAAATGCAGTTCTTAGAGGGAAGTTAATAGCAATACAAGCCTACTTCAGGAAACAAGAAAAATCTCAAGTTAACAGCTAAACCTATACCTAAAAGAATGAGAAAAAGAAAAATGAAAAAAAACTAAAGTTAGTAGAAATAAAGAAATAGATATCAGAACAGAAATAATTGAAATGAAGAGTAAGAAAACAATAGAAAATATCAATGAAACTAAGATCTGACTCTTTAAAAAGACCAGCAAAACTGATAAAGCTTTAGCCAGACTCATCAAGAAAAAGAGAGGGCCCTAATAAATAAAAT
The DNA here is from genome assembly GCF_951394435.1 of Stenella coeruleoalba. Taxonomy (NCBI): domain Eukaryota; kingdom Metazoa; phylum Chordata; class Mammalia; order Artiodactyla; family Delphinidae; genus Stenella; species Stenella coeruleoalba. The sequence continues at coordinate 85,128,342 of NC_137148.1, forward strand.
CAGAAATGAAAAAGAACTTACCACTGATATCACAGAAATACAAAGGATCATAAGAGACTATTATGAACAATCATATGTCAATAAAATGGACAACTTAGAAGAAATGGACAAATTCCTAGAAATGTACAGTCTCCCACAATGAATCAGGAAAAAATAGAAAATATGAACAGACCAATTACCTGTAGTAAAATTACATAAGTAATTAAGAAAAACTCCTAACAAACAAAAGTCCAGGACCAGTTGTCTTCACAGATGAATTCTGCAAAATATTTAAAGAATATTTAACACATAAATAATAATAATATTTAACACATAAATAATAATAACACATCATTCTCAAGTTATTCCAGAAAACAGCAGAGAAAGCAACAATTCCAAATTCATTCTATGTATCCAGTATCACCCAGATCCTAAACCAGGAAAAGTCACCACAAAAGAAGAAAATTATGGAACAAATCACTGATGAACAGAGATACAATTATCCTCAACAAAATATTAGCAAGCCAAATCCAATAATACATTGAAAGGATCATACACCATGATAAAATGGGATTTATCCCAAAGATTCAAGTAGTTTTCAGTATCCAAAAACCACTCAATGTGACAAACTACATTAACAAATTGAAAAATTAAAATCCCATGATACTCTGAACAGTTGCATAAAAAGCTTTTGAGAAAATTCAAGAACAGTTTATGATAAAAATTTTCCATAAAGTGGGTACAAAGAGAAGATAACCAACATTATGAAGGCCATATATGACAAGCCCACAGCTAACATCACATTTACTGGTGAAAAGCTGAAAACATTTCCTCTAAAATCAAACCAGACAAAGATACTCACTTTCACTACTTTAACATAGTACTAGGAGTCCTAGCCACAGCAGTTAGATAAGAAAAAAAGGAATCCACATTGGAAAGAAAGAAGTAAAACTGCCACTGTTTGCATATGACATTATACCATATGTAGAAAATCCTAAAGAGGCCACCAAAATATTATTAGAACTAAACAATGAATTTGAAAAATTGCAGGACACAAAATTAATATATAGAAGTCTGTTACATTTCTATATACTCACACCACACTATTTAAAAGAGAAATTAAGAAAACAATCCCACTTACAATCACATCAAAAAGAATAAAATGTCTAGGAATAAATCTAACTAAGTAGGTAAAAGACTTTCACTCAGAAAACTTTAAGACACTGATGAAAGAAATTGAAGACAACACAAACAAATGAAAAGCTATACCATGCTCATGGATTGGAAAAATCAACACTGTTAAAATGACCATACTCTCCAAGACAATCTACAGATTCAATGCAATCCCCATTAAAATACAAGTGGCATTTTCCACAGGACTAGAACAAATAATTCTAAAATTTGGAAGGAAACACAAAAGACCCCAAACTGCCAAAATAAACTTGAGAAAAAAGACCAAATCTGGAGTTTTCATGCACCCTCATTTCAAACTACACTACAAAGCTACAGTAGCCAAAATAGTATGGTACTGGCACAAAAAGAAACACACAGATCAATGGAACAGAATACAGAGCCCAGAAATGAACCTACATGTACATGGTCAATTGATCGATGACAAAGAGGTCAACAACATACAATGGGGAAATGATAGTATCTTCAACAAATGGTGCTGGGGAAACTGGACAGCTACATGCAAAATAATTAAATGGGACTACTTTCTCAAACCACACATAAAAATAAACTCAAAATGGATTACAAACTTAAATGAAAGACCTGAAACCACAAGACTCCTAGAAGACAACATAGGCACTATGCTCTTTGACACTGATCTCAGAAATATTTTTCTGGATATGTCTCCTCAGGCAAGACAAACAATTTCAAAAATAAATGAATGAAATTACATCAAACTAAAACACATTCACACAGTAAAGGAAACTATCAACAAAATGAAAATGTTGCCTACTTAGTGGGGAAAGATATTTGCAAATGATATACCTGGTAAAGGGTTAATATCTAAAATATACAATGAACTCATACAACTCAACATCAGAAACAACAAACAACCTGATTAAAACATGGGCAGGAAAAAAAAAAAACATGGGCAGGGGATCTGAACAGACATTTTTCCAAAGAAGATATACAGGTGGCCAACAGACCCATGAAAAAATGCTCAACATCACTAATCATCAGGGAAATGCAAATCAAAACCAAAATGAGGTATTATCTCATACCAGTCAGAACGGCTATTATCGAAAAGATAAGAAATAACAAGTGTTAGCACAGATGTGAGGAAAAGGGAACACTCTTACGCTGTTGGTGGGAATATAAATTTGTGCAGCCACTATGAAAAATAGTATGGCATTTCCTTAGAAAATTAAAAATAGAACTACTGTACAATCCATCAATTTCATCCTGGATATATATCTGAAGAAAACAAAAACAGTAATTTGAAAAGGTATATGCATCCCTTTTATTTATTTATGAGGTCCACAATTATTTATTTTTTTCTATTGAGGAATATTAGGCACATGTGCATAAATATATACATATTAGTAAGAAGAATAATAATAAATACTATCCATCATTTGTTAAGCTCTTAGTTTGTGCCAGACACTATGCTGAATTATGTACATCCGTTTAGTCCCTACAAGGTAAGCTTGGTACTAGGATAATCCCCATTTTTCAGATGAGAAATTGAGGCCCAGAGTTGTAACTTGAACCAGGTTACTTAGCTAAGAAGAGTGTGTGGCACAAACACATACACAAACATATACCTTAATATGCCCGTTTACAAGTGTGTAAGTGTGGGGATAGCATGTACCTTTCTTATGAATTTAATCCAGAATTTCCACAAAGACCTCCCACACTTCCGGCAATATTATCAGAAGAAGAGAATCAGGATGTAGTAGTACAGAGCACAGAAACTGGTCACTGGAAGGTGCAGCTGTCTCTCTCTTCCCAGAAAATAAGCTCCATGAGATAGAGATTCTGTGTTGTTCACTGTACAGCCCCAGCACCTAGAACAGCAACTGTGTAAATTGCAAGATTATTTACAATAGTGAAGATAATGGAAGCAATTTAAATGTCCACAGACAGACGAAAGAATAAAGAAGATGTGGGGGGGGGTGTGTATGTACACAGACACACACACACACATATATATGGTGAAATATTACTTAATCATAAAACGAATGAAATCTTGCCATTTGCGAGAAGGATGGACTTAGAGGGTGTATTATGCTAAGTCAAATAAGCCAGAGAGAGAAAGATAAATATCATATGATTTTACTTATATGTGGAATATCAAAAACAAAAGAAATGAACAAACATAACAAAACAGAAACAGAGTCACAGATATAGAGAACAAAAAGGTGCTTGCCAGAGGGGAAGTGGGAAGGGGGATGACAGAAATAGGTGAGGTTGATTAAGAGGTACAAACTTTGAGTTACAAAATAAATGAGTTAGGTGGATGAAATGCACAGTATGGAGAATATAGTTAATAATAATGCAGTATCTTTGTATGGTAACAGATGGTAACTAGACTTGTAGTGGTGATCATTTTATAATGTATAGAAATATCGAATCACTATGTTGTACACCAGGAACCAACATAGTACCTTAGGTTCATTATACTTCAAAAACAAACAAACAAAATCACAAAAAGAGATAAGATTTCTGCTTACCACAGGAAATGGGTAATTGGATGAAGGGAGTCAAAATGTACAAAGTTCCAGTTTTTAAGATGAATAGCACTAGGGACATAATGTACAACATAATAAATATAATTCACACTGCTATAGGTTATACATGAAAGTTGTTAAGAAGGTAAATCCTAAGAATTCTCATTACAATGAAAATTTTTTTTCCTTTTGAATCTATGTTAGATGATGGATGTTGACTAAACTTATGGTGGTTATCATGTCATGGTGTATGTAAGTCAAATTATTATGCTGTACACCTTAAACTTATGCAGTGCTGTTTGTCAATTAGATTCTCAATAAAACTAGAAGCAGAAAACCCCAAATGTAGAAGGAACTTATATGATTAAATATAGTAGAATAACCCAATTGAAAATGGGTATAGGACCTAAATAGACATTTTTCCAAAGAAGGTATACAAATGGTCAACAAGTACATGAAAATGTGCTCAACATCACTAATCATCAGGGAAATGCAAATCAAAGCTACAGTGAAGCTTCACCTCATATCTGCTAGGATGGCTATTATAAAACAGACGAGATAACAAATGCTTGTAAGGATGTAAAGTAAAAGGAACCCTCGTATACTGTTAGTGGGAATCTAAACTTGTACAGCCATTATGGAAAACGGTATAGAAGTTCCTCAAGAAATTAAAAAACAGAACTTCCATACGATTCAGCAATCCCAATTCTGGGTATATATCCAAAGGAAACGAACACAGTATCCCTAAGAGACATCTGTACTACTGCCATATTCATTGCAGCACCATTCACCATACCCAAGGTATGTAAACCATCTAAGTGTCTGCCAAGAGATGAATGGATAATGAAAATGTGATATGTATACATACATATACACACACACACTATGGAGTATTATCAGTTTTAAAAGAGAAGAAAGTCCTGTCTTTTGCAACAACATGGATGAAACTGGAGGGCATTATGTTAAGTGAGGAAAGCCAGCCAAGGAATGATAAATACTGCATGAAATCACTTATATGTGGAATTTTAAAAAATGAAACCTTAGAAACAGAGAGTAGAATGGTTGTTGCCAGGGGCTGGGGGATGGTGGAAATAGGGAGAGTTTGGTAAAACTACAGTTGATAATATTGTACTGCATAAATGAAAACTACTAAGAGAGTAAAACTTACGTATTTTCATCATAAAGAAATGCAAACATTTTAAATGAGTAATATAAAGAGGGATTTTTCCAACTTGGGTCACTGTGGGAAGCTGAAGTTCCTCATCAAAAAGCAAGAGTAGCTATCTTCTTGTAACTTGCTAGGAACTGAAATAAGCAGAAGAGTACCAAACTTTGCTCATTTCACAGAATGAAGCCTCTGTCTTTCTTCATTAACTACCTCTTTTTCTCTGTGAAACTCAAGTGCTTTTTTGTAAATCACACAAGAGTAGAGTGAAAATGAGAAAGTAAACTATGCTTTGGACATCAGCTTCTGTGCCATTAACCTTCAGTTTTGGTAAAATGTGCTCGCTAAATATTACCTGCCTACCCTCCCTGCTCCTCTTCCCTCCCAAAAAAAGGATCAAACAAGCGAATTAAAATAATTTATCTTCTCAAAAACCCGCAACTTCAGCATTTAAAAAAATTATAGAATACCCATGAAAAATTTCAAGAAATAGTTAATATTATTCAATCAGTTTAATATATTTAAACAAATTGTTACTTCAAAAGGAAAATATTTTTTAAAATAAAATTGTTTTGGAAGAGGCAGAAACCATTAAAATATTTTTAAGCAGACTATTCTCCTGAAATAAATTTTTCCATTCGCACATTACATATTTTTTCAAAATTTTATTCAACTTAATAAAAAATACGTTTCATTAAAACAGATGCTCATGTAGGTTAATAAATGAAACAATGAAAAATTCTTCTTATCAAGAGTTGGAAACTATGATGTATTTCCTAAAACAAAAGTCTACCTCTTATAAAACAGAAAAGAAGTTTAATTGGTAAAAGAATATTCTGCTGTAATCTACAGATGAAAATCTCCACTTTTAAACAAATCAAATCTCTTGGATAAAAAAGAAATAGTCTATACCAACCAAATATGTAAGTTGCCATTTCTGTCTTAAATGCATAATAGAAACATTCAAGTAGAGATTCAATTTTATCTGATTTCCAAACAGTATCAGACCCAAAATTTTGTGCCAGAAATTTGGGATTAGATTAAATCTTTCTTTTATCGTATACTCTATTAAATGTGACAAGACATTCAAGGGAAAAAAAGTGTTCTTAAGCCATCATAGAATCATGTTACATGCTGTATTACAGTATTACTCTTCTCTATTATAATGATGCATTATGTAATGACCAGGCAGTTGGGGAGAAGAGTTTTTAGTATTTAATCAAACAAATAATTCTAATGGTTTATAATGACAATATAAAAATATCTTAAGGGCTTCCATGGTGATGCAGTGGTTGGGAGTCCGCCTGCCGATGCAGGGGACATAGGTTTGAGCCCTGGTCCGGGAGGATCCCATATGCAGCGGAGCAACTAAGCCCATGCACCACAACTACTGAGCCCATGAGCCACAACTACCGAAGCCCGTGTGCCTAGAGACTGTGCTCTGCAACAAGAAAAGCCCCCATGTTGAGAAGCCCACGCACCGTAACAAAGAGTAGCCCCCACTCTCTGCAACTAGAGAAAGCCTGCGCTCAGCAACGAAGACCCAATGCAGCCAAACATAAAAAAAAAAAAAAGTCTTAAGGATAATTACATCTGGGAGCTCAACTATCTTTTCAGGCCCCTTCTAAACATAATTTATATTCCAAGTAGTCAATCAATAATCAGAAAATCACTTTAAAATTAAAGGATGTCTTATTATTTTTTCTTGGATGCATAATATTTGTCTATGTATATGTATTTATTTTTTAAACCACTTTGTTGAGGTGTTATTGTTTTATAGATCTAGGATTCAAAGCTAGATTTCTTTAATCAAAAACAGAAGTTGTACCTATTATGCCTGCTAAGGATTTTTTTTTTGGTAGAATAAAATTTGAGGCAAAATGTTTTAATTGGTAAGTATAGTACTCTCTCCATTTATCTAATCTCTCAAAATATTAGTTGTCTCTTACACAGAGACAATTCTTCTAGACATTTTAACTTTAATTTTAGACTCAATATGAGAACCGTCAAATAGTTAAAATTGAGTTATGGAAATAAAACACACAGAATCTAAATTTAATTAACAATACAAGGTAGAGCTAGATAAACTACAATTTTTAATTGAGATTCTACAAACTGTGGAAAACCAATAAAAGATCTTGGGATATGAAATGAATATACCAAGGACTTATAAATATGTGACTTATAAAACAATAGAGACAAAGTATGGTCATTTTTGATATATAAAGAAAATAAAGACTGCTGACAATAACTGGGGAATTTTCTACATTTTTTCAGTTTATATATAAATCAAAGAGATCCAGTTGCTAATATTTTTTTAAGAATTAGATACACTACTTGTCAAATTAAAGATATTTACATTTTTGTAATCAGAGAAATATACAGACCAGGAAGCTGGACAAAGGTTTTATATATATATTTAAAATAAAGATTGTATGTATTATAAAGATTATATCTATACCTACAACATCTATCTATATCTATCTATCTATCTATCTATCTATGAGGAGAGAAAAACCCATTTACAAATAATACAAGTCTTTCTTCCATCTCAAAGAATAATGAAATCTGGAACATCGGTGTTTCTCGAGAGTGATGCCAGGTTCATAAAGAATAGTGGCAAGCTTAGGCAAGCAAGTTTCAGGAATTGAATTCTGGATACTACAGAAATCTAATAACACAGTACAAAGCATGTAGGATTTCTTACAACAGAAAACAGAAGACCAAATGTGAATATGTTTTAGTTGTACTAAGCTTTCTCATTGTTAGTAGGTTTTCTCAAAATCAGTAAGTTCATATGCTAGGTTTATCTTTCAGAACTTAAATTAGTTTTCCTTTCATAAAATAGAAGTAATTCCAAAATATTTGCATTACCTTATCATTTATCATTAAATACCTGTACTCACATTCTGAATGTTTCAAACTTTTAAAAATAATATTTTTTATTAGAAAATTCACATAATCATGATGTAAAATATACTATATCAAGAGTATACTGTACTATATACTATATAAAGGAAAAGGAAATTAAGCTTCTCCCTTATCTTGCCACCTCCCAAATCTACTCCATATTACAAACAACCATGTATGAAAATCCTATCTGGTTCAAAAAAAAGGTGAAGCTGGAAATTTTTTCACCCGTAACCCTTTGTTATAATTTGGCAAGGAAGGATACTTATGAAGTCTTTCAATCAAAATCCTAAGGGGTAAAGACTGCAAAGCTAGTTGTGATTTAACACTTTCCTCTAGGGTCCCCTTGCAATACTCTCACTCCCAAGTCGGGATCTTCCCTTTCTCCTTTTTAAAGGTATTCTCACATAATATTTTGGAAAGGATTTTATAAACAATATTCTATTATAGTTTTAAAAATGTATACTCTATATGAAATTGTAAGATTTAACACAAAGTAATTGGTTCATTCATTAATTTGAAAATTTTCTCGTTTAAAATACCATACCATGTCATATAAATCTACATATAGTCCAATGCTCGACATATAGATGTCCAATAAACATCTATTAAATGAATGAAGGTTCATACTGCTGACACTGTTTTGCTTGCTTCTGTGTGTATGTTTGCTGTTTGGTTTATTTGTCTGAATTTAGAGCACTCTAGTGCCTCACAAAATCTGGATTAAGCTAGGCTTCAGTGGCCCTAATCTTCAGCAATAACCTGAGATACTCAAGAAGAAAAGTGACTATAAAATCACATATTTCTCAAAAGTCCATATTTACTTTTTAATTCCCCATTATTCTCCATAATTTTTTCATATGTAAGGGAGTTAGAGAAAAAAATGTTCTAGATTAGATTTTTGCTTCAAACTGTCATGATTGTCTATTCTTAAGAATCTAGGATGCATATAACTTTTAGTGAAGAAACTAAAGAACAGCAAATTAATATCATTCAAAAGCATGTATGTCTCTAAACCACGTAGAAAGTTTTTGTAATATTTTACTTGTGGATATTACCTTCCATGTTATGGATATTGATATTTCACACACAGGACTTTTTTAAAAAAATAAGCATTAGAGAATATATGCATATACATCTTTACTTCCTTTTTCCTAAACTGTTTCCTTCCCTTTCTCTGATAGCTTAATCTTCCATGATCAAGTCAGTAGGAAATCAAGTGAATGATTTCTTCTTTCCTGGCAGAAAAAAAATGGGTGACTGACAATTTATTGAGTAACTATTTTAAAATAAATTTTTGAAAATCTGAAAGCACTAAGATGATACTGAGTCACTAGCTCTTTTATTATATATTCTCTTTTATTTTAAAGACAAAAGTACTTGTAACAGTTCATACTCTTGAAGCAAAAATAGTTAGACACCCACCTAGGACTGCTACCCATTTTTTACTTTGTTTCTGAAATGAAATGAGATACAAAGGCTTAATGTGTTCCTTCCTAAAATCTCTTCTTTTTTCCCTGAAGTGTCTTCACAGAGTCTTTACAGGCTACCTAAGATTGCATTAAAGTCCAGCAACAAAGATAAATGACATTCCTGCTCAAGGTAATACAAGACCAATTAGCAACATGTAAAATATAAATATGATCATAAATACATTAAAATAGAGCCTGTAGGAGAAGTAGGTCAATGGCAAATTTTGAAAATGAATAAGATTTACAAGGTTAAATACCCCAGAGGGCCATGAAATAATAATTTAGAAGAAAGTAGCATATATTATATTTTAAAAATTATATTTTAAAACAGAATTTGATCAGCTACAGACAGATGCCCTCCAAATCCTAAAGTTTCTAAATTAGGCTTATCATCTTTAATTTTCTCACAGCTCTCCATTAAAACCCAACACAACTCCCAACACTCTTCAATTTCAGAAATTTAACTTGCTGAGAAAATGTGTAATGCACCACATTCCCTCCCTCTCAACGATTCTTATGTTTTTCCACATATCCATTTATTTTTTTTCTTAGGGAAAAAAAAGTGTACACTCTCTCCCAGGTTGTATTCCTTTATGTATACTTATTGTTGTCTAAGAGATGTCCCAGCTCTTAGAGGAATCAGTTTTTTCCATTATCTCTTTTTTTCCCACTCTCCTTTTCATACTTGTTTTAAATTTTTGTTTCTTCCCATATTACAAACTCAAAGGGATAGTCCATACTTATCTTCCCAATTCCTCATGTTGTTACCACACCTGACAGAACTATCACAGAACTTAAGCTATTACCTCTGCATCAAAATTTTTATGACAAAATCCTAAGTGAGAATTAAAAGTACCCATTCTCAAAAAAAAAAAAAAAAAAAATCCACTGTCAGCTCTGCAACAATGGAAGCACTTCTTTCTACCTTTAAGATTTAACCAATCCCTTTCAGAAATACTCCTGCATTGAAAGTGTATCAATTGCTAAATTGAAAGGCTCTTAAAACCTTATATTAGAAGAGATCTATGCTTTGCACAGTAAACCTGTACCAGACAATTATGAGTCTTACTTGCTTCAGCAAGCAATACTTTCAGCTTTTCTTTTCAGGGTAATGCACGTTTTCACTTTTGTTGAATAAATACCTAGGATTGCAATGGCTGGGTCACCTGGTGAATGTATGGTTACATTTATAAGGAACATCAACTGGTTACAACCATTCTCCATCATCACTAACATTATTCCACATATGTCTCAACTGGAATGTTTCCATAGCCTTCCATCCTTCTCTTCCTATTGGCCACCAAAAAACACAGTAGTGGTTTTATTATGTCAATCAGATTATGCCATTCCTCTGTTCAGGGCACTTCAATAAGTTTCCACCACTCTGATAATGAAATCTAAAGTTTCCATCATAGGTCCTTGGTTATCTCTAAAAATTACATGCCATATTCTCCAGCTACAATTGCTTGCTCTTCTTCAAACCTGTCAAGTGTGCCACAAACTAAGGAGATTTAACTTGCTATTCCCTCTGTCTAAATATACTTTCTCAAGTATTCTTACAGCTTATTCTTTTTTACTTCCTTGAATCACTTTTTGTTTTAAAGAGACATGTTTTATTTTTTAAATTTTTTTATAAATTATTTATTGACTGCGTTGGGTCTTTGTTGCTATACGCGGGCTCTCTCTAGTTGTGGCGAGCAAGGGCTACTCTTCGTTGTGGTGCACGTGCTTCTCACTGTGGTGGCTTCTCTTGCTGCGGAGCATGGGCTCTAGGCGCCCGAGCTTGAGTAGTTGTGGCACGTGGGCTCAAGTAACTGTGGCGCACGGGCTTAATTGTTCCGCAACATGTACGCATGTGGGATCTTCTGGACCAGAGCTCGAGCCTATATCCCCTGACACTGCTCCACCAGGGAAGTCCACCAGGGAACCACCTAACCACTGCTCCACCAGGAAGTCCCTCAAATCTCTTTTTAAATGTCACCTTTTCAGATAAGCTTTGTCTAAACAAACCAATTTTAAGAATATACACTTCAATCTTTAGCTGTGTTTGTTTTATTTTATTTATAGCATTTACTGCTTGCTAACATATTATACATGAGTTTGTTTACTATCTGCCACTGGCACTAGGATTTAAGTTCCAGGGGGTGAAGGATAGTTTCTTCATTCTTTTTTTTACACTGTGTTTCTCTAGTACCTAGAATACTAATTGGCAAATAGTAGGAATTTAGATACTCATTGTGGTAACAACAAATGAAACATCCTATCTTTTCTCCCACTTGTTTTTGAATCACCACAGGCTTCACTGAAGGAGGTACGAAATGTAAAATGTATAAAATGCAGTTATACAACTCAATCCAGTTACCTCAAAATATTTTTTCTATCTTTTTCTCATCATGTTCTCATTTTCTATCTTATATTCAATGAATTACTATTATAAATCAGCTTTGCAACCGGCTCAAAACCTTAGTCTTTGTTTCCTTCAGTTGTAATTACCTAATAAATCCAAAATCATGATGAGCTCAATATATTACATTTTCCATGCTCATCTCTGAATGGGTGAGCATTGCTTCTGAGAATAATACATTCATATTAGTGTCCAAAAAATGTTCAAGACCATTAGGGTCAAACTGACACTCAAAACTTCCCTGCAAATCAATCATATTTGTCTTTTATTTCATAATATTTTTGGCAAAAGCTATTCTCACACAAGTTATTATCTATTATTGATAATTTATTGATAAAATAGAAGCCATCAGACTGGAGGGCTCTTCCCTTCCCTTCACTAATTATTAAAATCTACCTGTTCAGTAAGCACCTCTTCCTTTTATCCCTCCTATTTCAAAAGAAGAAATGTTCCTACTCCTCTCAACACCAAAATCTCAATTGTCCACTGCATCCCATCCTTCTCATTTTATCCTTTGGATGTCCTTCTTTCTCCATCTTTGATGGATTGTTCCTATAAATATAAAAACATGTACTGTTTTATATCCTAAAAACAACCCCCCCAAACCCTCCTATTTGCCTATAACACCAAAAATCAAAACAAAACTCCTGAACCCCTATTTGCCTATAACACCATCCAACTAGAGCCTCATATCTCTGCTCCCCTTCATAACCACAGATCTTGAAAAAATAATCTGTATATACCACCGCTTCTTCTTGAATTTCTAACTATTGTTTGATATCTTCCAGTCTGGGTTATACCCCGATTCAAACTGATCTGGCTCAGGTCACCAATGATTCCACATTGCTCAATCCAATAATCATTCTTTTACTTCACCTCATTCTGTATCTCAGATGATTCTACTGATGATTCTATTTCATTAAATATTTTCCTCTCTTTGCATCTGTGATAGTACCAAATCCTAATTTTTCCCCTGATATTTGATTATCTCAACTCAGTCTCCAGTGCTTGACATGCCCAAAACGGGAGTAAATATTCCTTCAGAAGACACACATAGCACACTCTCAAACAGATATGTGAATTCACCTACATACACAGATGTGCACATCTCACATACACATTCTCATACACACATGCACTTCCCCACATAAACGTACACTCACATACAAGCATATGAATATCTCTGTAACTACACACTCACAGACACTACCAAATGATACTCATATAAATGTGTGCATACCACCCCCTCACACATGCACTCACTTACACTTGTATTCCCTCACCCAAATTGATACACATGCATTCCTCACATACTCACATGCATGTATACATAAATGTACCCACACTCACACACAAACATATTCATATAAATGTACAGCTCCCTCAACATCTTCTTATATATACACATACTCCCACACAGAGATGCACATATGCACCTACCCCACATACACGGTCACTCACATATAAACACATGCAAATCCCACATATAGACACTCATGTACTTTCAAGCATTCACACCACATTCACACTTCTTTCAGACTTGGAGTATGTGCATATGTGCCTAAAATGAAATTGTGAGGACACAGGCTCAAAATGTATCTTCAGATTCTGGCTCATTTTCTAAAAGTAAGTTTGAAGTCTACAGTTTCCTAGCAATTCCACTCTAGTTTTCTCACATAAAATTGTTAATTCCTTCTCAAAAATATACCTAAAATTTTGTATATATTTCCATTTTCTTTACCACTACCTAGACAAACCATCATTGTTTACTTACATCCTAACATTTTTCAAACTGCCTATTTTGCCTTTTCTAATCTATTTTGTATAATTTAAGCTGTGTAACTATTTCAGAACACATACAGATTATATACAATGATTAACATTTAAATTCAGTGGACTGTCCCTCAACTTCAATTTTCATTATTAAAATTAGCCTATATTGAATATATAATGCTGGCAAGGACATGATAAAATAGGTATCATCTATTTTAGGTAGCACTTTAAATGATTTAAAATATATTTGATAAAACTTTTGTAATATATTTCAAGATGAAAAAATGTCTGTATACCATTTCACTTATAGTTCTATTTCACAGACACAATACCAAAATTTTATTAAATATTATGAAAGCATCATGCAATAATATTATACTACTTCCATAATAGGGAATATTCAAAACAACATAAAATAACATTAGGGAAATAAACTATGAAGCATACATTCAATAGAATATTATATATTCATTAAAATATTTCAGAATAATTTTTACTTCTGTAATCAATGTTTTTGATAACTTGATGATATATAAAAGTATTGGATTATTAGATATAGAGATGTGTTAATTTATATAGGTAATATAATCATAGCTCAATCAAAACTAAAGCAAAAGACAAAAGAGATATACAAAAACATTAAATGTGGTAATATTTCAGTGATTTAACTATTTTAGCTTTCTTCCTCTCTTTCTTTATTATCTGTATTTGCTATTATGAGAATATATAAAAGAAAAACTAATTAAAAGAATTATCTTCCCCTTTAACCTATGGCAAATAGAATAAAAGTACTTATGGCAATCTCTAGGACATAAAACTTTTTGTAGGCTTTTTGTAAACTTCAGTGTTTTTGTTTCTAAGTCAGGAAAATTAATTTCAGATGCATTGTTTATTTGCAAGTACCTTTTAAATATTGATAGTATCTTTTTTTTTTTTTTTTTTTCGGTACGTGGGCCTCTCACTGTTGTGGCCTTTCCCATTGCGGAGCACAGGCTCCAGACACGCAGGCCCAGCAGCCATGGCTCACGGGCCCACCCGCTCCACGTCATGTGGGATCTTCCCAGACCGGGGCATAAGCACATGTCCCCTGCATCGGCAAGCGGGCTCTCAACCACTGTGCCACCAGGGAAGCCCTAGTATCTTTTATTTATTTATTTAAAAGTACTTTAATCAACAGCCTGACTAGAATCAAAGTTCAAAATAGATACAATTTGAATGATGGCATAATTAGGATGGATGTCTATTTCAAAAATTAGCTTCACGGGCTTATTGGAAGTATTAAATGTAAAAAGTAAATATATATGCCAGCCAAATCCTAATGGCACAATAAAACTTTTAAACTATTTTATTATTCTTCCATTGTTTCATCACATGGTACATTATGAGGACATAACCTTTTCAGAGGTTGGGTTCTTTGAAAAGAGACTCTGAGGTTCTGAGATTTGGGTGCAGGAGCTTTATACAGACGTACTCTAAAAAGTACCACTAGTCAGGTGTGAGAAAAGCAGGACTGGGCAGAGGAAGACTGAACTACAGAACATTTTCAGCAGCAGGCGAGGCTGTCCTAAAAGTGGCTCTAGAGCGGACATTGCTCCTTAAAGTTGTCCCAGTTGAGGCAAGGGTAGTGGCTTTCCATAGCCCCATACTGACCAGTCATTGGATATGGATTACTCCTGAAAGTAGGGGAGGATAACCTTGGTATAGGTAGCTCTTTTCAACCAGGGCAATTACCGGAGAGGTACACAGACTCAGCCACCAACATCTATAGCAAGTAGGAAAAAAGTGCTTCCATCTTGAAAGGGTGTTTGGAATGATATACAGAAGTACAGTACAGCATCTCCTACATGAATTCAAGTTTGGTAACTTTATTACTCTTCTAACATTGCTATGCTAAAAACAATGATTATTTCCTTAGATTTCCTAATATTCCTGGGGTTATATTCCTATTTCACACATATCATTCCTGTAATAAAAATTAAAATATAAAATATCCTCCTTCTCTAAATTAGTGTGGAGATCATTTTTTTCTAGGACAATTTTTTCTTTTTTTTTTAACTTTAGAGGCCTTAGAACACCTTATAGAGTAAGTGAACAATAGATATTCTTTTGTCATATGCCTAGATGCTCTGATTTAAGTTTTCACAGGTAGTAAGATAATATATTTTAAGTACATTGTTCTTGTTTTCTGTACTTTTCCTGTACTCAAAAAGCATAGATAATGTTTGCAGGAAAAATAAATTTGGGGTAGTGAAAATTGCATGGAGGCATAGTTGAAAATTTCTAGAACTGCAACAGAAACAAGCAAACCCAGTGACGATTGTTGGTTTCTAAATGTCATTCTCCAATAAAAGGAAACAGGATTCCTTGGAGAAATGGCTCTTTCTATGAAGGGGCAGGGATAAAACAAGATGAAACTAGGGCCTCTTGTATTTCCAGAAAGTAAATGTTAAATAATAATAATAATAGCAACAACAACACCTAAAGAAAATGGAGGTTGCTCTGAGAGATTTCTCAATGTCCAAAATTAGTACATTTTAATCAACAAAATAAATAATGATATTCATAATTTCTGGTTTTGGCCCCAACATATAAAGAGCTTAGAAGCTGTCATTCTCAACCTTGCAAGGAGAAAAAGCTGAACAGACCAAAAATAAATTATTTTTCTTGTAACTATCAGAGAACTGAGGTTGCAAGACACTCACCCTCAAATCTAGAGACAGGCTAATACAGAGTCATAGCTGAGATCAGCTTACACGGCAAGAAGGTACAGGAGCCATGAACTGGTAGTAACACTTGAATGGTAACTTTTATGAATTGCTGGAGACTGATTGTGCATGAGGTCAAGAGTGATAAACTGTGAATGCTAAAGTCTGGGGAGTAGGGTCCACATTTTTAATGGGTTTAACTCTAGGAAACCAACTAGGTTCTACAGTGAAGTTCCAAGAAAGATCCTCTCATAACTCTGGCAGAGGTAAGGGAATAATAATCATTGTGAAATATACCTAGAATGTTCTCCATACCAAAGTCCTACTCTCCATGGTAAAAGACTTTACTAGAAACTTACCCCAGCTGGAGAAGGACATTCCTTCCACACCAGCAGGTCTTATCTTCCTACATTATCTAACAGGAAAAAAGAGCTCTGCCACTGAAATAGCAATTGTGGTGGACACAGCCCAGACAGAGGCCCACTAAAACTCTTGGGGTTTAAACATAAGATTATAGAATACTTCCTTTACCTAATGACTAAAAAACAAATGAAAAGAGTTTCAGGATAATAGTGGATTACAGTTGAATTAAACTGTAAGATGCTGCCTCTCTTTCAGGAGGAAGACGTCAAAAGAAAAAACAAACAAGGAAGCCTGAAAGAGAGGTTACATGGCTCCAACAATAATAATAGATTTCTCTTTTCAGTTCTATCCACTTCTAAATCTTATTATTTAATATTCCTTTTAATTCCTGATAATTTTCCTTGTTCTGAAGCTTTTGTTGAAGTTTTGCACACTACACTCAACTATATGCTGTCTACAAGAAACCCCTATTAAAGAATCAAAAAAGCTAAAAGAACTATAAAATATATATTTTGCTAACACTAATCAAAAGCAAGCTAAAGAACTAAAAGCTAAAAGAACTATAAAATATATATTATGCTAACACTAATCAAAAGCAAGCTAGCATAGCTATATATGAATTTTACACAAAGAAGACAACAAAACAAGGAAAATTATCAGGAATAAAGTAGAGCATTAAATGATGAGAGTCAAAAACTGATAGAACTGAAAGGAGAAAGAGAAATCCACTACTATTGTAGGAGACTTCAATACCTCTCCATTACTGTCAGATAAAGCAGGCAGAAAATCTGAAAGGATACTGTTAACCCAAATAGCATTAACCATCTATTTAATGTAAGTGATATTTATACAATACTACAACAACCTGTGAATACATATTCTTCTCAAGCTCTCATTCAATATTCACCAGCATGAACCACACTCTGGGCCACAAAGTATATTTTTTTAAGTTTCTGAAAATACTAAGTCATTTAAAAAATGTTCTCAGACATGGTAATTAAACTAGTGCAATGGTCTAAATGTCTGTTTTCCACCAAAATACTTATGTTGAAATCTTAATGTCCAAAGTGACAATATTAGGAGGTGGGGCCTTTGGGAAGACCTTAGGTGATTGAGGGTAGAGCCTTCAAGAATGGGATTAGTGTTCTTATAAAAGAGATCCCACAGCAATCCCTAGCCCCTTCCACCATGTAAGGACACAACATGCAGGCACCGTCTATGAACTAGGAAGTAAGTTGTCACCAGCCATCACACTAAAACTGCTAGTACCATGATCTTGGACTTCTCATCTTCCAGATTTGTTAGAAGTAAATTTCTGTTGTTTATAAACTACCCAGACTCTAGTATTTTGTTATAGCAGCTCAAATGTATTAAGGCAACTAGAAATCAGTAACAGAAAGATAGCTGGAAACTTCCCAAATATCTGAATATTAAATAACATACTCCTAAATAACAGTAGGTTGAAGATGAAATCTCAAATGTAAAGTAAAATTATTTTAAACTAAATGAAAGTAAGAATATAACATCAAAATTTGTAGGGTGCAGCTAATATAGTGCTCAGGGAAACTTATAACACTAAATATATATATTAAAAAAAGAAATATCTTACGTCAATAACTTAAAACTCTATCTTAGGAAAGCAGAAAAAGAAGAGCAATATAAAACTAAAGGAAGTGGAAGAAAACAAATTAAAAATTAGATCAGAAATCAGTGAAACTGAAAACAGGAAAATAACAGAAAAATCAACAAAACCAAAAAATAATTGCTTGAAAAGAACAATGAAGTTAATAATTTCTAACCATGCTAAGAAAAATGAGAGATGACACAAATTACCAATATTAGATATGAAATTATCATTACTGCTCCCATAGACATTAAAAGAGTAATAAAGAAAACCTATGAACAACTCCATGCTCCAAAATTTGATAACTTAGATGAAATGGACCAATTTCTTAAAGATGAAAGATACCAAAATCAACACAATGATGAATGTATAATTTGAATGGGTCTTTGTCTATTTACTTGAATATTTAATTGAATAAATAATTAACTACCTTCCAAAACAGAAAGAAGTAGGCCCAGATGGTTTAACGGTGAATTCTACTAAACATTTAAAAGAAAAGTGTTAACAAATCTTCACAATTTCTCCTCAGAAATTTAAGCAAATGGAACACTTACATCATGCTGTAAGGCCAAAATTCTCCTAATACCAAAATCAGACAAAAACATTACAAAACAGAAAACTATACAATAGCTCTCATGAACATAGATATAAAAAATCCCCTATTAAACATTAGTTAATCAAATCCAACAATATATAATAAAAATAATACACCATGACAAGATGGGATTTATTTCAGGTATTTAAGGCTGGCTGAACATTCAACAGATTTTGCTGGAACAACTGGAAGTCCAGATTGGAAAAAAAAAATTTTTTTTTAAATTTAAAAACCAACCCATGACTTTAGATACATGTCTTATGCCTTTCATGAAAACAAATTCAAACCAGATCACATGTATAAATGTAAACTACAGACCATAAAAACTTCTAGGAGAAAACACAGGTGAAAATCTATGTGACCTTGGGTTTGATGAGTTTAGATAGGAAACAAAAATATGATCCATGAAAGAAAAGAATAATGTACTGGATTCATCAAAATTAAAAGGTTCTGTTCTTCAAAAGTCAGTAGTAAGAAAATGAAAAGACAAGTTAAGACTGGGAGAAAATATTTGTAAGACACAGATGTGATGTGATAAAGGATTTTTGTACAAAATGTACAAAAACTCTTTAAACTCAGAAATAAGAAAGCAACTCAATTAAAAATGGGTAAAATATAGAAGCTGATATTTGAGATGATATTTCACCAAAGAAGATACAGAGATAGAAAATAAGCATATGAAAAGATGCTCAAATTGTTCACCAAGAGATAATTACAAATTCAACTACAGAGAGATACCACTACACACCTATTAGGATAGTTTAATTCAAAATACTGATAATACCAATGGTTGGCAAAGATGTGGAGCAACAAGAACCCCCATTCATTGCTGTTGGGAATGCATAATATTACAACCACTTTGTAACATACATTTAAGCAATCATATTCTCGATTTTTACACAACACACATATTCTTGATTTGAAAACTGATGTCCATGCCAAAACCCACAATAAATGCTTATACCAGTTTTATTCATAACTGACAAAAACTGGAAGCAATCAAAATGTCCATTAATATTAGGTGAAAGGATAAACAAACTGTAGTACATCCATAAAATGGAGTAGTTTTTAGCAATAAAAAGAAATCCTCTCTCAAGCCATGGAAAGACATCGGTAGATTACAAATGCATATTGATAAGTGAGAGAAACATATCTTTAACTGGTTACATACTGTATAATTCTAATTACATCACATTTTGGAAAAACAGAAACGGATAGGTAGTAAAGATATCAGTGATAGCCAAGGGGATGGAGGAGGGTAAAGTGCTGAACAGGTGAAGCACGGGGGATTGTTAGAACAATGAAACAATTCTTTATGATATTGTAATGGTAGATGCATGACAATGCATTTGCAAAAACTCACAGAACTTTACTGCACAAGGACTGAACCACAGTGTATATACAAATTAGAAAAAAATAATTTAGGTGGTGGGGGGATCCTGGTATGAAATGAAGATGTTATAAAACAGATTATAAATGTATGAAACAACGTCAATGAAGGGGGTCTGAAAAATGGTGCTGACCTAAGAAACTTTGGAAATGAGTGGAGTATGTAAGGCTAGAGACAAAAGAAACTACAGGTGACCTTGAACAACATGGGTTTAGATTGTGCAGGTCCACTTATGTGGGGATTTTTTTCAATAAACATGTAGTCCAGTACTACAAGATCTGCAGATGTAGAACCACACATATGGAGGGCTGACTGTAAATTATACACAGATTTTCCACCGTGTGTGGGATCAGTGTCCCTAACCCCGAGTTGTTCAAGGGTCAACTGTAAACATAAGTCCCACAGAACACATTGATTGCACTCTACTCAGTAAAGCTCTTTCTCATGCTGGCATCTGTTAATAATTCTGATTGTGCTAGGTATGTATACTGGAATTATACAATTAAATAAATGGACAGTAAATGGTGGTAGCCAGATTTCTCGCTGTTGGAGTGGGAAGTTAACAGATAAACAAGTGAATATATATATGTGTGTGTGTGTATATATATATATATATATAATATATATATAGTATGTACGTATATTACACGGATTAGTATACATACATACATGTACTTTTTTGCTGTGTCAGCTGAGAGGGCCTAGAAGCAACAACATGTCAGTAGCTATAAGCACACTTATTACCTTGATCTTAGTTCTAATACCGTTTTGTAATAAGAGAAACCAGGGGTCCTGGAATAAATGGCTGATTCTAGTGCCAGGGCAGGCAATATACAAGATGAACCTGGAGCATCTTACAGGCCAGAAGGGAAGTGCTCTTTCTCTCTCACACAGGCACATGCCTAATAATAGGGGTGTGCTGAAGTAACATAGGAGCCAATTGAAATCACTTCCAATGGTTAAAGCTAGAATAATTGGAGCAAAAATATATCAAATATTATTGTATTATTACATATATATTGGGTTGGTCAAAAAGTTCATTCAGAAAAAAAAAAAAGTTCATTCAGGTTTTTCCATAACATCTTACAGAAAAATCCAAACGAACTTTTTGGCCAACCCAATAGTTACATATATACACAATATATACATAAACTTATATGCGTATATAATAAATGTGAGTCTATACTGATACACACACACACACACACACACACACACATATATATATATATATAAACACCTGAATAAATAAAAGAGAACATATACAAATGGCTCATGTGGAAAAGTTCCAGATAATTTACTTAGATGCTCTTTCCTCCAGCAGGTGGAGTATAACTCATCACTCTTTCTAGTGTGAGTACATCCAACGAGTACAGTATTAAAGGAGAACAAAAAGAGTAACTTAGGATTCCTACCTCAGCCCTACCTAAAGCTTAACGTCAACACTGATAAGTTGTGATGATACTCTATTTTTTTTTTTTTTTTTTTTTTTTTTTTTTGTGGTACGCGGGCCTCTCACTGTTGTGGCCTCTCCTGTTGCGGAGCACAGGCTCCGGACGCGCAGGCTTAGCGGCCATGGCTCACAGGCCCAGCCGCTCCACAGCATGTGGGATCCTCCCGCACCAAGGCACGAACCCGTGTCCCCTGCATCGGCAGGCAGACTCTCAACCACTGCGCCACCAGGGAAGCCCTGTGATGATACTCTTGATATGACACTTTCTCTTTGTGGTCTTCCTCCAAAAAACCCATCATAATCTGTGTCCAATTGTAAGATAAACATCAGACAAATCCTAATTGAGGGGTAGTCTATAAAATACTTGACCAGTACAGCTTAAAACTGAGGGCCATCAAAAACAAAGAAAGGCTGAGAAATCGTCATAGCCAACAAGTGCCGAAAGAGACATTACTGTAAAATTTAACAACGTATACTGGATGGGATACTGGAACAGAAAAAATAACATTATGTAAAAGGTAAGAAAACCTGAAAAAAGTATGTGTTTTAATTAATAATTTATCAACATTGATTCCTTAATAGTAACAAGTTTTAATTAATAATTTATCAACATTGATTCCTTAATAGTAACAAATATACCAAACAAGTATAAGTTATTAATAATGAAGGAAACTGGGTGTATAGCATATAGAGATTCTGTGTACTATCTTGCAAATTTTCTGTAAGAAAAATACACTTTTAAATTTTTTTCTGCTTTCACCACTTCCATTCAAAATTGTATCAGAAGTTCTATACATGGCAATTAGTCAAGAAAAAAAGAGAAAATCATTCTCACTGGAAATGAAGTAAAAATATCTCTATTCCCAGATGGCATGATTCTACATATAAAACAAAAATTTCAAAGCATTCACAAGAAAAAAATACTAAAGGTAATGAATTCAGCAAAGTTGAAGGATTCAACATTACCAAATAAAAATCAGTTGTGTTTACATACATTTAACAATGAATGATCTGAAAAAAAACTAAAAAAAAATTGTGATAAGGTTTTAAAATACACAAAATAAAAAAGAATCCATATAACTCAACAAAAAGACAAATAATCCATTAAAAAGCAGGCAATAAACCCGACCAGACATTTCTCCATAGAAGACATACAAATGGCAAACAAGTACACGAAAATATGCTCCCAATCATCAGGGAAATGCAAATCAAACCACGGTAACATTTAAAGTTCTAAAATTAAAAAAAAATTTTAAATAATAAAGTTATTAGATTTTAATTCAAATAATAAATTAACTATATATTTTTCTATACTGATATAAATACTTGAATAAATAAATGGAGGAGAAAGTACAAGTACTCATTGCAGAAGAATTCCAAACAATAAATGTAGATACTCCTCACTTCAGGAGCTGTAGCTTCATTCCCCAGCACCTCTTTGGGAGTGGGCAGGAGTCACTGACTCATTACCAAAGTATAGAAAATGCAAAGAGAAAAAAATCATAACAGTGTAGTGGAGAAACCAGGCATGTGATACTTTAACTAACTGATCAAGCTTAACATTATCAAAAAAAATCATGATGATATCATGCACCCTCCCTTATATTATGTAAGAAAAAGGGCACTTTATGATATTCTTTCCTTCAAAAAATACAGTCTCAGTCTAATCATCAGCAAACATCTGAATAACTCAAACTGAGGGACATCTGACAAAATGCCTGACTAGTACTCTTCAAAACTGTTAAATAAGGTTGAGAAAAACAAAGACTGAGATGCTGTCCCACATCAGAGGTGACTCTTTAAGGAGACCTGAAAACTGAATGTGATATGGTATCTTGTTGGGTTCCTCAATGAGGAAAAAGATGTTAGTTGCACCTGGTGTTATCTGAATAAAGTTTGTAGTTTAGTTTGTTTAGTAGTGTTGTGTCCTTACAATTTATTAGTTTTGACAAATGCATCATATTGGGTTTTTTTTAAACATCTTTATTGGAGTGTAACTGCTTCACAATGGTGTGTTAGTTTCTGCTGTATAACAAAGTGAATGAGCTATATGTATGCATATAACCCCATATCACCTCCCTCCTGTATCCCACCCTCCCTATCCCATCCTACCCTCCCTATCCCACCCCTCTAGGTGGTCACAAAGCACTGAGCTGATCTCCCTGTGCAATGCAGCTGCTTCCCACTTTCTATTTTACATTTGGTAGTGTACTCTCTCACTTCGTCCCAGCTTACCCTTCCCCCTCCTTGTGTCCTCAAGTCCATTCTCTACATCTGCATCTTTATTCCTGTCCTGCCCCTAGGTTCTTACTTTTTTTTTTTTTTTTGCGGTATGTGGGCCTCTCACTAGCTTATATTTATATTTTATATAATATAAATATATATAAATATATATTTATATATATATAAATATATATTTATACTTATAGTCAGTTTTTCAAAGTGGCAGTACTTAATTTTGCACTCAATCTGTTTATGAGTTCTGGTAGTTACAGTTTCTTACCAACACTTGATATGGCTTGTCTTAGTAATTTTCAACATCTTGAGGGTAAGTAGTAGCACAATATGGTGCTTAATTTATTTATTGAATTAAGAATAGAGAAGTAACTGCACAAATTTTAAGTGTACAGCTCAACTATTTTTCACATGTATACCCTCATTTTATCACAAGTGAAACAAAGACTTAAAACATATTCGGATCCCATAAAGTTCCCTGATGCTTACTCCTAATTGTAGAATATTGGCAAACTCCAACATTATATGATATCATTTATATGTGGAATGTAAAAAAGAATACACATGAATCTATATACAACATAGAAACAGACTGACAGACATAGAAAACAACCTATGGTTACTAAAGGGGGGGATAAATTAGAAGTATGGAATTAACAGATACAAACTACTATACATAAAATAGATAAGCAACAAGGATTTACTGTATAGCACAGGGAACTATATTCAATATCTTGTGATAACCTATAAAAAATAAAGATAAACAAAAAAAAAAAAGAAAGATGAAATTCTGCCATTTGTAATAATGTGGATGGACCTAGAGGGTATTATGCTTAGTGAAATAAGATAGACAAGGAACAGCAAATAGTACATGTTATCACTTATATGTGGAATCTAACAAATAAAATGAATATATATAGAAAAACAGAAACAGACTCAGAGAGAGAAGAAACTAGTGGTTTCAAATGGGGAGAAGGAAGGGGGGTTGGGTAGGAGGGGGTAGAGGATTAACAGAGCAAACTACTATGTATAAAATAAGTAAGCAACAAGGATATATTTTACAGTTTAGGGAAATATAGGCCTGATTTTTTAATAACTTTAAATGGAGTATAATCTCTAAAAATATTGAATCACTATGTTGTACACTCAAAACTAATATAACATTGTAAATAAACTATACTTCAATAAAATGAAAAAGGAAACAGTTTACTTCAAAAATAATCATTGGTAACTTATGATTTTTTTATATTTTTTCTTTGTAACAATTAATAGCATTTGTCAAAATGGAAACAGAGGGAAACAATTTGCATCTCCTTTTCCAAGTGTAAGATAAAAATCGTGTGTGATTGTAATCAAATCTGTTTTGACATTTGGTGTTGAATCATGTTTTATTTTAAAAAAACACATAATGAACACTCGTATTTTTTTATTAAGTCATTGAGTTACTCTAAGTTTTATTGGTATGATAGCAGGTAATAAATTATTCCTAAGACATAATTATAGTTATATTCCAACTGTTGTATATCCAGACAACATATATTTTTATTCCCTCAACAAATCTTGTCATAATGGTAATTGATTAATGCCCACCATCCAGTGAAAAACTGAAATTGTCATTAACGGTCAAGTTGGAACCATGATATGTAGCAACTTTGTTCCATTTTTAGCTTCATTAGAGTGAATTGAAATGGCAAAACTCTAATGTTAAAAAAAAACAGCACCTCCAATATGTAATGTATAATAATGCCTCAAACCACGGACCAATATTGATAATTATAGTTATAATTACACTATACTGGAATTAGGGGTGAAATAAGTTATTTTTGAACAAAATCGTATGAAAATTAATAATTCTTGGTGATTCTATGTAATAAGTGGAAAGTCCTGGAAACAGCAGGATAACTGCTATTAAGAAGATGGGCATAGTTAGTATGTGTGTGAAGCACTTCTATACTGTCCTACCTAATATTTTGCTCCAGATTCACAGATTCTGTTTCAATTCACAGTGAAATTCCTTAGTCCTAATATATAGAGATTTATCAAGATCATCTTAAGAACATCTTAGAAATGCTCTAATTGTGTTACTACTCAGTAATAACATAAAGAATTCTCATTCAATGAAAACCTAAAGGGAATTTTCCTTGAATCATTTACATCCCAGAAAATTTAAATATCATGTATTTATTAACTCCAGTCACAAATTTCCACTGTCTTTTACTTGCTTGTTTTAAAACTCCTTATTTAAAATAAGTGCACATGATGTATGTTATTTTATACTGATGAGTTTTTAGTTCTACTTATTGAAATTATAAAGTATTATCATTATTAATGATTTGCCATATGAAAATCCTCTTAACCCATATTTCCCATGTTTTCCAGGTTGTAAGTCCAAAATAGTACTTACTTTTACATCAGTTACATATTTTATAGATTCAAATTGCTTTCATTAGTCAATTCTTTCTCTTAGCAATCCGTTTTGCAAGAAAACAAGGAAAATAACATTTAAACATTTACATTAAAACCTTAAAAATACCTCACTATTCATCCTTTTCAATTTATTTTTGACTAATTAGTATTTATTCTGTTGACAATATCTTGCCAAATTTCCTTTAATGGTGATACTGTAAACATTATGTCTATGTTTAAGGCTCTTCAAAATGCTTACTTTTGAAATGACAGTTACAGGAAAGATAATACATATGTTGTTTTAGAAAGCAATATTTATCTATTAGTGTTTAAATGTATATAAATATAATGTTGGTAAAACTCGTGTTCTTTTGGTCGAACTCATTGATACAGAATGAAGCACAAGTCTCTATAAATCCATTTTATTTAGAGAGTATTTAAATATGTATTAAATTTATTCAGTTGATTTTATCTATTTTTTGAAACAGAAGTATTAAATATCAAAAAATGTCATATTCTGCATGACACAAATGAACTTATCTATGAAATAGAAACAGACTCACAGACATAGAGATGAGACTTTTGTTTGCCAAGTGGGGAGCAATGGACTGGGAGTTTGGGACCAGCAGATGTAAAAAAACAATATATATATATATATTTATATGTAAAAAAAATATATATATAGAATAGACAAACAACAAGGTCCTACTATATAGCACAAGGAACTACATTCAATATCCTGTGATAAACCATAATGGAAAAGAATAACAATGTATATATATGTATAACTGAATCACTTTGCTCTACAGTAGAAATTAACACAGCATTGTAAATCAACTATACTTCAATAAAATATTTTTTAAAACGTCATTCTGAAAACATACATGCAAAATTATTTCTATAATGTTAATACTTTGAAGGAATACGACAGAATTTTTTAGAAAAGCATTACCAACTTCACAGATTTTTAATATTAATTCAGTGAGGAAATATAATATCTCTTATATACTGGAATCAATTTGAGTGAATTGTGGGGGAGGGAGAAAGAGAGATGTCAGAATAAAATAATTTTAATATTATCAATAACATTCATATTCATAACTGTATATTTTAAAATATATCATAAAAATTTATATTGGCACACATAAACAATCCTAGCTGTAAATTGTAGTTTTCCTGGAATGGTTAAGATAAACATAAATATGTATGCGTGCAGTAAAGGACAGAACAAGTCCCATAAAATAGATAAAAGTCATTTCCCATGATATAGTAACCACAGAATAGTTGTTTTCATACAGCATAAACTCAATATTTCTTGAATTGAGCTGAGATTTGATTTAATTTCTAAGCATAATACTAGTTGTAGTGATTTAAATGAATACTTGGCCAGTTTTACTTATACAGCATCAATAATAGCCATGCATATCATTAAATATTAGTCAGATTAACTTTGTAATTACATTTGATTATAATTTTAAGATCTATTGAGATATATCTAGCCTTTGGTCAAACTTTGTTAGGAACCACGATGGTCAGCAGGTAGGACAATATGAAGGATGACAGTGGTGTGGTTAAGATCTTGTGACAGCTTGAGAAAAAAATGCTGCACTGAGGCTATGAAATCTTTTTTATTCATTATTTTTCACTCGTGTAGTTTTTCTGTAGGAGAAAAACCTAAAAATGGAATTGCTACATCCCAAGATATTCACGTAAAGACTTTTTGACAACCATGGACAAATCTCCCTCTAGCGTCTATTTCCTCACATACCCACAAACAGTAGTCGTCACCAGTCTCTTAATGTTTATAAGCTTGCAAGACAAAAATATATCCTTAACTTTAAGTTTTTTAATCTAAAGAAAATAAAGATATTTCTACATGTCTATTGCTTATCTGTATTTCTTTTTGTGACTTCTCTATTCTTCCCTAAATTTCCTATTGTTTTAGATCATTAGTCACATGAATGAGTAAAATGCACTAATATGGTAAAGGCGTTAACCTGTACTGTTTATGTGCACTGATAATATTTTTTCAAATTTATACGTTTTTTAAATATTTGGTAGAAATATTCTACACAGATATTTTAAATAACATAATGAAATCATAACCTTTGCTTTTACGGAACTTGCCTAAGTTTTATTTCCTAAAAAGTATTCTTTAGCAGAAATATTGACCTATTAAGGATAAAGGGGGATATCTAACCTCATGCCTTTTTAATTTTATACTGGTACTCCCATAAAGTATTAAATTATTCATCCTTTACTAGCAAATTTATGTCATATACATAGCAGAAATTTTATCTGCATAAGTAATAACATGTTATTTTATATTATATTGATACTTTTACATAATACAAAGCCTGACGTATTAACATAACACATGAAGTAGAAATAAATTAATATAATAATGTTGAAAATTAATATTTGGTTGAGTGCCACTCTTAGACACATGATGATTATTCAAAATGTAAAAACGTGCATTTATGTGCAGAAACACACTGAGCCTTCCAGTTTTTCAAATTTTATTCATCCCTACAGCTGATATATATAAAATACAGTATTCAACTAGTCCAACACTTTCATTTAATAATGGGGAAAATGCATCCAAGAGAGCTTGTCTGATATATGTAAGACTTCACAGCTAACAGTGGCAGAACTGGAATAGGATTTAAAATCTCCTTATATTCTTTATTTTACCTCATGCTTTGTAATCTGCTTACAATAGAAAGAAAATCTGAAGTAATATTGGTAAGAGGAGTAGGAAGTCAAGAAAATGAACACTTAATTAAATGGACTCAAGTTGAATGTTTTCATTTTCTTTTTCCCCCAAATGCCTTTTTAGAATTCCTGAGCAACACTTTTGATGGTATCCTGGAAATACATAAGAATTTTATTTTATTTTATTAATTTTTATTGGAGTATAGTTGATTTACAATGTTGTGTTAGTTTCAGTATACAGCAAAGTGAATCAGTTATTCATGAACATATATCCACTCTTTTGTAGATTCTTTTCCCATATAGGCCATTACAGAGTATTGAGTAGAGTTCACTGTGCTATACAGTGGGTCCTTATTAGTTATCTATTTTATATATAGTAGTGTGTATATGTCTTCAAATTTATCCCACCCCCCCTTACCCCCTGGTAACCCTAAGTTTGTTTTTTACATCTGTAACTCTATTTCTGTTTTGTAGATAGGTTCATTTGTACCCTTTTTTTAGATTCCACATATAAGCAATATCATATAATATTTGTCTTTCTCTGTCTGACTTACTTCACTCAGTATGACAATGTCTATGTCCATTCTCATTGTTGCAAATGGCATATTTTTTCTTTTTTATGGCTGAGTAATATTCCATTGCATATATGTACCACATCTTCTTTATCCATGCCTCTGTTGATAGACATTTAGGTTGCTTCCATGTCTGGCTATCGTAAATAGTGCTGCAATGAACATTGGGGTGCATTTATCTTTCTGAATTATGGTTTTCACTGGGTATATGCCTGGGAGTGGGATTGCTGGATGATGTGGTAGCTCTATTTTTAGTTTTTAAAGGAATCTCCATACTGTTCTCTCCACAGTGGCTGTACCAGTTTACATTTCCACCAACAGTGTAGAAGGGTTCCCTTTTTTCCACACCCTCTCCAGCATTGTTTGTAGATTTTTTTGATGATGGCCATTCTGACTGGTGTGAGGTGATACCTCACTGTAGTTTTGATTTGCGTTTCTCTGATAATTCGTGAGGTTGAGCATCTTTTCATTTTATTTTAAGATCTTTCAGAGGTAAAAATTATAAAAATTAAAGATGCTTGAGTTTAAAAACTAATTCATAAAAGGTTGACTTAGGGCTGTGAAAATAAGGAACATCATGCTTACCTTCTGAAGTCTTTAAAATTTTATACTTAATCCTATATGACTTCATGAAAATTTTACAAGACAATTTTATTCATTCTAGTATCTGAGATTAAAGGCACCTTTTATACATTCATAGTTTTTACATTCATATTTCATGGTTCATCAGTGTTATTATGCAAGATTGTCATAATAAGCATCCTTTTAGTGAAATCTATCAAAACCAAATAAATATAGGGGGAAATTTTAAGGTGCAAACAAACACATTTCTGTATGAAATGACCCTCAAAATATAAGAAACTCTGGAAGCAGAATAAGTAAATTAGACTATAAAGTAATCTGATCATGCCACCATATATAAGACATAAAGGCATATATATCTACAGTAAAGGTAATTACAGACACTTCTATTATATAAATACAGTAGTATATAAAGAAATATATTAGAGTGTGTGTGTGTGTCTGTGTGTGTGTGTGTGTGTGTGAGAGAGAGAGAGAGAGAGAGAGAGTATAGAATTCAGGCTTTTGTATCAATTCCCAGACTATCCCTAGAAAATAATTTGTAATTCTTAAAGTTATTGCTCAGGAATAGTTTACAGTGTCTGATTTAACATATAACATGCTATTCAGAAAGAAATGTGTGTTGCATTTAGAAAGTTTCATACCATTACCAGTTAAATGAGTTAAATACAATTAAATATACTTCGGTCAATGTGGTCAAACTGTATTCACAGTAAATTTAAGTCAAGAAAATGCCTTCATCACCGTAAGTCCTCCTCTTTCTTCCTCCAAAGTTTAAATTATATCAACAACTCTCAAATTTTAACTGTTATTGTTTCTACATCTATTTTAAAAACCTGACAGAATTGATAATTTGGAAAAATGATAATTTCTTTGGATGTAAACAATATTTCCATTTTTAATCTAGAAATCATTTATTTCATTGCTATCTTATAGCCTGTCTTCTGAACATGATGTATATTCTTCCTCACTTCAGTCAGGTGTCAATACCCCTGATTTATGAATACAGAGAACTTGGAAGGGTAAGGAAGGGTTTAGAAGAGGCCCACACACTAGTATTTCTACTTCATTCCTTTATCTTCCTTTACAAGAACTGTTTTTACTTATATACTTCAGTGGAACTTTATACATATTATAAACATATTTTATTGATAAATATTCTAATTTATTTATAGATTTTAATAGTAGGAATCCATAATAGCAGAATGATCTTTGTGTTTATTTGATCAAAGAGGGTCCAAATTTAAGGGAAGATCAAAAGTTTTTATGTCATAATTAAGTAGTTTAAAAATATACTGTTTAAAATAGTGTAAGAAACTAAGCAAAAACTAAGAGTAAATAATAAAAAGAAAATAGTCTCAGAGGATGAACTATAGTTTGTTTCTAAAGAGTCTTTCAGTTCCAAGGGCAGTTTTATTGAAAGAAGCCTGTTCTTTATTTTTTAATAACACATTTACTGTAGTCTACAGTTTAATAAAAGTTTTTGGAGTTTCAAATCCTTTAAGCATACTTAACAGTGTCTCAAGAACAAGGTGCACTGGTGGCTAAGACAACTTTTGATACAAAAATAACACTATATAGATTTTTTATTTAGTTATTGACCCACTCCACACCTGCACATTTTTGTCACCACAAGGTTAAAGGCCCAAACTATTCAATATATACAACTGAAATTGACAATTTTTGTACCTGCCGAATAAGAATATTTCTAAAATAAATAATTTTCTAACATACATTTCATAGATCGTGTTTTCTTTGACTATTTTGTGCCAGTTCATATATAGCTTTTTGTTATTTCATAGGATGGCAAAGCTTTTGCAATAAGCAGTAAAGACAAGCTATCAAATACTCTAAATTCTTATCCAGTGTTCAGATTTCTTGCTTATGAAATATTACAGATATTAACAGATACAGATATTAACATTCATTTTTAAGATTAGCATTTTTCCTAATGTTTCAGTTTTGCTGCACATTTAACTGCTCGTTTTTACCTGAAGTTGAGTTCAAACCTATGATACTACAGCAGTAATTTATTAAGAACTGGCACTTTAAATGTTCAGTATTGAAAGATTAACAGTGAATTATAACCCTGACTGCACATTAAACTACCATCTTGTGCAACAAATGTTACAGATAATCTGCAACCTGAAATAATATTTTACAGCTTTGGAGATTACATTAATTACCGTCACTTTAAGAATGCAATAACTAGACTCTTTTATGGTAGCCACTAAAGTCAGTTTATGTAAGTAATTATTCACCTGCTACAAAGCTTCATGAATGTATTAAGCAATCATATATATATATATATATACACACACACACACACACACACACATATATATTCTCTGTGTGTGTGTCTTACAAATTGTGATGTTTATAAAGTATAACACTAGTGAATGGTGTTCCTGTGACAAAAAAGCATTTGAGATAAAAATGAGTAAGCTCTGGCATCAAATTTAAGAAATATAATAAAATATAATGCTTAAATATGGATGACATAGGCTTGAATGTGCATAATCTACTTAACTGATAAATAAGTGAGATTTTACTATGTATTAAAACATAATGTTGAATGGAAATTTTTCATCAAATATTCCTGGAAAATAACCCATTTCCATGAACAATAACCCATTTCCATGAACAAATAAGGGTAAGTTGTTGTGATATTTATCTGAATAATTAGCCCATCAGTTCCGCAGAAAAATGCCAATGCTATTTTTATCATAGTTTATTAATGTATATTACATGTTTAATATCATGTTGACTGAATAAATAACGTGATGTATGGGAACACCATGTATTAAAAAAAAGAAAGAAAGATACACTGAATGAATATAATAAGAGTTACAGATAGAAAGTTAATAATTGACAAATATAAAAGGGAAAATATTGCTATTAATAGGGGCTATAAAGGCCATTGTAAAGCTCAGGCTGCAATAACCATCAAGAAAATGGCCATGAACCAGGCTGAGCCATGAACCAGGCTAAATTCTGAAAGAATTATAAAATTTCCCTAGTCCTACTGTATTTTATGTAGTCCGACTACAGCTTTCAAGCAATTACCACTAGGGAGCACAATAGGAAATTTAGGTCTTAGACCTTCATCCATTGCATTGACAAATAATTAGTAAGCACTTACAACACACCAGAATCTAAACAAAGTGTTTCAAATACACATAAAAGAAATGTTGTGACACATTTTCCACATGAACTTCTATCTCCACTTTCTACTTCCTACCCTGCAAGAACATATTCCTATATTTAATGCTTCAAGATAGAACTATATCATTAGAATATACTACATGTACTATATGTTTATGTGACAAACGCCCCTTCTCAACAGATACATTTGCAGCTATACCATTCTTACCTAGGCCTAAGAATCAAATGTGGAAAACGAATTATCTAAACTCGCTGTTTCCTGGTAATTTATCTTCTCTGATACTGTGCTCTAACTTTCATGCTCTATTTTTTACCCATGGACTGTGTTCTTTGATTAATTATCTTGTAAATGTATTCATGTTATGCATTTTTCCATCCACTCATATAATTTACCCCCTTTCCCCATGAACAAGTATAGTATATTTGATGCAGTCTGAAGCATTTGGCAAATTTACCCATTGGAAAGTCAGGAAAGAATGATGGTACCCGCACTTCAGCTATTTTTTTCTGAGGTCTCATTATGTCCTTATTCAGGATTTCATAGCCTCTTATGCCCATTATGAACTCTCAGATGTTGACTGAATAACTTTTCTACTCCAACATTCTCGGCAATATGCATTTCAAGTTAGCCTTTCCCCCCAAATTTTATGCTAATACCAAATATGTTTCAATCTTTGAAGACAGAGAATCCATGATAAAAGATTACACTGTTTAACAGATAAAAGAAAATTCAGAAATATTGAGAGCTGTGATAGCCAGGACAGAAAACAAATTACATCTGACTGTTGTCACTTACTGGGACAATCCAAATACTTCCTCCTATTCTAAGAGAAGTAGCTCCAAAGTAGCTATAATCAAATACAATATTAAGCAAAAGAATTGGTAGAAGTATGAAACTGAGGCTCTTCCTATTTTCAGTAAAATTATATCTGACCAGGAGGGTAACACAAATGTTGTGTGAAAAGAGAAATAAGAGAAATACCACACCATGAAAGACTGAGGATATTTTATGGCAGGGTGAAAGAAGCACACTACCACGGAAAGATTTCTGATTAAAATAGGAGTTTGTTGATTTTGACTTAAAGTTCTATGTACAAATAATGTGTCCCTATATTTAACTGCTTGGTAACTGAATTTCTGAATTCAATCAAGACTAAATAATTATTTTTTCCTTAATGTAGAGATAACTAACTATATATTCTCCATTTCATTTTGTGAGTGTTCACAAAATCTTACAAGGGAAGAAAGATTTTTCATAACCATGAATACTCTGATCACTTAAATGTTTTATTTACTGAGTCAAAAATTGTTCCTAAACTCATTCAAGTTAGCAACCATTCCATTATATGGTTGTTTTCAGAAATGATTGTGGAGAATTTCAGATGAAAAGAGAAAATATTTTCGATCAAAACTGTAACATTCTCATAAGTTAAAGAAAATAGGATTTCAGTTTTAAAAGAAATGCTCGAAGGGCACAATAATTATCATAACAGATTATTATAAATACCTCAAATTAAAAATATTTCAATGAAATAATTATCACTGCAAGATCTTTCACAGAGTAAACATCAGAGGAAGGCCTGGACTGACATCATAAGAAAGATGGGAAGGATTAATCACAGAAAACTGCATTAAACCAAATGCTCATGTGTCATTGGATATATATTTATGTATCATCTAGTTGAAATATATTTAATCTAAATTTAACTTTATGTTTATATTTAACTGCTTCTCATCATTAGAACTGTACATTTTACACTTAAGAATATACAAAACTACTTAGCTTTCAGTCACTTTTCTCTAATCAATTCTACAGTTCTTCCTAAGCCTTCTTCCTGAAGTACAATTAGATCACATTAATCCCTGGTTCAGAAAAAAAAAAAAAATCAATGATGCCCCATTGCCTAACGAATTAAACTCTTACTCCTTAGGATCAGATCTCCTTATAATCTGGTCTCAACCTCAATTTCCAGAAACATGCACCATCTCTCTTTTGCTCATGCTGTGCTCTCTAGCAGCATAATCAAACAGAAAAATGTTCACATACAGAAAATGATAAATTGTTCAGCTTAGCAAAGCAGGGTTTTTTTTCTACCTATTTTTGAGGATAATTAGTGATTACTTCATACTACCTGTGAGTAGGTTTGGGAGGAATGGTGATATTAGGATTAATAAAGAGGACACGGTGGCAGTGACCCACATCTCTCACCCTGATTTGTTCGGTGCTAACACAGTGTTTTTCTTTTCATATGTTCCTACCTCCAACTTTGTATAGTTCTTTACATTTTACTTAGAGCACAAACTGCTTACCTGTGTACATGGCTGTTTATACACAAAATGTATATATTTACATACATACAAAATGGCTATTTACATACAAAATGTGTCTCTTTAACAGAAAGTAAGTTTAAGAGAAAACATGTAGATCTTCTGGATTTGTTTAAGTCTTCAACATAGTTTCTTTCTCTGTACATGGATGAGAGTTGGGGATTCACTACCTAGTTTAACTAATGTGAGGACACAAGAATTTTCCCTTTCTATGAAACTTTGGGCTGAAAAGTATCTTCCCACTGGGTTAAGAAAAGAAAAAGAGTTTCCTCTCTGCTTAGGTGTAGCTATGATCAAACAATAATCCAAATAAATTCTGAACCTGAGGCTGCACAACACGCATGCATTCAATAAACATTTGTCTTATTAAAGTAGTATAAAAACCTTAAAAATAAGAAGCTAACAGAAATGAAGCAGTTGATATCCAGAGGATTGTGCATGACAAACATGAAAATTACCATGCAAGTATGCCTCCAAAGCCCAAAGCACTTGGATATGCCATAGTAACCAACACTTTAATAAAACAAGCTGGGTCTGGTTCCCATGTAAGGGGCTAGGAAGTCACCACTCCATCTCAACTACAAGTAAAAAACTGAACAAACTAAAAAGTCAACAACTTTTCTTGGATTAATAAGAGAGGGGAGGACACAGAGCAAACAGCTGCCCCTAAGACTGCAGAGACAGGCGAACACAGGGAGTCAGGACTTACCAGAACAGAGACTCATAAACAGAAATCAGTGCCAGGGAAGGAAAACCTGAACTGTAACTGGTGAATTACTGGAGGTTCAGTGTGAAAAGTCAGAGAGTTAAAAACTCCACTGGGATTCATTGTGGGGGGCGGGGGTGGTACCCATACTTTTCATACTTTTGTGAGTTTTACCTCCAGGAGCTGGACTAGGTTTTCACAGTAAACATTGGAGAAAAATCTCTTTATGCTCCCAGCAGGGGGAGAGGAAAAGGAATCATTTCGAAATATTCCAGAGCACTGTTTCTTCTTAATAAGGCCTGTACTCAGGAAAAACTATCTAACCAGAGCCTAACCTGCTGGGGTTTTAGAAAAGTCTAACTGATCTAGGAGAAGGGAAATACCCAACTCCAGCCAGCTCTTAGCTGTCCATGTGAGAAAAGGGAAATACCCAATTCTAGTCCACTCCAGTCATTTTGTCCAATTAAAGGGGGAGGAGGGAAAACTGAGCACTTGTGAAGTTCACAGTCCAAGGGCACAGGCTACCAAAGACCTAACTGTAGAGCTACAGAACACTTCCCTTCCCTCCACCACTTTACCACCACAGTACTAAAGGTCTATTTACAAGAGATGCTTTTACCTATTGCATCATACCTACCTATCAAGAAAAAATTATAAGGCAAAAGGTAACAAACACAATTTGAAGAGACAGGACAAGCTTAAGAACCAGACATGGCAACAATGTTGGAATTCTCTCACTGGGAATTTAAAACAACCATGCTCAATATGCTAAGCACACTAGTGGATAAAGTAGACAGCATGTAAAAACAGATGGGCAGTATAAATAGAGAACTGGAAATCATAAAAAAGAACAAAAATGAAATGCTGGAGATCAAAAACACTGTAACATAAATTAAAAATGCCTTTGATGAGCTTATTAGCAGACTGGACATGGCTGAAAAAATAATTTCTGAGCTAGAATATATCAATAGAAGCCTCCAATACTGAAAAGCAAAGAGAACAAGACTGGAAAAACAACAACAAAAATAGAAGAGAGTATGCAAGGATGGGGGGACAACTATAAATGGTATAAAATACACATTAATGGTAATAAAAGAAGGAGAAGAGAGGAAGGAATAGAAGAAATATCTAAAACAACAACGACTGAGGATTTAACCAAATTAATGTCAGAGACCAAACCACAGACCCAGGAAGCTCAGAGAACACCGAGTGGGATAAGTGCTAAAGATAAATCTATCCCTTGGCATATCATTATCAAACTACAGAAAATCTAAGATTAAAAAATCCTGAAAGAAGTCAGAGAAAAAACAACAACTGTAGCAACAATAACAACACCTTACATATAAAAAGAAAACAAGGGTAAGAATTACATCTGACTTCTCAAAACCTATGTAGGCCAGAGAGAGTGGGGTGAAATATTAAAAGTGGAGAGAGAGAGAAAAAAAGCCAATCTAGAATTTTTTACTCTGCAAAATTATCTCTCAAAAGTGAAGGAGAAATAAAGACTTTCTCAGATAAAAATAGAGGGAATTTGTTGTCACCTGCCTTGCAAGAAATGTTACAAGAAGTTCATTACAGAAAAGACAAATAATATAGGTTAGAAACTCAGATCTACATAAAAAGTGAAGAGTATTGAAGAAAGAAAAAGTGAAGGTAAAATAAAAACTTTTATTTTTTATTCTTAATTTTTCTAACATATAAGTTTGTTCAAAATAATAGTATCAAAAATATATTCAATTATGTATGTTTAGGTAAATACCATATATATACACACACATACACACTTATATGCTTATATAAAAGTGAAATAAATGACAGCAATGATACAAGGTATGGGAAGGGGAAATTAGGATTATTTTGTTGTTATAAGTTGCTCACACACCTATGAAGGTTGTTTTCTTAGCTTAAAAAAAAGGCTCATGGCTAGAGTTTAAAAACTTCATGAGTTGGTAATCCCCTTTGAGAGAGAGTTTAGAAGATGGAATGAAGTGTAGAATTTATACTCTGATACTTAAAAATAATATAGTATGAAATTAACCCAAAATAAATATGCTGTGATATTTCAAAACATAAAAGATGAAGTCAATTGTTTAACAAATTGTGTTAAACCATCAGTACCATAGAATGCCATTCAGCAATAAAAAGAAACAGCTATCAATATCCACTACGGTTCTGATGGATCTCAATTGAATTATGCTTAGTGATAAAAGCCAATCTAAAGGTTAAATGCTGTACAATTCCATTCATATAACAATCATGAAATGACAAATTATAGAGATAGAGAACAAATTAGTTGGTTCCAGGGGTTAGGGAGGGGGGATGAAGGGAGATGGCTATGGCAAAGTTAGTAGCACAAGGGGATTGATTGATTGAACTGTTCTATATCTTAACTGTGGCAGGACAGAAATATACATGTTATGAAATTGCATATAACTAAATACACACACAAAGTATGTAAAGCTAATTAAGTCTGAATAAGATTGATGGATTTTATTAATGTCCTTTTGTGATACATATGGATTATAATATTGTACAATACCAATGGAAGATGTTACCACAGCTGGGAACTGGGTAAAGTGTACATGGAGTTTCTCTATATTATTTCTTACAACTGTGTGTGAATCTACAATTATGTCAGGAAAAAATTTTTTTAGACCAAGAGGCAAGACAAAGAGTGTCTGAAAAAATGTTTAAGAACATTAAATACAAATTATGAAAATGAAAAATAAATCCATTAAAATGCTTTTTAGATTGATTACAAGTTCTGGATCTATATCCAACTACTTCAATTCCTATAAGGCATATTGAAAAACAAGTTGAATAGAAAAAACAAAAACAAACAGAAAAAACACAACTTATATATTAATTGAAACTAGGTGGCAGGAAATATGTGATTGTTGTGCTA
Source organism: Stenella coeruleoalba (assembly GCF_951394435.1). Lineage (NCBI taxonomy): Eukaryota > Metazoa > Chordata > Mammalia > Artiodactyla > Delphinidae > Stenella > Stenella coeruleoalba. The sequence goes on from NC_137148.1 coordinate 85,167,469, forward strand.
ATAAATGGTACAAAAGTACAACTTCTTCAAGTATTAATAATCCAAAATGAAATTGCAGCATACATATAAAAGAATTAAAAAACAAGTATCAACTTCTCCCAGTAGAATAAACAAAAACAGATGAAATTCATCCTGAAATACAGGAATATTATGTCACGACAATCTGACATGAATTTGAAAAATTATTGAAGAAATTACAGTTACAATGAAACAACTCAAAGCAAATACAGGAACTCAGGCAAACAACAAGAAGTGGTGTGTAGTAAACAGAGGATGTGAAACATGAATTGTACGATTTTAGGAAAGAGATTGAAGGGAAAGTTATTTCAGAAATAAAAATTAAATTATAAGAGCATGAGAGAGAATAGACCCCATAAAAGTTCAGGAGGTAATATGGAGTATAGAATGAGAAAACAAATAAAATGAAAAAGAAATAGAGGAATACCTGAAAAGATTCAGATAGGATATAACTGTAACAGATACTTATGGTGTCCTCTCCACTCCTCTTGTGTCTTACCATTTCAGTGCATTAGCCACACTTTCACTACCAGCATCTCTCTTTTCCTGAAAGCTTTTTATCAGCTTCTGGAGACCTCCTTGCCTGTGCACATGGTATACTGGATGTGCGATAAAAATATAAGCCCTGAAGAGAAGACTTTGATCCATGCTTGATAGAATTTTATCCTAGCTTTCTTGCCCCTCTACTGAGTTTACCCTGAAGCTCATGTTTTTTTATTAACTCTGAGTTCTTCACTGTTTTAAGTTAACGTTGCCCATGATGACAGTTGGATAAGATACACTTTATCACCTGCCTTTCCTTTCCTGTTTTCCTTCTTCCTTCCCGTAACACTTTTTTAGAATGATATCTCATTAAAACTGCTTTCATTAAATCCTACTTGTCCAAGTGTCTGCTTCTAGCAAAATCCAAACTAAGACAGGTATTAACAGCCATGAATTTTTAAAGCAGTTTTTCAGGATATAATTTGGAAATTGAATTTTTGTTGTCCAAATGGCAACAAGGATTACGTTGCTGGTGCTAAGTGGGTGGTGATAACTCTTGGTGAGCTGAATCATCACAATTACTGCAACTCTCACATGTGATGAATTGGGATATAACAGATGTGGAAGGAGATCTGTGACTTATGTAATATCTCTAACAACGGAGAGATACGGAGGTAGCGGTAATTATAAGGAATGTGGAGTTGGTTATTTGTTATTAAGTATCACTGAAGCAAGGATGGAAGAAAACAAGCTCAGGTCAGTCAGCTTGGTGCAAAAGTTACAGAAGAGCCTCTATCACATTGTAAAGGGACCCTGATTTCTGGCATCAGAAGGCAAGTCTGTGTTCAAATTCATGCTTAAGCCCTGATTATAAGAAGAAAAATGCTACAAATAAGGCTGAATATAGAGCACTGGCAAGCCTCTGAGACTAAATTAAGGACAAGGATATGGATGGAATAGGACCCTGAGATCTGAAGTAAGGATACCTACACTGAAATACTTGAGAACTTTGAGCCACCGGATTTCCCTGGAACCTCTGAGCTTACAAAAGTCATCAAGAGGCCTGCCCTTGACTATGACCATGCAAAGACTTTACATGATGTCTTGCAAGGTAATACTCACTCTATCCAAAGTCTGAAATCACTACCCCTAATTGTTTCTAGATAAATAACTAGGGCCAAATTTCAACATGGAATAACTGGAGAAGTGTTGTGTCTGATCCAGGAAATAAGAGCTTAATCATGAAAGGAACTGAAATAACGACTAGTAAGTACTGGAAGGTACTAGAGTAACATTCATGGGAAAATGATTTTGAATGTAGAGGACCACAAGGATGGAATATAAGGCTGGATAAGCAAGAATTTAGTGACAGTGGAGACCTTTCTCCTTCTTCAGTATTTAAAATCCTGGTAGGAACATGTGGGTACAATGATGGTCCATAGTTAATAAAGTGGAGATTCTGCCATTGCCTTGACAAAGTATTGAGGAACATACTCTGAGATACAAGTACACTAGGACAGATTTATTATGTAAGACTAGAAAACCCAACTCATTGTGTGTGTTTCACCAAAACAATAAGAAACGCACTAGTGAAGGGAGCATTATTATCACTAAGAAGCTCAACAGTGGTGTTCCTCTGTAGGCCAGGGCTAATTATAGGGATATCTGCTGTGAAACTTGACTTGATGGTGTCAGTGGCAAAGACAGAGTTCTGGAATAGCAGAGACCTGTTGACTGCACTTAACTATCAGAGATAATGTAAATATTATTAGTGTAAAGAACTTGGCAGAAACTCCACACAGCACATTTTCTACCATTGGGTCCTCTAAAACCACAGATTTGTTTCAATCATAAGGCCTAAGTAGCATGCTACGTGATATCAGAGCATATACATTTTTAAATGCCATCTTTTGATCTGGATGTTGCTCAAGTCTGATAGCCTTCCAAATTACCCAGTGAATAAGCTTAAGTAATATTTCCCTTTGTGGTAGACACCATCTCCAAAACTCAAGCTGACCTGCCAAGTCATGTGCCTCTTTCTTGGTGGTAGGAGTTGGAAAGTACAACAGCTTGTTCTTTGAGAGGATGACACTGTGGATGGTTCCACTGGAAGCACTGTGGGATTGGAGTGCTATCCTTCTAGACATGGTATATATTTTAAACTAATGAATTGGTGTTATATCCCTGATCAGTGTAATGCTGTGTCTTCAACAAAGGAGTGGATGGAGAAGATTACCTGCTCATCATTCTTCCCTGTGATTCACCTGAGAAATGTAAGCTTCCCTTCCCCATAATTTTTATCTCGGATGAACTAGAGTTCCTAGTTCCCAGAGAGGAATAATGCTTCTATCAGAAGCCATGGTAGAGGGTTTCGCTAAACTTAAACATAATGCCATCTCCCATCTTGTGCTCCTCATACCAGTAGTCCAGGAGTCAAAGAAAGGAGTTACTATGCTCACAAGTGTTACTTATCCTGGTTATCAGGAGGAAAATAGTATTTCTGCTGCTTAATGGGGGCAGAAAGAATTATCAAGCTATTACAGAAAACTCAATGGTACACTTATTGGTGCTTTCATGTCAAACAATAACTTCTTATCTATGTAAAATTTTATAAAAATCTTCCCAAAAGTTAATTATTAAAGGAGAAAATAAAAACTGATGTGGGTAGTTATGTGTAGATTACCAAAAAGTTTACAGCAATTAGGATGCATCCAGCTGCAAATCACAGAATCATCTCACTAGCACTGGCCTAAGCAATGAAATGATTATGTATTTTCTATAAGAAAAGCTAGAGTTAGGCGTTCCAGGTTGTTTTAATAACTCAATAATATCATGTCATTGCAATTACATCTACAATTTTTTTAATCACCTTTTTCCCCCTGATGGTTACAATATTGCCACTTTGGGTCCAAATACCACATCCTTATTCTAGCACATGTAGTAATAAAGAGGCAGGGTTTAAAGTCTTTCCCAGTGTGAGGTATCATCTTTACACTGCACCACCTCAGCAGACTTTCCTACCTATCTTATTGGCCAGAAAAGTGCCAATAAGATATACTGCACATACCCTCCGTTTTGAAATTAGATCACATACTAAGACTGAGTGCCCAAGTAACCCCTGGCTTTGAGTTGGAACACCTAGAGAATATCTCTTTGGCAGTTTGAATAAAGATGTCCAAAATTAAGAAAAGTAAAATAAATTAGTCTCTCATGCAATCCAAATATCTAAAAATACGATCATACTGATGGATGGTAAAATTGTGATACTGATGGGAATTATCAACAAATCAGTAATATAAATTCTAAATGTAATAAAGCTAAAAAAAGATATTTGCAGGCAAAAGAAGTTAAAGAATATCTTTGCTGGGCTTCCCTGGTGGCGCAGTGGTTGAGAGTTCGTCTGCCGATGCAGGGGACGCGGGTTCGTGCCCCAGTCCGGGAAGATCCCACATGCCGCGGAGCAGCTGGGCCCGTGAGTCATGGCCGCTGAGCCTGAGGGTCTGGAGCCTGTGCTCCGCAACGGGAGAGGCCACAACAGTGAGAGGTCCGCGTACCGCAAAAAAAAAAAAAAAAAAAAAAAAAAAAAAAAAAAAAGAATAGCTTTGCTAATGGATCTCTTTGGTTTGTTTAAAAATCAGGCAATGAAACAGTCATTTTATTAGCTAAACATCAACACTTACAGTGCATGGTTGTGTGCCCTGATTATCAAATGTTATTAGATGTTTAAAGATAAAATTATGCATATATCTGTAATTTATGCAGAACAAATATCAAAATAAATCTATAATGAATGTTTACAACATCATATTTGATTTATTTAATATACGCTTAAAATGAAAGCATTTTAATTGCTTCTTCAGGCAGATTAGCTCTTCAAACAGACTAATGGAAAAAGTCTTATGATTATATTTATACATACTTTTTTTTGGTATAATTAAGACACCCCCTTTTCTGAAATTCCTTATGCAATAGCTTATGCAGTGAGTGCCAAAGCAACAAAGTAATTTGTTGTTAAATGTAAAGCTTCTAACCTAAATATCTACACAATTTTACTCTACAAATTAGAAAAATAGCTATTAGCTGCTCTTTAAATCCAAGTCTGCTCTACTTCAAGATACATTTCTTGCTTTTGCACTACAATTCATCAATTACCATCAAGTTAAAACAAATCCTAGGACTTCCCTGGTGGTGCAGTCGTTGAAAAATCCACCTGCCAATGCAGGGGACATGGGTTCGAGCCCTGGTCCGGGAAGATCCCACATGCCGCAGAGCAACTAAGCCTATGCGCCACGACTACTGAGCCTGCGGCAACTACTGAAGCCCGCACACCTAGAGCCCGTGCTCCGCAAGAGATGCCACTGAGATGAGAAGCCTGCGCACCACAATGAAAAGTAGCCCCCGCTCGCTGCAACTAGAGAAACCCCGAGGCAGCAACAAAGACCCAACGTAGCCAAAAATAAATAAAATTTTAAAAAAAGAAAAAAAAAAAACAGAAAATACCCCCAAATCCTAAATGCTGAGTTAAGGTCTATTAACATTACTTGGGAATTTATAAGATATTACAAGATTCAGTCAGTTTATTCATTTAATGAATATGTGTGGTATAAGTGGGTAGTGTGGTGTATATGAACATAAATAATGCATCTTTTAAAATATACAATTTTTCACTATAATAAATATTGGGTTGGCCAAAGTGTTAATATCTTAATGGAAAAACCCGAATGAACTTTTTGGCCAGCCAATAAAGGTAGCTGAAGTAGTTTCCCACAGCCTATGGGCCTCACTTTCCATGTTGTCTCTGCCTGTTTCAAAATTATAAAAGAGGAAATTAATGTAGTTAATCAAAAATCTCAGATATGGGAGATGATGACAATGGTCCCCAGATTTTGTGAAACTAGGAATACTGGTGATATTTTGAAATTTTCAGCCTCTGCTAAAGTTGACAGTTCCCTTGAAAGCATCTTCTATTTTTCTCTGTCTACCAAAATCCTAACCACCCTAATAGGCCCAATTCCATCCCTGGTGGATGAGTTTATACTAACACATCACTTTTTAGAATTTCTACATGACCTATTTATCATTTAATTCATCTGATATTTGCTGATTCACATGTGACAAGGGAATGTTTCATTGTTCAAAGACCCTGAGAGAAAACAGTGATAGAAGAGAACTGACTTCTGTCATTACTGGAATTCCTCTAACCTCAAAGGATAGATTAAGAAACAGCAAAATATAAGTAAAGAGAAAGATCTGGAAAAAGATAATGAAAGATATTGTGCTGCGATTTTCCTTTATAATGGATGAGTCAAGCTTTTCTCACTTAGATTTATGTTAGTAGCAAACAATCACTCTACCCAATGAAGAAAATGTCTATGTTTAGATTATGCCTGAATTTTATTTCTGGATGGTCCACAACATAATTTTATAAGAGGGTAAAGTTGGGCACATAATGTGGACACAATTAGAGAGCATGCAACTAAAACCATGAAGAAACAATACATCTTTTTAATTATGTCACCCATCCAAATACTTAAAAATCAAAAATACTATGTGAGAACTTCTGGTTTCAAGGTGAAAAATTAAATGTTTCACTTTACTTTTAATGGACTACAATATACAAGTTTCTCTGATGACCCCAGTCTTTGGCCAGGAATATCATAAATTGCTATACTAGGCAACAAACCCACAGAAATAAAGCTTTTCCTCTACCTGTCCAGCTGGTATTTGGGACTGTTTCAAACAAGTTTTAGTGGAACATTCAAACTTTTGAATCTCTTTCAGTAATATAAATGTATTTTTTAAAGTAAAGTATTTTTGAAATAAAATATACACTCATAAAAGTGCACAAATCAGGAATGCACAGCTTAATGAATTTTTACTAACTGAATACATCCATCTACCCATTAAGCTGATCAAGAAATTAACCAAACTGAATATTAACACCACATCTGAAGCTCCCCACATATGCACCTCCAGGCACTAACCCCAATAATTTAGAATCTGAGACAGAAAAACTTGACTATAAAATTATCACAAATTTAAAACAAGTATTATACATTATATATATAAAGCACATAACACAAATATTATACAGCATATGCTCTGTAACATATATAATATTAATTTAAAATTGTGATATTTTATAATTAAGTTTTCTGTCACATTTAACTTTAAATTACTGATGGACAGTAATTATACCTTATTCATTGTTATATTTCCCACAGAGAAGTACTAAATATACTTTGTAGAAAATAGATAATAAAATATTCATTGAATTTCCATTTTATCAATGAAAGCTCTATAGAAATTTTACTTTTTGGATTTGCTGAATTTTTACATGCTTTATACTACATTTAATGTGCTGCTGATAACAACTGGTTAGTGAATACATTAATTTTATTCAACTGCAAATTATGTCAAACTGTATTATTGTCTAATATGATATAAAAATAGGATTTTTCTTTCTTTATTGTCACTTGTACCTGCATGTTAAGTTTTGGTGTGATCACTTTCTTTAAAAATTATTAAATTTCAGCCCTACTATATTTGTAACATTATAACTGAACATTTAGAGAAATGTCAATTTTTACATTTTCTTTCAAAAGCTATGTTAAGTCCCTCAAATAATGCAATCTCTGCAATAATGCAATCAAGTAAATGCATCCCTGGTAATTTCTTTATGGCCAAATAGGATTTTAAAAATTATTTAAAATGAGATTTTTAAAAATGAATTATCAAAACAACCACTTTAGTGGGAACCTAATTGAAATGACTGTTAAAATAAAAATGAAACAGTCTCACTCAAATTTAATTATAATTCTGCTCTTTTTCCTCCCTCAATATATTGTGCTATGAATGTTTACAACTGATTAACCTCTATTTAATTCACAATATGTTTATTATATGACTTGATCTTATTTCAAATAATTACCATAGTAACTTTTTTATCAAAAGCAGTTGAAGCTAGAAGACCACAAGTTAAAATAGAGTAAACCACAAAAGACTAGAATCTATCTCCAAAGAAGACATTTTCCCCCAATTTTTATGTTAATTAATTTTAGTGTTCTGTCGAATATTTTCTTCCAAATTTAGTTATATTTTGCATATTCTACATTTACTGTATGTAAAAACCATTATATGCCTAATTATTTCATATTCTTTTCAACGATGTGTGATTTAATGATCGATTACTCTCATTCTACCATAAGCCTGTCAAAATTCTAAAGAACAATTAAAGAATCAATAAAAATGCATACACAAATGAACAAATACAAATAAATCAGGAAGTCATGAAAGTAGAAAGTGGGAGAAGCAAAGATTAAAAAATGATGCACAGAAAAAACACATATTAGAAATATTTCAAAACATAACAAAAATAAAAATGAATGGATTAAACAAAATAAAATGAAATTAGAAAGTAAAAATGAAAATAGAAAGGGAGATTATTTTAGATATTTACAAGTGAAGACATAAGTCTAAAGAAACAATGTGTTATAGAGAAAATCATTATGAAATATAGGGATGACAAAACAATAGAAGTATCACATATCAAAATTTAGGGATAAAACTGAAGTGACAATTATAGCAAAGTTTTTACTCTATTATTCCAGATGGTGGAGACAAAACTCAGAAGCAAACATAAGTGCTCAAGAGAGGGAACCCACCCAAGTAACATTTTACATAATTTCAGTGAAGTTAGGAGGTGGACAACTGTGCCTAACTTACTATGTAACCATGAGAACTTGTAATGATTGCATCAGAAACTGGCTGAGGGGGAGGATACTTTAACAACCAGAAGAACACCAGGCAATCAAGTCGGTCATGTAGAAGAAGTAGCCTACTACTACCTGTTTCTGCTGGAGATCAGAAAGCTGGTGGTTCCTCCTGAACAGCTCAGCCTGCTGAGTTAACACACTCAAGGCGGTCACAGGACAATGCAGGCCATAGGAAACAAAGGGCTCATGTCTCCTCATACAAGGTAGGAATTCATTTTTTAAAACAATACATAAAATGACTGAAGATAAAAGATCTAAGGATTCCACTCAAGAAGTTATGCCATAAATAAAGTAAACATAAAGTAAGTAGGAGAAAAGATCAACAAAATCAAATAGCTTTTAAAAAAATATTAGAATAGTGATGAAATAAAAATTTGTATTCTAAGGCAAGTCAAAGAAAATTTGGACATTAACATTTTTTCCCTCTCTCCTCTACTGTGCATTGTGTACCTGCATTATGCATCGACCAAACCTCCCCATGGGCAGAAATTCCTGCTCAACTATGAAAATCAACATTCTCCTAGCCTCAACAAGATAACTTAAGAGATAACCTTTCTTCTTAATCTTGTAAGGGGCCACGATGACCCATGACCCACTACTCACTTTGTACATGTAGCTCTGGATTGTGTAAACTGTCAATGATATGTCATTTAATGTACACCCTCTGTCTCAAGACTTAGGTAACTGTGTTTTGACCTCTAATGGGCGGAACAGTTCTCAGAGCTTTCTGAGAAGCTGTTCCCAGGTTATAATCCTCAATTTGGCTCAAATAAAGTTTTCCATATCTTTCTTAGATCGACTAAGTATTTTTTTGTCAAGAATAGTATGGTAGTTGGAAGTATTCTGTGGGAAAATATCCTCCTACAAACACCTAGAAATTACAGATAAAATATAAAAAGCATCATTTAACTTATGTGTCTGAACTCTCTCTCTCTCTCTCTCTCTCTCTCACACACACACACACACACACACACACACACACACACACACACATGCTCACGCTCTCTCTCTCTCTCTCTCTGTGTATTTATTAGTACCTTTACTGACACAGCTTTCCTGTTTTTTGAGTAATGGAACCCACATTTTTATTTTGTACTGGGCCTCACATATTATGTAGTCAGCTATGATCCCCCCAAAAGAAGTAAACTCAGTGTTACCTCCTGTTGGTTGTCCAGTAAGGCATAGAATAACAACAGAAACAAGTATATCTGGAAGGAAAAATCCTCAACAATATTTCTCAGAATTAGAGCAGGAAGAGCCCAGTCATGTGTAAAATGAAACGGCCCTTACAAAGTCTCTGGGCCCTAGGTTTTAAGATCCTTCACTGTCAAAGTGGCAAAATCATGAAGCCGCTGGCAATATATCAATATGTGCATATATCTGGCATGAATCTACTACATAAATATTACTTTAAAGCCTGGACTCATATATACAGTTATATATCATAAATTTTTCATTTTAACCAGGAAACAATGAATTTTACCCTTTCATGGAAAATTACTTGAATAATGGTTTTTAGGACAGCACAATATGCCATCGGACACACATCATCATTTATTTGACCATATTTGTGAATGTGTAGTTTCAAAAATAAACATCATATATTTTTAAAACTGCCTTCAATTCTGATTATTTCCTAAGAAAAATTACAATTATTGCAACTTGTCTTTTTTAATTTTAAAAGCTCTTCACAGATTATGGATATTCAATATTCACTTAGACTTTTTTTAAATTGATACTGTACCTTTTTATGGTGTTTGGCAAAAATGTTTTTAAATTTTGAAGAATTTATTCTCTTGATCTTTTCTTTGTAAAATTGTTTGCCTTTTCATTTGAATACTTTGAAAACTCTCTCTGGTCATAAGACTATTTAAATATTTACAAATTGTTATAATCTAATCTGTGAACCTCTGAGATTTGTGAATGTGGGTTTGGCAGTGGTTAGAAGTTGAAGATCATTAATTTATTCCTTAGTTATTATTGGATTGTCATATATTAAGGTATTCCCATGTATAAAGTTCTTTTAAGACTATCTGTTATGTTTCAGAGATTTGACTGTGGCCAATAAACAGCTATTAAAATTGTAATTTTAACTATCTTTCCTCAGATGAAGTTTGCACCCATTAAGAACCAGTTTACACTTGTTAAGACCACCAGTTTGTAATGGTTCAGAGCACCAGTTCACAGAGCTCGGCTGCCTGGTACCTCATCTCTAGAGCCACCACTTACAAGCTGTGGAGTACTGGGTAGGTTTCCTAAGTATATTTGTCTCATTCTCGTCATATTCAAAAGGTGATAATAACTACCTCTTGAGAGATGTAAAAATTAAATGATATTATGTACACACACACACAGTCACACACATGTAAGCACTGAAAATTGACTATGACATTTAAATATTCAATAAATGCCAACAATTTTTACTGACTCTAATAATGTACATTTTTCTCTCTATCATCTATCTATCTATCTATCATTTACCACCCCTGAAGCCTTTAACTTTCATTGCAATATTTGTCTCTTATTAGTGTTTGGTTTTGATTAATTAACTAGTTAATAATTAACTAGTTAATAATTAACTAGTAGCATATACATATATGCTATATACATACATATATGTATATACTAGCATATACATATAACTAGTAGCATATACATGTAATTATACATGTAATTTTCTCTGTCTCTAAGTTCCTCACTTTACTTTACCAGTTACTGATGAAAATTAGTCATATTTTTATATTTATATCTCAACGAGGAAAAGTTTTATAACTAGTCTGTTTTTCCTTTGTTCTTAATTTTGTATTTTACTTAATTGCAGAATATATTCTTTACCTTTAAAATGATGCAACCCAATTCAAAAATGGGCAGAAGACCTAAATAGACAGTTCTCCAAAGAAGATATACAGACTGCCAACAAACACATGAAAGAATGCTCAACATCACTAATCATTAGAGAAATGCAAATCAAAACTACAATGAGATATCATCTCACACCAGTCAAAATGGCCATCATCAAAAAGTCTAGAAACAATAAATGCTGGAGAGGGTGTGGAGAAAAGGGAACCCTCTTGCACTGTTGGTGGGAATGTAAATTGGTACAGCCACTGTGGGGAACAGTATGGAGGTTCCTTAAAAAACTACAAATAGAACTGCCATATGACCCAGCAATCCCACTACTGGGCATATACCCTGAGAAAACCATAATTCAAAAAGAGTCATGTACCAAAATGTTCATTGTAGCTCTATTTACAATAGCCCAGAGATGGAAACAACCTAAGTGTCCATCATCGGATGAATGGATAAAGAAGATGTGGCACATATATACAATGGAATATTACTCAGCCATAAAAAGAAATGAAATTGAGCTATTTGTAATGAGATGGATAGATCTAGAGTCTGTCATACAGAGTGAAGTAAGTCAGAAAGAGAGAGACAAATACCGTATGCTAACACATATATATAGAATTTAAGAAAAAAAAATGTCATGAAGAACCTAGGGGTAAGACAGGAATAAAGACACAGACCTACTAGAGAATGGACTTGAGGATATGGGGAGGGGAAGGGTAAACTGTGACAAAGCGAGAGAGAGGCATGGACATATATACACTACCAAACGTAAGGTAGATAGCTAGTGGGAAGCAGCTGCATAGCACAGGGAGATCAGCTCCGTGCTTTGTGAACGCCTGGAGGGGTGGGATAGGGAGGGTGGGAGGGAGGGAGGGAGATGCAAGAGGGAAGAGATATGGGAACATATGTATATATATAACTGATTCATTTTGTTGAAAAAAAATGATGCAAATCCACAAGGCCATCACTTTGATTAATTGCATTCATATTTCTAGAATTATATGATTCAATAGATGGGATCACTCATTTTCTTTCAATAAATTTTCTTGAATTATATATTTTAGTTTCTTAATACTGTTTTTTTTTTTTTTTTTTTTTTTTTTTTGTGGTATGTGGGCCTCTCACTGTTGTGGCCTCTCTCATTGTGGCGCACAGGCTCCGGACGCCCAGGCTCAGCGGCCATGGCTCACGGGCCCAGCCGCTCTGCCGCATGTGGGATCTTCCCGGACCAGGGCACGAATCTGTGTCCCCTGAATCGGCAGGCGGACTCTCAACCACTGCACCACCAGAGAAGCCCCTCCCATTCATTTTGAGCACCACCGATAGCTCATTTAATAATATTTTTTTGTAATTTTTTACTGATTTTTCCAACAATTCCTCTAAATTCTTGGGGAAAATTTTGAAGATAATTTTCATCTCTTCTTTAACCAAAGTTTTTGCGTGTGTTCTTCATGTGTCTCCTGTCACCTGTTCTTCCTGCCATTCCTGTTTCAGTACTTTTGGTTCAGCCTGTTCAGGTGTTCCCCTCTCTTCTGGTAGCATATCTTTATATATATCATAGTAGCACTATATAACATTTCTTGTTCATCAAAAAGCTCCTCATTTCTCTTTTTGTTTTCAGTTTGTGTCATAGAGCAGAAGCAGAGAGATTAGTTTTCTATAAATCAATCCCTGAAGAAATTGAATTGTCTAGTTTAAAATATCTTTTAAGAAAAGGCAACATCTGTGATGTAGGAAAGGAATTTGAAATAAAGGAAATTATTTTTGAAGTATCATATCTTTTTTCACTATTAGTGAATGGTATAGGCTAATGTTATCATTAAGTCTGTTAATCTAGAAGTTCCAAGCAAAATATTTAAGAGACTCTTGCTTCTTGTTTTTTAATAGGTATATGTGACATTTTGCCCTCATGTGCTAATATCTAAACTTAGGGTTTAATTCAAGAAAAAAAGAGAAATACTAAGCAGTTCATGGAAGGAAATATATTCATTCATTCAATTACCCCAGATAAAAACAAGTATCTGCAAATATTGACATATTTTATCTTATTTCATACCAAATAGTGAACAAAGTTTTGGAAGCTCACAGAAGCACTCAAAACCCTGATCCCTTATAACCTTTTAACCCCTCATCCTGTTTCTTGCTACAATATGTATGTTCTATGTCACATTGCAATACTTATTTTCTAAATACACTTTGTACATTCTCAGATCTAGGCATTTCTGAGCTTTTTCCTTAATCCAAAATACTTTTCCATACAATGACCTCTTGAAGGCCTGTCTTCCTTCTTTGGTCAGCTAATACATTACATCATTTGAGGACTCTTCCAACAGGTCCTGCGGTTGGCAGAATTCTTCAGGAAAAAAAAGGTCCTCTTAGGATTCCACACCGTAATCTCAGATACATGTGAATAAATGATATATCACTCCCTTAATACCATGTTTTTATAATGTAGTTGACCTTAACATAGGGATGTTATCTAAGTGAGACTGATCTAATCACACAAGCCCCTTTGAAAGCACTGAATTTTCTCCAGTTAGTACAAAGAAGAGGAAATCAGAAGGATTTGAGGCAAGAGAAGCATCTCAGCCACAGTTTCTAGACATAAAAATGAAAGGGCAACATGCTAAGGAAGGTGGGCAGGCTCTATTTGCTGAGAGGTCCCTGGCTAACAGCCAGCAAGGAAACAGAATTCTCCATCCTACAGCTGCAAAGAAAAATTCTGCCTACAACATGGATAAGTCTGGAAGAGAATTTCTCCCAAGGACCTCCAAATAAGAACGCATCTAGGCCAACATCTTGATTCTGGTCTTTAGAGACCCTAAGCAAAGAAACCAGCCAACTCCAACAAGACTTTAGACTTACAGAACTGTGACATAAATAAATGGATATTGGGTATTGTTTAAGCTGCTAAATTTGTGGTAAATTGTTATTTAGTAATCGAAAACTTATACGCTCCCCCCATCCCCCAAATTAAGCTTTTCAATCCTTCCTTTCAGTAGGAAAGTTTCCTTTCACTCATGCATAAATCCTTCTACTCTTCCAAGTCTCTCTCCCTTATAAGAAAATCTTAGAGTATAGGGGATATACCTTTGCCATATTTATTTATATCCCACATATAAGACATTATCTAAAAGTAGATATTCTATTGAAGATATTTTAACAAATGTTATAAATACTGTTCTTTATGCTGTTCTTCCATATTTGATGTTGCTTCTAAGAAAAAGTAGGTCAGCATAGTTCCAAGTGGCAGTTTGGATAGTCTTCTTCCATCTCATGCATCTAATCTCATGGTAACAGAAAAAGTGACTCATAAGTACCTGTTTCTTAGATGTGCACCTTACTTCACAGTACTTGATATTCTCAACTTATATGCCTATATACTCAGGTTTCAGTGAGGTAGAGTTCATTTTTTTCCAATATAAAAATACAAGTCTTCCTCAGAAATTTGATGAAGGTATAACAGTTATTTATATTTCAGGTAGAAAAAATTTATAGGATTCTTTTTGATATTGTGTATTTTTAATTCAAAAGATAGAGTCATCATTTCCTATTGTATTGTTTCTATAATTTACATATCAAATACTTCATAATTTGTAAAAGCTGTAAATAATCTTCAAATTTTGCTACACTGTAATAAATTACTAACTGTGGTAAACTATATATTTGTCACGAAAAACTGTATTTAGATTATTATGGTTATGAAAAATTTGATTGAAATATTTGCTCATATATAGAATTCTCACACTGATAGTAATTGCTCAAAGTAAAACTCTTCTTATCCATTACACAATGTACTTCATATAATGCACACATGGTTATCAACCTTCAAGGCCACTTTGCTCATTTGCCCTTTTAGCTTCATTAAAGTACCTATGTTATTAAGAACAGTCAGAACTTCTTTAATGATTCCATACACAAAATTTTTCTGAATTATTATTCAATTGAGATAAACTATTTCAAAATACTTGTGAAGAACATAAACACACAAAATACCAGAAAATAAAGCTTTTGAATTGCCCATATATATATTATATATAATATATACATATAATATATATATAATAACTACAATCTGAGAGCATGGCAATGTATTGACAGCCTCCCTTTTGATGACGACAAATCTAGGGACATCTATAGGGCTTTTAAGTCACATCTCACACTTTTCAGCTCTTATTTTCTTTCTATTTTTTCAAAGGCCTAGAAATTTTCTCTTCCAAGATTTACTTCCTACTGTATTCATGAATTTGTAAGATGAAGAATTTGAACAATTCTGCAGTAAGTGTTGCCAAAGCAGAGCAGCAATAAAGTTTATCAGTTAAGAGCACAGGCTCTACAGCTGCACTGCTTGCTCCTGCCTATGTGGCCTTGGTCAAGTCACCAAATATCTTCATGCCTCAGTTCTGGCAAATTTTAAGTGGAAAAAATTATCTTACAGTATCAATTATCTTATAGGCTTGTTGTGAGAATTAAATAAGGATTAATATATACAAACCTTTTAGAACATTATTTGACACAGTAATAAATATATAAATAAGAGGTTCTTCACCTGCAATTATAAAATATTAGGTAGTGCCCCTAGAAAGTGTCTGATAACAACTTCTTCATTTCATAGCAGGAGAAACCCATGGCAGCACAGTAGAGTGAAAAACATAGTTTCAGGTTCATAGAGTCTATCTTTTGACTCAGGGATGAGCCATCCCCTTGGGGTAAGTTATTTAACCTTTTCTAACTCTGAATTTCATCATCTTTACAATAATATGTAGAATTTTGTTATCTGATGATATAGCTTAATTATTTCAGTATCACTGGAATAAAAAAGATTTTCAACAACTTTAGCCCTTTCCCCACATTCCTTCTGCAACCCATTCTTTAAATATCTGTATTCTCAGAGGATCCAGCATTTTAAAAATTCTCATTATATACTTTCTGGGAAATATCATGAATTCTAATATGATTTATCCTATTAAGTAAATAACATCCAAATTTGAACACTTTCCCACCTCCAGACTAACTACTTGGCATATATTCACCCATAGTCATTTTCAGATTGACAGAAACCAAAAAAATTCAGTATCTTACTTTAAGGCACATTACCTCCAAGGCTCTTGTAGTCATTTATTTTAACCCCTGCATTAAAGTAATCATTAATTCCTCCTTTTAGTCCAACTCATACAATATAATAATGCTGTTGGAATCTGCTTCAAAAATGAGTTACAGGGCTTCCCTGGTGGCGCAGTGGTTAAGAGTCCGCCTGCCAATGCAGGGGATGAGGGTTCGTGCTCCGATCTGGGAGAATCCCACATGCCGCGGAGCGGCTGGGCCCGTGAGCCATGGCCGCTGGGCCCGTGCATCCAGAGCCTGTGCTCTGCAACAGGAGAGGCCACAACAGTGAGAGGCCCACATACAGAAAAAAAAAAAAAAAAAATGAGTTACATATGAAGATCTTTCTCCCTACCTGAATGTTATTTCTTACTAGGTCTTTTACAGCAACTCTCCTTTTGAGTTGCCTGGCACCAATTTCAGTGTTTATTGATCACCTATTATGTGCTGGGGTTTGAGGATACAGCACTGAAAAGAACCCAGGTTCCTGTTCTTGAGTTCATTGGTAATTTCAACATGGTATGAAATGTTTGACAGTAAAGATAAACATAAGGTAGTGCTTGGGGGCCTAAGCCAGTCTCACAGTAAGAGGAGACATCCTAGATAAAGTAAACCCCACTTGATGTCCAAGTAGAATTTTACTTTTGTACTCTAACCTTCGATCACTTTTTATTTCTTAACTTTTACTTTTCTTTACCAGGCTTTTATAAATGTATGGCCTTTTTACATATCATGCTATTGCCTGAAATATTGTTTCCATCTGAACTCATATTCTTCTTTCAAGATCCTTTTCAAAACTCTATTTCACATTGACAATTTTTCTGTTGTGCCCCCTTTTATCTGCTTATTTTATAGCTTTCACCCTGATTTGCTCTTATTTATTTATTTAGATTTCTTTTCTAACACACTGAAGTGAGTGTTATTTCTATATTTCCAGAGCTTAGTTCCTCTTACTCAGTAGGTGTTTGGTTATATTAATGCCAGGAATACTGATACAATAATTAAAAATGAATATATTTGGGGATTAAGTTGTACCAGTGAAAGTGCTAAGGGTCTTATCCTGTTAAGCAAGATTTATTTTTATTCTCATTCCATAGTTGAAAGAAGAGAGGAGAGTGGAAGACTGAGAAATTTGCTCAGGGTCACAGAGCAGATAAGGATCAGATGGGATGGGACCAGGACACTTCTAACTCCTAAGGACAGGCTCTGAACCACTGTTATGTTGAATGATCAGCAAAAGTTATTTAGGATCAAAGTAGCTTTCACAGAAGGGATAATTCCAAACTTACATGTCTGACTGACCTTTCTCTTTTAAACGGCTGAAAATATGGTCTTTTAGATAATCTCTTACCCTTATTGCATCATTTTTCTTTGTGTGTGCAATAATTTGTTCTGGGTTTGTAGGAAATCAGTCAATCTATATTAACATGGTAGATTGAATTCTGAGATAGAGTACAAATATTTTATATGTTTTTAAATTACAGCATTGCCTTTGTGGCTTGTTGAGATCTAGCCTAGCAAATCATTGATTTTATTCATTCACTTATTAATTCTATAAACATGTATTATGGCCCCACTATGTGTCTGGAGTTGTCCTAGTTGTTGGGGAACCTATAGCAGAGGATATTACACATTGGTCACCATTTGCAATACAGTCCTATTATCCTATGATGGAGGTATACACATGTATAAAGAGACTTTTTTAATGTTATCAAATTCAGCCTATGGAAGAAGTAACTTCAAAAAGCTTCATGAAGTATTAGCCAGGAAAGGAAGAATGAAATGGCCAACAGATGATTCAGGAGTTTGGTAAAAGAAGGAAGGCGGTCACATCAAGGAATTGCAAATGATCCATATAACTAGAGCATAGGGTGCATGTTGAAGAGCAATGAAGGCATAAGCTGGAGAAGCTTTTCTTTCTGAACACTGTGAGCAGCTGAGAGGAAATTAAAGGACTAGAGTGAGGACACAATTTGTATTTTAGATAGAATATACTGGAGAAAGGAGAACATATGAAGAAAACATTTTGGCTGGAATGATGTAAATGTTGTTATTGGTTATCAAGAGAAGGGCTATGAAAGGATGTACAAGTTTGAGGTATCTGTTGGGCATCCTGATGTTTATTACTCAGGTCCCAAGCAGTAAACTATGGCACACTCTAAGGAAGGGGTTAGCAAACTATGGCCCAGTTGCCAAATCAGGCCTGCTGCCTATTTTTTATAAACCATGAGCTAAGAGTGGTTTTTATAGATGAACATTTCTATTTAATTTGATGATAGGGAACACTAACCATAAAATCCAGTTAAGCAATATGTTATCCCCTGCCCCCAAAAACTAATCCCACTCTTCTCATTACTAGACAATTATTATAAAAGTATATTCAATTATTATATTTTGAACAGTCAAAAATAAAGTGTAGTTTTGATACAAAAATATACTCAATTTTGACTCTTGGCTTGCAAAGTCTGAAATATTTGCTATCTGGCCCTTTAAAGAAAGTTTGTTGATGCTTTCTCTAAGGAGTAATTAAAATATTTAATTAAGGGATTTTTAAGAAAGAAATGGGCAAGATTAATGGGACTAGGAGTGAAAGTAAATCACCCAGGGATTAGGAAGCACAGGAAGTCGTTATCATCTCATGGACCTAAAGGCCAAAGGAAAGAAGACTTTATTGGCATTCAGTTGGAGATACAGTCCCAGAAGTGATGCTGCCTCACAGGAGCCATGAAATTAATGAATTCAGCTACTGCAAACCTCTTCACAGCAGGGAGTAATAAATAACCTGACAAGTTTGCAGAAATGATACCCTGATCTCTCTCTCCTGTCTTTTTCAATCTCTCACAATGCCTCTCATTGGCCAAATCCATCAGAAAGTCAGGAGGCAAGGGAGCCCAGTACTCCACAGAGTACAGCTTCCCAGGTCACAGATATGATGGAAAAGAATGGGGACTGGATTTGTAGTGACAAATAGAGAATTGCCAGTACAAAATGCAAAATATTAATAGGTATTTTGATATAGGCATATAGAATGCAGAAAAGAAAACTGGGCAGAACACGTAGGTTTTAGAAGCTTTAGGCACTTGGTGGTTATTGAATTGATTGATCTATATAAGGCTTTTCAAGATTACTTCCAGTTAGAAGAGGATGTGGGGTGAAAACAAAACCATAAGTAACATAGGCATTCAATAAATAAAGAAGAATAGCTTGCAAAGATGTTATAAAGAGGAAAAAATATTAAAAGCTAAAAAGAATGCCTCCTGAATTATATGAGTTTAATAAAGATGCATGAATTAATTGATTGCCATCCAAGTGCTTGTGGTTTAAAAAGGAAAGGTAAATAATATATGAATTCAACCACTTTGGCTCAAAATGTATATTTGTGTGAATACAGATCCTAATTTCAAAATAATTCTCAAATTCTACCATCCTTCACTACCATTATGGCTAACATTCTGCAGGAGTCAACAACAATTCTTACCTAATCTACTGCAGCAGTGTCCAAACTGACTCTGAATTTCCTCCTGTATTCTACAATGTATTTATCACACAACAGCCTGAATGAACTTTTGATAAATGTTACTTCATCTCTTGTTTCAAATCCATGTGAAACACTGTCTTCACATTTAAAATACAACCCAAACTTCTTCTTATGGCTCCTCCTCAGAAGAAGAGTGTTCCTGAATTTTCTGTATTGAAGACCTCTCTCCATTTTATGGCCCTCATTCTGTTTCATTCTAATTCATAGACTTTACCACCACTTGAAATTGTGTTGTGTTTTCTTCTTTATTTTCTGCATTTCATTGTAAAGAAGGCTTGTTGAAGATTACACAATTATCTCCCTGTTCATGTCTCTATTTCCAGTGTTTATGTATCGAGTGGGGGATTGAATTCCATCATTGCCAAGTAGCTTGATTAGAACACCCACCATTCCTGAATCTCAAATAAAAGTACAACTATACTGATGGATTATTAGATGCATGGCTATACACATTTGTTAGTAGGGACTAAAAACAAAGCAACAGGTGAGAAGTGGTTGGAGATAAGCATGATGAAGCCATAAACGTTCTGTGCCTATGTGCCTTTATTGGCAGAAGATGCATTTGTTCTTTGAGGTTCCTCTCCTTTCATAATTAATTTCTGGTAGTTCCTCTGATATGTTTCCATTATTTGCAGACCCAAACTTATATCACTATTACTTCTGACAACCTCAGCCCATCTTATCAAGTCACTGGACCTTGTTTCTTGTCCAAGTGTGGACCCAAGCCACTTCCTTTATTTCCCGAAGGCCCAGCAGAGACCAAGACTGTAGTCAATAATGAACTGCAGCTAACACTGTGTTCAGGGACCCCTTGTGTTAACAAGTCCTAATAAATGAACCTCAGGGCTTCTTCCTAAATCAAGTTAGATTCCTATATAACAGGAAGCCAATAACAATTTCTATATCTTTACTTTCAGAGATCTAGCTTCCAAATTATTCAGACCTCAAAAGCAAAAGCATCCTCTCTTTCTCACATAAAGTGTTCAGATTCTATAGCAGAAGGGCCTCAAGTGAGGACACTTGTGTTCTCCAGAGGAAATATCCCACACCCAAAAGGTGGTTGACTTCAAGAGACCAGAACAAACTAATCAGTGTAATCAACAGTGCAATTCCCCAAATCTAGATTTTTACATATTAAATAGATTCAGTTACATCAGTTACATTTTAAGTAATATCTGATCTAATGCATAGTTATGAAAACTGCATCTCTAATTCTTCAAGGGCACAGACTGTTTAAGACAAATTTAATATATGTTTCTCAACAAAACACACTCATATCTCTCAATCTTCAGCTTCTGAATTCAGATTTATAGTGACATCTCAGTTTTCTCCAAGAATAATAGGCAGGCACTTGCTTTAAATTAGTCTAAAAAAAGGCCCACCATGGTAATTTTTTTTTCCAAAACCCAGGAATTCCCTTCCAGAAGTAATTTATTCTCTTCCTCCAGATGCTGAAACTGCCAACAATCCATAAAGGTCATTTCCCTCAATTTGAACATAGAAGTTAATAAATCAATATATTTCTCACCAGCTACCTAGTTATAACATATATCATATAGAATCACTTCCTACTGCTTAAAAGTCGTACAAGTCCTCCTTTGCCTATTAAATAAAGTCTAAAGTCCTTAACTAATTTCACAAGTTGCTTTATAACATTTCTGTAACCCACCTATTTTTTTATATTTCCTGTTACCACCTTACCAGTCTGTTGGCTATTCTCTTGCCATCCAGAAAAAACTCATTTACCTCTTCATATATTTAATTAAGTATTTCTTAAGTGCAGAGTATGAAGCATGCCATACTGTTTGGGGGCTGGGGATCCAGTAAGATTAAACCACATCCATGCCTTCAAAGAGCTTAAGACCTAATAAATAAATCAGACACTAAAACATACATAAATATGAGAGTTTGAAAAAGGGAAAGGAAGAACACGATGTTCCAAAACTTTTAACATGGAAATGTAAACTAGTTTTGGACATCAAGGAAAGCCTCACTGTAGAAATATTCTTATCATGAAAATTAAATAAAATTTTCCCATATTTGGTGCTTAGGGAATAGGAGGAAACTGTTAAAAAAGAGAAGGAACTTTTCCTGCTGTTGTATTTTACTGGCTTTCTTACCTGCCTATACAGTGAGTTCTCTCTCAAATGTCTTTGTGACCATATACAAAATGCAACCCCCATTTTAAAGCCTTCCCAAAATCTCAGCCTGCATTTGTCATGCTTACCAGCTTATATTTCCATTGATATAATCATTGAATACATATTCTGTGTTGCCCCCTAGATAAAAATGTCTTTAAGAGTGGAGAATCATACAAGGTTTTAACCTCTCCACACTCTTCCAGGTCTTAGTAGAACCTAGTAGGTGACAGTAATATGAGTTCAATTAAGGGAAATTTTGGTCTAAAGAGGCTGAGTTACCTGCCTAACTCAAACAACAAGTTAATGCAAAGTCCAGATGAAACCTAAACCTTCTAGTTTTGAATCCTGTGTTTTCCATCAATATTTCATGAGGCTATTAGTTTTGATACTATTGCCCTAATTTTCAGAGCTTCTGATTCTGTGGAAGATCTTCTTTTAATGGAAATAGAGCAAACAATCCCAATCAGGAAGCTGAGATCGTGAAAAGTTGTCTTGAGGTAAGAAAACACTGGAATGAAATGTTCATTTTCTCCACCTCTGCATTCTTACAACAGACAGGAAAGCTTTCTGCATGCCTTAGTAGGTTTGTGTGCAAAGTACTTGGATTGCCTTCCCCAGTTTCATTCTACTCTCCTTCTATTTAAAGACAATAGGGTTTTAAAAAAAATTCCACCTTAATTTGTAGCTAAGATACTGCATGTAAATTAAGATTTACCAATTAGATGCACTTGTGTGAAAATCAGACAATGGGATGGCTGATAGCATTTTCAGATGCTAAAGGAAGACAGAAATTCTCTGAGAGAAGTGAGTGATAGCCAGAACTGGGCTGCACATCTATTGCCGGTCACCAGTTATGAGTGTGGCATGTGCAAACCTGACCTTCTCCAGCTCTTTGGCAGTAGTAGTGTCGAGGTCTAAAATCCAAAGACCTAATAGCAATGTACTAACTTGTATTTATCTATCCCTTCCAAAGATTAGATAAGTATCCAAATCCCTGGGTTCAATTGTTTTCTGGTAGATGTACTTGGGAAATTTGTTTTCTGAGTAGTCCTGACTAATACAGAATATTCAATAATATTTGCCAGCAGATTCACCTTTAAAAAGTCTTACATGATCTTTGTGTCTTTACTTCCTTATATATTGCCCAGAGTGCCATGGCTCTATGTTAAAATACATGAGATAACATGGAGATTGTTGGATATTCCCCAGGAGCTGACACCAGGAAGTAAACTAAATCTGGACATATTTTATGATTAAGAGGACTTCTATGGATTTAAGAGTAATCATCAAATGCATAAATAACAGTGATTAATCAAAATCCATTTCATAATGTCCCAAACTGTTTCTAATTGGTTAAGCTCTTTACATACTTTAGTATTTTAGCATCTTAAATATGACTCTCAATTACTATGCACTTTTATTACCCGTAAATATAATACTTAAATGACATTGAACATCATCAGAAAAAATAGTCTCCTACTGCTTCCTAAGTGCTGAGTCAAATGCAAGGAAGTTATGAAAAATAAATGAGGTAAAGCTGAGATGCTTACTCTCAAAGCAGGAGGCACTAATCTTGTAACAATGCTCTGTTCCACTAACATTGTTATTGCTGCCACAGGGAGTGATTGATGGGAGTTTAATCATTTTATCTAATAGCTCCAGGTATCAGAGGATGATATGTGCTACACTACAGATTTTAGAACATTTCAAAGTTTTCCAAAAGTAAAAAAATCAAGTACAAAGCTGCAATTTTTTTCCTTTCCTTCACCTGAAATAATTTGGGGGTCCTCTGATACTAATTACACAGAACTCAAGATTATATATCTTTCTGTTGGAGGATAAAAATAGTAATTGAGTCCAAATGTTAGATTATTCCTACTGACAGATAAAGGTAACATACTCCTAACTATGTGTTTCAAGTGGTGAGCATTTAAAATAAACAAGATAATTTTGCACTCATTTGACAACATTACACAGTTTAATACAAACTCTTGTAAACATAGGCAATATATAAATGACATTGGCCATATTTCTTTTTTTTATTTTTTAGAGAACCTTTTTTATTAGTTTAGGATTAACTAGATAGTTTAACTAGTACTTGGTTTACCTAATGCCAAACAATCAAATAATAACATATCTAATTGTTATGCTAATATCCAATGTCAGTTTATTTATCTAATCCATAGGAGAGAGAGACTGAACTCAACTCCAGTGAAATAAGAGATAGGAGAGTTTTTAAGTGTTTTAGTGGAGAGGACTAGAGGACATTGTGGGGAGGTTCATCACTGTGATCAAGAGATCTGTATTTTCTAATAGACTTCTATTGAATTAGGGCCTTACCCTCCCACAGAGACTAGGAAACAGAGGCTCTGTCTTTCCTGATGATTATATTTCAAAGAGGTGGATCCCAGGTCTTTGAGAAAGACATTCTTGAGTTATAAAACTGGCAAGAGACTGGAGATTTACATGTCAAAGGGGCAGAGAAAGAATTTACAATTGCAAATTCCCTAAAGTAAATGCTCAAAGAAAAGAAAGGTCAGGGGTCTGGAGTCAAGAAGAAACCTGCCTAACAGCCCAGTTGAAGGGAATGCTAAGACCAGACCCTCTTGGTCACTAACCATATGGAAAAATATCAATAATTGACTGGAAAATTCTTATTTGATTACAAAACTATAGCTTATTAAGTTAAAGAAAATAAGGGCTTAGAGTTTTGATTCAAACACATATTTTTAAGGTAACATGACAATGTAGATTGCTTCAAACTTACGCTATTGCCAGTTCACTGATATTTCCCTTTTAGGATAACAGTGTGCCATTTAAAGTCACTTTATTTTCTTATCTATTCATCCGTCCATCCATCTGTCCATCCCTCCATCCCTCCCTTCATCCTATGTTATACTGACCTATTCAGAATTTGACATATAGTAAATATCTTTAAATTCCTCCCTACATTCTACAATCCACTAATTTAACAAAATTCCATTCAAATGATTTTATATTTTGACATTTTAACATAGAAAATATGTATTTTATATATTTATCCCTGCTGGGCTTATTTTGTTTGTTCTAAAGTTGTGTTTCCACTTCAACAAATAACGCTCTTTTTAACTATTCTGGTTATTTCTTGGTAATAAGGCTCTTTTGCCTAAACAGTACATCTTAAACTATATGCCCACTTAGTTTTTCATCTTTCCTGGCTGTATGATCTTAATCTTGTGAGATTTTTGTCATTTGAAACCGTTATCTTCATCACTTTTGTTTCTTTGTGTACCTTTTCCTGTTGTTTCCTAGTTCTTAAAATGTTCTAGTAACAAGTTTTAGGCTAATCAAATGCTTGAACAAGGATTATATTTATTTTTACTTAAAAAATGTTTCCTACTAATGCCTTCTGTTATACTTAATCTTTCAGCTCTACATTTTGAAACATTTTTTTAAAATGGGTTTGCAGTTTAAGCTTGCCCATCTCCACAATTAAAGAATTATATGATTATTCTATTAATTTTACTTGGATAAAACATACACTTTATGCTTGACTCTTCAGTTAAATTGCTTATTTTTATCTTAAAATTTTTTCAGGATAATTTTAAGACTTTTAAGAACACTATATAGGAACATTTTTTTTGAGTACTGTCTAATGGCCAGGTGCTATGATAAGCAACTTACATAGATTACCTCATTCAATTCTCAGGACTGGACTATTATTAGCTTATAATATCATGATATTATGCCCATTATTAGACTCTATGATCCTCATGCTTTGTACTGCACAAAATAAAAGTACATTTGAAGCTTGCTAAAATGCAGGTTTTCTAAGTCCAACAAGAGACATTTAATTTGATATATCTGGAACTATTGCATCTATATATGCATCTATTACTTGGCCCCAGGTAACTGTGAAGCAGATGAATTTCTAATCAGATCTTAAGGAAGAGAGTTTTACAGCAAATGATTTTAAGAAACATTAAACATTCATCAGCTCTCTATAGAATTTAAATCAAGTATAAAGAATAGTATATATGTAATGCCATAACCTTTTGATATTTCTCAATATTCTATGTAGTATATACTCATTAAAATTACAAATATTTTAATAAAAATTTATTTTAAAACTTCTTTCAAATTAAGTACGCATGTGTAAATTTCACTATTATTCTCTACTAATTCAAGATTATTTAGTTACATTTAAAATTTCACCTTTCATCAGTTAAAATCAAGATATTCAATTTTTATGTTAGTTCACTAATTTATTCACATGCATCCTGAAAGACCTTTATTAGATTGATTTTACATCCTTTGAGATTCTCATGTGTTCATCTTAGATGATTTGAAAATGGTATAGTGGGATGTTGTGTGTGTGTGAGAATAAATTCTTTCTATGAGCAACAGAAATGAAAGTTGTTCAGTTAGTCAATTCAGTCATTTCCATACCTCTTCCAAATAGATTTAAGTGACATTCACTGAATATCTTCTAAAGTTCATATAACCTGTTCAATTTTTTTCTTTCTTTCTCAGTGAGAAGGAAATAGTCACACGAGAGATCTATAAACCCTTCTTTTCAATTACTGGGGATTTCCATCTGGGAAAGAAAGATGATGACATAACATGCTTACAGATCTGTACAAGATGATAGGTCTACTGAAAAACACACTAATGCTATTTACTAGTAGGAGAGATTTTTCTGTGGAATGCTTTTAGTAGGATGTACCTAATTTGCCTAAGATTGCTTATGGTAACCTGGAATGTGAAGATTTATAGAGCATGGTTCTCTGGAAAATGTCCTAAAAGCTATGTGACTATATGCTTATAAAATACAGATGTTGCATGATCAAAATAGCTCTTTCATCTTAAGTAAGGTAGATTCATATGTTAGAGAACTAACACACAAATTTTGGCCATAATACATTTGAATGTAGGTAAGAAGGACCTGAAGAGCTATGGTTGGTGGTCCTTGTTTTCTCCCTGCTTCACTAATGATTTGTAGTTACTTTTATCTTTGATACATGATAAAATCATTTACTTGAGTGAGTCTGATTTCAAAATTTAATTCTTTGTGTTTTCTCACTTATCATACATGACATACTTCCCAGTTGGTTGTGATATACGTTATTAATCAAAATGATAGTTTATTTTACTAGGGTGGAGAAATTTATCAGGTTAAATATCTACATTCATATTTATCAGTATTTTTATCTATCCATCTATATTTACTTTTATCTATATCTACAACTGTGTCCATGTGTATATCTATATATACCTAGATATAGATACAAAGATATGTGTTTACATATGTAATATATACTTACACTTTCTGTCATGAGTATATGTGTTTTTTAGTGAAAATAAAATATAATAGTTTGATAATGTGCATTCAGACACATAATTAAGAATTTTAAATATTTTACATATTTGCAACCTAAAAACAAAGTGTGGCAGGGGCAGTTTTAGAGGCTAACTCATAGTAAATCACCAGCCTCCACCTCTCGCTAATGGGATGTAACTGAACAGAGCCACATCCAGGGAAGTAACTGGGGCAAAAAAGTATTTCACCTTGAAAAGCTTCTGGGGTGAAGATTTATTTTTTTTTTAGAGATTAAGGAACAAGATTTCATTAGGATGGGCATGTTAAGTAAAAGATGTGTGCTCATCTTGCATAACTGACAGTATCTCGTGTGCTTCACATGTCTGTCAACCTCCTGAGATTCTTGCAACCAGCATTACCAAAACAAGCATCCATGAATCCTTATTTAATCTTCTCAACTATCCTACTTGTTGTCTTCATATAAAAGGGAGCTCAAACATGGTAAAGTCAGAGTTCGTTCTTTTGATACCCATTATTTTGATGTATTATTTTAATTAATATAAACTTAATAATTTTAATTGATTTCTTTCTTAATGCCTGTCCTCCCTCCTTGCTGAAGAGGGATGATAAAGACTGAGAGACAAATAATAGCACAACCCTATTATTATTTATTTTTACCTTAGCAAATGGAGTTACTAAACTCAGACATACTTAGAGTAGCATCTTGTGAGAGCAGCACTGGTGTGAATTCAACCTAGATTAGATAAATTAACAAGCATATTAATTATTTTAAATATCCACATAAAAAGAGATATACATCAATTAATTTTGTTGAGGCATTCTAAGATCATAAGAACCTATCTGTATTGATCACAGAAGAGTGATACGACTTTAAAACTTGGGTTCCCCTGAAGTTTATACAAATCTTTTACAAGCTGTTGTTACCTAGAATGGTTCTATACAAAGTGTCATTCAGGATTGTTGCTAGTGATCATGAATTGTTTGTTTTTGGTCCATGATGACTTAAGTACAGAAATTGAAAGTAAGTATTTAGAAACTTTTATAGCAATTTGACATTGATGCAACAACCTAAAATAGGATCAGTGAGCTTGTCTTATTGAACAAGTTATAGTCCAGTTAGTGGGCTGTCAATGTCACAAGTGGACAAAATTATGTGCTAGGAACATTTTACAACACTGATGCTTTAAGGTAAGTTTGCCATATGTAAAAAAACAAAACAAAAAGGTAAAAATAATACAATATCAAAATTATTTCACTGAAAGAGAATTTAACTATAAAGTTTAGTGACTGCAGAAAGATTGAAGATAGGCATGAAACGTGTAACAGCACTGAGTTATTTTTGAACAAAAACTGAAGTGAATATTCTGTGCTTTATTAAATTACACTAAAAATCTCCTTTCAGTTCCCAATGAATTGGATATTAAAAAAATAAAATATGAACTGGTCATTCAACACATATTGAGAAGCTTTGACCTACAGCATAGCTTGTGGCCACCTGAATCAAGGCAGCAAAAGCTCCCTTGGGTCAGCTGGGATCCTTTGCATATGAAAGCACTAGGACATTTTTTATCTAGAAAAACAAGGACCAAAGTAATTGCAAAATGGGTGGAACAATTATCAGAGCAGATTTGACTCATCTCCAATATATATATGATGCATATTAACCACTTCATTTCTTGATTATTTTCATAACTAAATCACTTATCACATAACTGAATCTATTACTTTACTAATTAAGAAAATAAGCAACACTGATCATCAGCAGTGCAACTGATGGCTATATGTTCTAACTGCAGATACTATTACCTTCAAGAACTGAAATTTTCAGCAGGAAAAATTTTAGATGTTAAATTTTAAAGGCTCTCTTTTTCCATAAAACAAAAAAAAATTATTTAATATTTGAAGAAACGTGTTCAAGAGGAAAATTGTACCTAATTGCCAAAATATGTAAAATAATATTTCTAACTTAAAAATCCCAAGTCTACCAATGGGTATAGAAATGGTAGGGATAGACACATTTCTGACTCATCACTTTCAGTATGGTGGTAATGAAGCTACCAGGGTCACTGAGGACTGAGATCTGTATCAATTATTTTCTATTTGCACCAATTTCTCATTTTTACTTCCCTAGAGCCATACCATATTTCTAATTTAGCTGTTCAAAGCATAGAAACAGGATTTATAATTTGGTACACAATCTGAAGATAAATAATCCATCATATTGTGATAGTTAACTCAAATTTTAGTTACTCAGATAAAACCACTTTCATTAAAAAACACGTTATATATTAGACAACCAAATCCCTTCATTAAATTCTATTAACAAAATTAATAAGCAATTCACCCAATGCATTGCTCTCTTTATCACTGGTTTACTTTGAATTATTAAACAAACCTCAGATTAGAAGACCCCATATGAATTTCAAATACCACATATTTATTTAACCAATAAATACTGCATATACCTTTTTGTATGCATGTGAAAAAATTACAGTATTTGTTTATCTTTCAAGGACAATAGAATCTGCTAGATTTAAGTACAACTAGTAAGTTGTGCTAAAGCATAGAAAGGAGAAAATAAATTCAGATGCCAGCTAAGTGGTGACCTTCACCTTCTCCAGAGACCCTAGGCACCCTGGGGAAAAAGGTACTGAAACTTTATTTTTTTGTTACCACACTGCTACAAAATGCAGTGCTGTCACACATGGATGTTTTGAGTAGTCCAGTGTAGTTGGAATTTTTCCACATATAGCTTGTTTTATCAACCGGTAGATGTTCAGAGAAAATAAAAAGTTGATTATTTTGCAACCAAAAGACATATACTGAAATAACTTAAGAGAGGGATACAAACTAATACTTGCCATACTGGCTATTTTTCTTCAATTACAAAACAGAGAAAATAATTTTCTACCAACTTTGGTGCACTGTCTTTTACAAGCTTGGCCCCATCCTTACTTTTTCCAGGATGAACTAAACTTTAACAAGATGTTTTATTTTAGTGACAAAGTTTTAAAGCTTTAATGACACAGTTGTAAGTTGCATAACACACTATTAAGACCAAGTCAAAGAATTAGAAAATGTAGTTTTAGTTTTAAAAAAACTAAAACCACTGCCACTACTATCAATTCCTTTTTTAAAATTAAACTCAAATTTGAACTTCAAGTAAAGCTTAAATCAATCTTATATTCATATAAGCTCATCTGTACCATAGGAATATATAAAAAAATTGTTGACAGGACAGACAGCAGAAGGAAGAAAAACTGCAATCTGGCAGCCTGTGCGAAAAAAAAAACACATTCACAGAAAGATAGACAAGATGAAAAGGCAGAGGGCTTTGTACCAGATGAAGGAACAAGATGAAACCCAAGAAAAACAACTAAATAAAGTGGAGATAGGCAATCTTCCAGAAAAAGAGTTCAGAATAATGATAGTGAAGATGATCCAGGACTTTGGAAATAGAATGGAGGCAAAGATTGAAAAGATGGAAGAAATGTTTAACAAAGACCTAGAAGAATTAAAGAACAAACAAACAGAGATGACCAATACAATAACTGAAATGAAAAATACACTAGAAGGAATCAATAGCAGAATAACTGAGGCAGAAGAACGGATAAGTGACCTGGAAGACAGAATGGTGGAATTCACTGCTGCAGAACAGAATAAAGAAAAAAGAATGAAAAGAAATGAAGACAGACTAAGAGACCTCTGGGACAACATTAAACACAACAACATTCACATTATAGGGGTCCCAGAAGGAGAAGAGAGAGAGAAAGGACCACAGAAAATATTTGAAGACATTATAGTCGAAAACTTCCCTAACATGGGAAAGGAAATAGCCACCCAAGTCCAGGAAGTATAGAGAGTCCCATACAGGATAAATCCAAGGAGAAACACACTGAGACACATAGTAATCAAACTGACAAAAATTAAAGACAAAAAAAAATTATTGAAAGCAACAAGGGAAAAATGACAAATAATATACAAGGGAACTCCCATAATGTTAACAGCTGATTTCTCAGCAGAAACTCTACAGACCAGAAGGGAGTGACATGATATACTTAAAGTGATGAAAGGGAAGAACCTACAACCATGATTACTCTATCCACAAGGATCTCATTCAGATTCGACGGAGAAATCAAAAGCTTTACAGACAAGTAAAAGCTAAGAGAATTCAGCACCACCAAACCAGCTCTACAACAAATGCTAAAGGAACTTCTCTAAGTGAGAAACACAAGAGAAGAAAAGGACCTACAAAAACAAACACATAACAATTAAGAAAATAGTCATAGGAACATACAAATCAATAATCACCATAAACATGAATGGATTAAATGCACCAACCAAAAGACACAGGCTTGCTGAATGGATACAAAAACAAGACCCATCTATATGCTGTCTACAAGAAACCCATTTCAGACCTAAGGACACTTCCAGAGTGAAAGTGAGGGGATGGAAAAAGATATTCCATGCAAATGGAAATCAAGAGAAAGTTGGAGTAGCAATACTCATATCAGATAAAATAGACTTTAAAATAAAGAATGTTGCAAGAGTCAAGGAAAGACATGACATAATGATCAAGGAATTGATCCAAGAAAAAGATATAACAATTATAAATATATATGCACCCAACATAGGAGCACCTCAATACATAACACAACTTCTAAGAGCTATAAAAGAGGAAATCGACATAACACGATAATAGTGGGGGGACTTTAACACCACAATTACACTAATGGACAGATCATCCAAACAGAAAATTAATAAGGGAAACACAAGCTTTAACTGACACAATAGACCAGATAGATTTAATGGATATTTATAGGACATTCCATCCAAAAACAGCATATTACAATTTCTTCTCAAGTGTTCACAGAACATTCTCTAGGATAGATCACATTTTGGGTCACAAATCAAGCCTCAGTAAATATAAGAAAATTGAAATCATATCAAGCATCTTTTCTGACCACAACACTATGAGATTAGAAGCCAATTACTGGGGGAAAAATGTAAAAAAGAAAAACACATGGAGGGTAAACAATACATTACTAAATAACCAAGAGATCACTGAAGAAATCAAAGAGGAAATTAAAAATTACCTAGAGACAAATGACGATGAAAACACGACAGTCCAAAACCTATGGGATCCAGCAGAAGCAGTTCTAAGAGGGAGGTTTATAGCAATACAAGTCTACCTCAAGAAACAAGAAAAATCTCAAATAAACAGTCTAACCTTACACCTAAAGGAACTAGAGAAAGAACAAACAAAACCCAAAGTTAGTAGAAGGAAAGAAAGCATAGAGATCAGAGCAGAAATAAATGAAATAGAAACAAAGAAAACAATAGCAAAGATCAATAAAACTAAAAGCCAGTTCTTTCAGAACATAAACAAAATTGATAAACCATTAGCCAGACTCATCAAGAAAAAGAAGGACGAGCTTCCCTGGTGGCGCAGTTGTTGAGAGTCTGCCTGCCGATGCAGGGCACACGGGTTCGTGCCCCCAGTCCGGGAAGATTCCACATGCCATGGAGCGGCTAGGTCCGTGAGCCATGGCCGCTGAGCCTGCGCGTCCGGAGCCTGTGCTCCACAGTGGGAGAGGCCACACAGTGAGAGGCCCGCATACCACAAAAAAACAAACAAAAAAAAAACCCAAAAAAAACAGAAAAGGAAAAAGAGGGAGAGGACTCAAAACAATAAACTTAGAAAAAAAAAAGAAGAAATTACAACAGACACCACAGAAATACAAAGCATCCTAAGAGACTACTGCAAGGAACACTATGCCAATAAAATTGACAACCTGGAAGAAATGGACAAATTCTTACAGAGGTATATAACCTTCCAATACAGAACCAGGAAGAAATAGAAAATATGAACAAACAAATCACATGTAATGAAATTGAAACTGTGATTAAAAATCTTCCAAAAACAAAAGCCCATGATGATATGGCCTTGCAGGTGAATTCTATCAAACATTTAGAGAAGAGCTAACACCCATCCTTCTCAAACTCTTCCAAAAAACTGCAGAGGAAGGAACACTCCCAAACTCATACTATGAGGCCAACATCACCCTGATACCAAAACCAAAGATACTACAAAAAAAGAAAATTACAGACCAATATCACTGATGAATATAGATGCAAAAATCCTCAACAAAATACTAGCAAACAGAATCGAACAACACATTAAAAGGATCATACACCATGATCAAGTGGGATTTATCCCAGGGATGCAAGGATTCTTCAATATATGCAAATCAA
This sequence comes from Stenella coeruleoalba, assembly GCF_951394435.1. Taxonomy (NCBI): domain Eukaryota; kingdom Metazoa; phylum Chordata; class Mammalia; order Artiodactyla; family Delphinidae; genus Stenella; species Stenella coeruleoalba. The sequence continues at coordinate 85,200,952 of NC_137148.1, forward strand.
TCAATGTGATACACCATATTAACAAATTGAAGGAGAAAAACCATATGATCATCTCAACAGATGCAGGAAAAGCTTTTGACAAAATTCAACACCCATTTATGATAAAAACTCTCCAGAAAGTGGGCATAAAGGGAACCTACCTCAACATGATAAAGGACATATACAACAAACCCACAGCAAACATCATTCTCAATGGTGAAAAACTGAAAGCTTTTCCTCTAAGATCACGAACAAGACAAGGATGTCCACTGTCACCACATAGTTTTGGAAGTTCTAGCCATGGCAATCAGAGAAGAAAAAGAAATAAAAGGAATACAAATTGGAAAAGAAGTAAAACTGTCACTGTTTGCAGATGACATGATACTATACATAGAGAATCCTAAAGATGCCACCAGAAAACTACTAGAGCTAATCAATGAATCTGATAAAGTTGCAGGATACAAAATTAATGCACAGTAATCTCTTGCATCCTATATAATAATGATGAAAAATCTAAAAGAGAAATTAAGGAAACACTCCCATTTACCACTGCAACAAAAAGGATAAAACACCTAGGAATAAACCTACCTAGGGAGACAAAAGACCTGTATGCAGAAAACTATAAGACACTGATGAAAGAAATTAAATATGGTACCAGCAGATGGAAAGATATACCATGTTCGTGGATTGGAAGAATCAATATTGTGAAAATGACTATACTACCCAAAGCAATCTACAGATTCAATGCAATCCCTGTCAAATTACCAATGGCATTTTTTACGGAAGTAGAACAAAAAATCTTAAAATTTGTATGGAGACACAAAAGACCCCAAATAGACAAAGCAGTCTTGAGGGAAAAAAGTGGAGCTGGAGGAATCAGACTCCCTGACTTCAGACTATACTACAAAGCTACAGTAATCAAGACAATATGGTACTGGCACAAAAACAGAAATATAGATCAGTGGAACAAGATAGAAAGCCCAGAGATAAAACCATGCACCTATGGTTAACTAATCTATGATTAAGGAGGCAAGGATATACAATGGAGGAAAAACAGCCTCTTCAATAAGTGGTGCTGGGAAAACTGGACAGCTACATATAAAAGAATGAAATTAGAAACCTCCCTAACACAATACACAAAAATAAACTCAAAATGGATTAGAGACCTAAATGTAAGACCGGACACTGTAAAACTCTTAGAGGAAAACATAGGAGGAAGACTCTTTGACATAAATCACAGCAAGATCTTTTTTGATCCACCTCCTAGAGTAATGGAAATAAAAACAAACAAATGGGACCTAATGAAACTTAAAAACTTTTGCACAGCAAAGGAAACCATAAACAAGATGAAAAGACAGCCCTCAGAATGGGAGAAAATATTTGCAAATGAATCAACTGACAAAGGATTAATCTCCAAAATATATAAACAGCTCATGCAGCTCAATATTAAAAAAACAAACAACCCAATCCAAAAATGGGCAGAAGACCTAAATAGACATTTCTCTAAAGAAGACATACAGATGGCCAAGAAGTACATGAAAAGCTGCTCAACATCACTAATTACTAGAGAAATGCAAATCAAAACTACAGTGAGGTATCACCTCACACAAATTAGATAGGGCATCATCAGAAAATCTACAAACAACAAATGCTGGAGAGGATGTGGAGAAAAAGGAACCCTATTGTACTGTTGGTGGGAATGTAAATTGATACAGCCACTATGGAGAACAGTATGGAGGTTCCTTAAAAAACTACAAATAGAACTGCCATACGACCCAGCAATCCCACTACTGGGCATATACCCAGAGATAACCATAATTCAAAAAGACACATGCACCCCAATGTTCACTGCCACACTATTTACAATAGCCAGGTCATGGAAGAAACCTAAATGCCCATCGACAGACAAATGGATAAAGAAGATGTGGTACATATATACAACGGAATATTACTCAGCCATAAAAAGGAATGAAACTGGGTCATTTGTGGAGACGTGGATTGATCTAGAGAGTGTCATACAGAGTGAAGTAAGTCAAAAAGAGAAAAACAAATATCTTATAATAACGCATATGTGTGGAACCTAGAAAAATGGTACAGATGAACTGGTTTGCAGGGCAGAAACTGAGACACAGATGTAGAGAACAAACGTATGGACACCAAGGGGGGAAAGCATCAGGGGGTGGGGAGGGTGGTATGATGAATTGGGAGACTGGGTTTGAAATGTATACACTGATTTGTATAAAATGGATGACTAATAAGAACCTGCTGTATAAAAAAATAAAATTAAATTTAAAAAATGTTATGATTACATAGTAAGGATATCTCCTAAATTCAAAACAAAATACATTCTAAGAACTTTGATATTGAGCTTAACATCAAAAATTCCTATAAATGCAAATTAAATAGTTATCACAATGTATTAAATTTTAGACTAAAAAAATTCTGAGTTTTTTAACCATAGGGATAGGAAACATGAACACAGATCATTAGAATTTGCCCCTGAGACCCTCATACTCTTCTAACTGAGATCACAGTTTTGCCAATTTGCTGCCCCAGCTGTAGCTGCCTAAGCCCCAAAATGCCTTTGTAGAAAGTTTAGATCTCCAGGCTCAAAGAGCAGAGTGAAGGAACAAAATTAGGCTAAAATTTCTTCAGTACCTACCATATTTCAGAAAGAACATCTAGAATTCTGGGAGGATTTTAAATGACTAAGTTCATTAAAAGATAATGAAATGGAGAGTCCTTTGAAATATATTTTATCAATTTATCCTTACTTAATTTTTCTACCCCTCTAACAATGGAAGCTGTGATTATCTGTCACAGTTTTTATTAATTTGATAAAGAAAATTCTTCTGTAACTTGAAAGTCAAAAAAAATGAAAGAGGATACCAAGGAACATTGCACTTTAAAAAATAAATAAATGATGAATGAAAGCCATTCTTTTTGTTGAGATTGCAAAGTTAATTCTATTGTCTATTAAGTTTTGAATTATATATATTACATCAATTATTTCAAATTATATATATATATATATATAAAACACATATTTTCATGTAAATAAATTCCTATCAATTTTTAGTATCAGGGAATAAATATCTCTTATATAAACTTGATTTTATTTAAATAAAATAAATATGTACTTCCCTCTTTGTTTACTAATCAATAAAACCAAAATTAAATATAGTACTTAAGGTAGAAACTTAAGGTAGTTCACAAGTATCTTGTTCTTATATTGATACACCCACAACATATGAAAATATTTTTAAGTGTATTATTATATAATATGTTCAGTCCTTATGGTAATGATTAAATTTAAAACAAAAGTTGTACATATACAACTAACTTTTTCAAGATTTATTTTCTTTTTATTGTTGTTCTCATTTTTTGAATATTTCTATGTGTTTCAAGACTGAGATGATTTTTGTGTATTGAAAGTAGCTGAGCTTCAAGGTGAACCCTCAGTGTTAATGTGAGTCCTATCATCCTTCATCCTTAAATATTGTACTATTCCAGTTCTCTCTCTTTCTCATTATATCTCACTCATAAAGTTTTTGTAACAGTGTTTTTGTACAAGAGTCTATTCTAGTAGTCATAGTATTTTAGATCTTATACTTATTTTTTATATGAGAATACAAACTCAGAGAAATCATATGATTTGTAAAGTGTCAGGACTTTCACATGTGTTTATCATGCCAGAGTTCTGGGTTTCTTTTCTGATATATGAGTGACAGTGGGTTTCATAGAAAAATAGTTCCAAATAGTTGAAGTTTATGAGCCAAAATTTTACCTCTCATAAATACTGTACAAAGTTGTGAGAAGCAGATCAGAATGTTAGCAATGCTGTATAAAAAAGATTGTGACTACATCCAAACTAAGGACCACAACACAATATTTTGGGGCTTTTAGAAACATTCTAAAATAATATCACTGTGTCAATATTTCAGTATGTTTTACCAAAGAGGAATATTTTTAATAATTATAGCTCTTATAACCAAATCAGTTTCTCAGTAACTCACTGAGTAGTTTTGCTTCCAGCCAAAATGCAGTAAGTGGTACAGGATTCACCATCCTATTGGAAACAGCCAAAAATTTAAGACAAAAAAGGAGAATGATCATTGAGAGGTGAAAAGGAAATGAGGTGAGTACTATGATCTCTCCAACCAACTGCTCTGAGAGAATTTCCAGATATAGAAACAGGAAACTCATATGAACCTGGGAAGAATCTCTGAGATGAAACATGGAGTGGAGATTCTAGTGAAAGCAAAGAGTTTGCAGAACAAAGTAGAGGAGAATAAAGTTCTGTGCAGATAGAGAAATCTAGATAAATATAAAGGACTTCTCTCAACTATTTGACAGAGTACTGATTGTTGAATATATGAGAGAAAAGTACCCAAGGACAGGTAATTAAATGTTTGAGAGTATTAAAGGTAAGAGTGTCCAGTGCTTAACAGGACTGAGAATATGGCCTGTTCCCATTAGAAAGACTAGAAAGCCTCATAATTCATGGCACGGTGAACGAAGTACACAAAAGGAGCTTGTGCCAAAATGCTAGGTTAAACGCTACTTTGGTACTGTCCCCCAAAGCAAGAATCAAAAACATTAAAAAGTTTTCAGGAAATTTAACTACATCTCAGAACAGAACAAAACCCATGAAAATCTATAGAGAAAAAAAAAATCCAGGAAAGAAAAAGGTAAATTCACAAAGTACAACATCTGATAAAAGATTGCCAGGGAAGCAAAGAATTAAAAAAAAATTTGACCGTTATTGAGAAGGAAAATCAACCAAGTAAAACTCATCCAGAATTTAACCAGATGTTCAACAGATAAGGACATTAAAATAGTTATTGAAATTCATTCTATATATTCAAAAACTTTGTATAAAGACATGGAAAAATGTTTTAAAAGGTCTAAGTTAAACATCCAAAGATTAAAATTATAATGTCTTTGATGAAAAATATACTAGATGTGATTAACAGTAGGTTAGACATTCTAGAAGAAAAACTTATTGAACATAAAGATAGGGCACTACAAATTTTACAAATGAAGACAGAAAAGGAGTAAAATTAAAAATCATTAATGGGCCATGGAAAAACATTAAATGACTTAGGGGTCTAATATATTTGTAACTGGAGAACCTAAAGGAGAGAAAGAGGGTCACAGAAAAAAAAAATTGAAAAAAAATATGGCCAAAATTATTACCAATTGATGGAAACTATAAACCTATAGATCAAAGAAATGCAGCAAAATTAGAGTGCAAGCAACATGATGAAAACTACACCAGTGTGCATTATAACCAAATCACCTAAAACATGACAAACATAACATTACAAGAGCATCCAAAGAAAAAAAGCATAGTATATTCAAGAAAACCAAAGATAAGGATGCCACAGAATCCTTACACTGGAAACTATGTAAGCCAGAAGACTGCAGTGCAACATCATTAAAGAACAGAAAAAAAGAAAAACAATGTCAATCATGAACGCTATGCCCAATGAAATCTTCCAAAAATGAAGACAAAAATAAAACCTTTTTCAGACATACAAAAGTTGAAAAATTCATTACCATCAAATTCATACTTCAAGAAGTGTTGAACAAAATCTTTCAGGCAGAAAGAAAAATGACAGCAGATAGAAATATGGATCAACTCAGAAGAATGAAGAGTACCAGAAATAGTAAATACGTGAGTAAATAAATGTTTTATTTAATTGGCTTTTAAAAATAACTTCCTTTAAAAAGGTAATAATTTACTGTGGAGTTTATAACATATGAGTAAGTAAAATACATGAAAACATTATTACAATGGTTGGAAGAGAGAAATGGAATCACCAATATAATACTGTAAGATGCCTATACTAAAGGTGAAACAGGATAATATGACTTGAAAACAACTTGTGAATAGTTAAAAATATATATTGTAAATCCTAAAGTAGAACTAACATAACAAAACAATTATAGCTAATAAATCAACAAAGGAGCCAAAACTGAATCATAAAAACACAAAAGATGGCAGGAATAAAAGAGAACCGGTGGGATATATGTTTTCAAAAAGAGCAAGATGATAAACCTAAACCTGATCATATCAATGATCACATTAATTTAAATGAACTAAAAATATCAATTAAGAGTCAAATATTGTCAGTTTGGATTAGAAAACAAGACCTAATCATATGTTTCTCATGAAAAACATACTTCAATATAAAGAAACAAATAGGTTAAAAGTAAAATGTTGAGAAAAGATATTTGTTGTTAACAATAGTCAAAGGAAGCTGGAAAGCTGGAGTGGTTATATTATAAATTAGGTAAAGTTGATTTCAGAGCAAAGATTATTTCCAGGGATACAAAAGTTTATTTTATAATGACAAAAAAGGTCAATTCTTCAAGAGGATATATAAACCCTAAAACTCATGAACCTCATAACAGATTCAAAATCAAAAACTGATAGAACTCGAAGAAAAATAGATAAATACACAATTTTGTTGATGATGTCAATACCCCTCTATCAATTGGTAAGACAGATAGAAAATCAGCAAGGATAAAAGAGCTGAAAAACACTATGAAGCAAAATGATATAGTTGACATCTTAGAATACACCACTAAACTACTATAGAAGATATTCTAAGTGCACACAAAACATTTTCCAAGGTAGAAAATACTACAGGCATAAAAATACTCAATAGTTTCAAAATGATTTAAAATACTCAAAGATTTTCTGTAACTTCAGTGTAATTCAAGTAGTAATCAATAACAGAGAGCTATATAAAAATCACCAAGCATCTAAAAACTATACAACACACTTTAAAATAAACCATGGTTCAAAAAAGATAAAGGATATTACAAAGTTTTTTTTAACTGAATGAAAATAAAAGATATCAAAATTTACAGGATGCCACTAAAGCAACACTTAAGAGGATATTTATCACGTTAAAAATCCATTCTAGTAAAGAAGAAAGTTCTCAGATTAACAACCTTTGCTTCAATCTTAGAAACTAGAAAAGGAAGGGCAAATTAAGCTCAAAATAAGTGGAAGGAAATAAAAATGATAGCACAAGTCATTAAAATAGACATGGAAAAGAGAAAATAAGTAAAGTCAATATCAGGTTCTTTAAGAAGATCAATAAAATGATACACTTGTAGCAAGGCTGATGAGGAAAAAATAGATAAGAGAAACTGTTAATTACATGAATAGAAAAGATGATATCAAAGTACTAAGAAGGTAATATTAAAACAGCGTTCTACCACTAAATTTGATGATTTATAAGGAAACGACTAATTCCTTGAAAGACATGAATTACCAAAGACTGTTCATGAAGAAATAATACACTGAAGAGTTGATTTTTACTAAGGGAAATGCTTTTTATAAACTTTCCTTCAAAGAGAACTTTAAGCCCATATTGCTACACTGGTGAATTATACCAAACATATATGGAGAACTATTACATCCTAAAATTTATCCAGAAATTGAAGAGGAGGAAAATATTACTCCCCAACAATTCTTTAGAGACACCAGCTGCCTCATACTAAGCCAAACAAATATGAAACAAAACATTTAAAAGATAAAATATGGAGTTTATTCCAGGAATAAAGGTGGGCTAAACATTAGAAAATATCAATTAAATCCATCATATGAACACACAAAAGAATAAAAACCATATGATGATCTCAATAGACAGAAAAAGAGCAAGTGACAAAATCGAACATCTAAGAAAATGGACAAACAAAACTCTCGGCAAACTAGAAATAGAAGGAAAATTCCTCAACCTAAATAAGTCCATCTACAAAAACGCTACAACTAACATACTATTCAAGAGAAAGATTGAATGTTTTAGCCCTAAAGTTCAAGAACAACACTACCAAAAGCAAATGGCTATTAACTCTTAATACTTCTATTAAACACTGTATGGGAGGTTCCAGCCAGTGCAATATGGTCAAAAATAAATTAAAGGCATCAAATTGCACAGAAAGTAAAACTGCCTTTATTCACAGATGACATCATCATCTATGTAGAAAATCTAATGGAATCTACACAAAAGCTACTACCAATAAGTATGCTTACCAAAGTTGTGAGATAGCAGCCATACAAGTATCAACTATATTCCTATGAACTAGGAATAAGCAATTGGAAATTTAAATTAAAAATATAATTTATAACAATCAAATATGTGAAACCATTAGGAGGAAATTTGATAAAAGATTTATGTAAGACCTATACAGTAAAAACCACACAACTCTGCTGAGATAAATTAGAAGTGATAGAAATAAATGGAGCCATTTGTCTTGTTAAGAAGCTGGAAGACTTAATAATTTTAAATTGTTAATTTTCCCCCAATTGGTCTATGAATTCAATGCAAATACAACAAAAAAACAGCCAACTGTTTATAGTAATTGTCAAGCTGATTCTAAAACTAGTATGAAAATGAAAAGGAAATACAAGACTCACAACAACCTAAAACAAGAAAAAAGTTGGAAGGCTAACACCTGAATTAAAAAACAATGTGTGTGTGTGTGTGTGTGTATACACACACACACACACACACACACACACACACACATGAAAGTGCATTACTCAAGTCAGTGTGTTATGGGCATCAAAACAGACAAAGAGATCAATAGAGTAGAACAGAGTCCAGAAATAGACACACACATATGTGGACAACTAATTTTTGACAAAAATGAAAAGCACTTCAATGGAAAAAAGGATAGTCTTTTTAAATAAATCTGTACTGAAACAACTGGATATTCATATGGAAAATAACAGACTTTGATCCATATTTCATATACTATACGTATACACCTCAAAAAATGTCATAGATCTAAACCTAAACTATAAAACTTCAAGAAGAAAAGATAGGAGATATATTTGGGAACTTAGGTTAGGGAAAAACTTAGATACAACACCAAAAGCACAATCCTTTTAAAAAAAGTATTAGACATAATAAAGATTAAAACATTCGGCTGTTTGAAACACACTATTAGAGAATGAAAAGAAAAGTCATACAGTGGGATAAAATATGTACAATGCATATATCTCATTAAAGAAGTTGTTATCTAGAATGTATAAAGAACTCAAAATTCCAAATAAGAAAACAACCTAATTAAAGTGAGCAAGTATTTGAACCAACACTTCACCAAAATAGATATACAGATAGCATAAACTCATAGGAAATAACACTCAACTTCATTAGTTATTAGGGGTATGCAAATTAAAAGCAAAATAAGACACTACTACACAATGATAAAAATAGCCAAAATTTAAAATCTGAATGTATCACTGCTACTGGAAATGCAAAATGGCACAATTTGAAGAAGATTGGCAATTTCTCTAAAAAGTTAAATATACACCTACCATATGATCAGCCACTTGACTTTTATGTATTTTCCAAAAGAACAGAAAGAATACATCCATGGAAAGACATACACACAACATGTGTGCATAACAGCTTTATTAATAATGATTCCAAACTGGAAACAATCCAAATGTTCATCAATAGGTGAACATATAGGTAGCAAATTCTGGTATATCCATGCAGTGGCAAACTACTGGGCAATACTAATATACACAGTATGGATTAACCTCAAAATCATTCTGTTGAGTTAAAGAAGCCAGACAAAAGAATATACACTGTATTATTCCATTTATATAAAACACTAGAAAATACAAACAATCTTAAAGTACAGAAAGCGGATCAGCAGATGCCTGTGAATGTGGAGAGTTGGGGTATAAAGTAGCAGGGAGGGAGGGATTACAAAAAGCATGAGGAAGCTTGGAGAAATTATGGATATGTTCATTATCTTGATTGTGGTGATGGTTTCACAGTTGTAAACATATACTAAAACCTATCAACTTCTATACTTTAAATATTTGCAATGTATTGTATGTAAAGTATACTTCAATAGAACTGCTAAAAATAATACATTGAAAAAATTACTTGCCATCTTCATGGGAAGCAAAGAGCTGGATAATCCCAAAGAAAACCAGTTGCGTGAGACTGTTTCATAACCTGTAAATCTGATTTGATTTTCTAAGCAACTACCTCCAAGTAGCTACTGAAAAACTAGACCTTGCTCAATGCACCTGTAGAGAACCTCCTCTAGTGAGCTAATTTAACTTTATGAACACAAACCTATAATAACATGTTCACTGAAGGACTATTCTAATCCTAGCACTGGAATTCCAGCTGAGTGTACCCTATAAGGTTAAACTTTAAATAAAGGTGGTAGACCAAATTATTCACATAGTAGAATTAGAAAGCACTAAGGCATTTTGCACTTAAAATACAGCATTGTCAGATGAGAGGTAACAACAGGTAAATTTACTGATGAAACTTTCTAATCAAGTAAAGAAAGGGACTATTAATATTTTTAATGATACACCTGAATTTATTTAAAGAAACATCAGCATGTGGAAGCTAGTAGAATGTATTTCAAGCTAGTAGAATGTGATTAAACAACTTTGAAGTCAACATAAAAGTACTCAGCCAAATTCATGACTTTGAGCAAGTTAATTAACCTCTGTGAAACTTGGCTCTGTCTACAAAATGACATAAATATGATAAATATGTTATGAGGAGCAAGTGATATATATCTATAAAATTTTTAATAAATAGCCTTCCACTTAGTTAACATTTAATAAAAGGTTGGTATAAATTATCATTACTCTTTTCCTGATAACATTTATTTTAAAGATTGGGAGACTTTGCAAAGTTCCACTTATATATAGAGTTGTCAAAAAGAAATATGAAAGAATCTGAAAAGAGTATATACATATATATAAATATATATATAAATATATAAAACTGAATCACTTTGGTATACACCTGAAACTAACACAATATTTTAAATCAACTATAGTTAAATTTAAAAAAGAAATATGATTGTGCTATTTTTTATTTTTATACAAAGATGATAAAACATAAATCCAATTTATATAATTTAAAAATAATATTAAAAAAATCTTCTTTTATTGTTATTCCTATAGAATAGGAATAGAATAGAGTTTCCTATAGAAACTCAGGAATTCAGTTCATTGTGTGTTAACAGGCTTCTGAACTACATAGGTCATTTTATAAATTACATCCATCCTCTTCATCTAATATCATTATTCATTTACATATTTATTATCTATTAAGCTTGAGGCTAAAATTTTTAGGACAACAGCTCAGTGTATAATAAAAGCAAAAATAAAAAAAAAGGAAACTTGCTATGAATAGAACAGTTTGCAAGTTGGGTATTTTCTTTTTAATCCTCAAATGTCTACACTTATCTCCTGAAGGTAAAAATCACCTTTATTTATTTAAAAACAGAACTCCCTGTAGTTATTTTGTAGACTTAGAAATATTTCTTATTTTAAATTCATTTAAAATATTGTATCAATTTTTTGAGAGTTTAACTTTTGTCTGTGCTTTAAAATTTTACATCTCTTTCGGGGATTATAAAATATAATATGGACCATTGTTAATAAGTGTATTTTAAGCATGCATTTTATTTTTTATACAAGTTAAAACATGCATGGAAAATAGAACCAATAATTTTTAATACAGTTAAGAGTCAAGTCATTCTTTATATCAATTTTTCTTTACCAGAAATACTTTGTTATCCACTGATTTTGAAGCATTATTTTTACCATATGCCTCTCAGACACATTAATTTACAACATTTCTGAGAGGAATCTCTAATTGTGATGAAATCCCCTCTTAGATATTTACCTATTCATGGTGATGGAAAAATTATCTTTTGATAAATACTCAAGTAAATATTAAGAAAGTAAGGAATAAAACTGACCTGATTATAATCAAGAATATGTGGTGTGAAAAGAATTCCTAAATTTATATTTAGTTAGCAAATGACACCCTAGTTTTTAATTTAAAAAATTTTGGTAAATGTGTTTATTACTTATACAGGGGAGTTCAAAGCAATTGTTAATAGCATAAACAAGATGCATGGTGTGTCAGTTACTACTAATATTACCTTCATTTTGTATTCTAAAAACCGTAAAAGACTAACAGAAAGATAATTCTATATACACTGCCTTTCATCTTCATTATTCATTTCATAAAATAGCATTAGGGTAATTATACAACAGTCGACTATACTATTAGAGACAGCAAACAACCTTTAGAAAGAAAGTGAACAACTTCATATATGTGCAAAGCTACACTGGTTTATTTCAATTGTTGCTTCTCCAAACATAAAAGTTTGAACTTAAAAGTCATTCATGTCTCATCCTAATTCGTTGTCCAATGACATTAAAATATATTATATGCTCCTCCAGGAAAAGAAGGTAATGGTAGTAAGCGTAATTTGAAAAAGAAGTCATTCTCGACAGTAAAAGTAGAAATACACTTAAATATAAATGCTCAATTCAATAAATTGTGTCAACAGTATAAATATGTGGCAATAATAAACTTCATTACTAATATCAGTATTGTACTTTTCCCCCATGTTATCCAGAAAAGGAAAAGGGATTATCTCCACTCCATTTCATTCTCAATAATGTGTCATTTGCTCAATTATATAGGAGATTCAGCACCCTAGAATCTAAGGTCTGTAAAAGGGTTATGCACAGTGAAATTTTCTCACAACATAAACTCCTCTGGAATGTCACTTACTGAATAAGTCTTCCTGGCTCAACTCCAGAAAAATTTATGTTCTTTTTCCCCTTATTTAGACATGAATTTTATATTATCTGGTTATTTTCACTCAAAACTATCATATGCCAAGTTTATTAAATACATTTTCATTGATTGGTATTTGGGACAATATAACTATTTAGTTAAAATTGTTCAATATAACTAATTAATAGTGGAAAATTCCTTATTTCTTCATTTTATTTTGCTGTCATAAGTATACAGGTATTTCCTATTGTGAACTGATCAGCTCTTAGTAGTGCTTATCAAAATCTGATTTCCCAGGAAACCAGCATCACAATCAATTAAGACTAAAAATGTTATTTCTCAGATTCTCACATCAAAGTAAATTAATAAGAATCTCTAGTATTAGAATATAAAAATGTATATTTTTAACAGAATCTGTACTAAAGCTTAATATCTATTTTAGAGGAAAATTGTTTTTATTCATATCTAAATATTACAATATGCTATTACACATATTACCTTTATCTGGACAATTTTAGCCACGGACCTAGTCATGGAAAAGCATATTATTATATATGGGCAAGATTAGGGAATTTGTATTTCTTGAGTACATATTGTTTTTAAGAAGTTTATGTTAGTTAGTCTTAACAATTCTAATGTTATCATCTCTATTTAGCAGAAGAGGTAACTTAGTTTTAGCGAGTAGTTAAACTTGGCAAGGCCAAGGAGCTTGTTACTTGAGCAACCAGAATTCAAATTCGGGGCTCTCAGATTCCAAATTCCATGCTCTTTCCATACTTATATCTACCTTTTTCTTATAAAAATGTTAACCACCTTTGGAATTTCCATTGAGAATCTGGGACAATACATGGACACTTTTGTGTATCTTGAAATGCTGATTAAATGGATCTTTTCCAGTATTTCCTGAAGGATGGGACAAAGGACATTTTCTTTTTTAGCCAGAATTTATTTCATGAATTACTTTTACTTTACTCTATAAAAGTAATAAAGAGTATACTTCTCAATAGAATAAATCATCAACTGACTGAGGACTATCAAATTACACTATTTCATTAATAAAATTTTCTAACCTCTCTTTTTATAAGCGAAAAGTAAGTGACAAATTCACACACACAAATAATTAAGGACTTAATTTAAAATGGAACTCCATGATATACATTTAAACCAATTCTCTACATCACCTATATATACACAAAGGTTTCTCGCACTGGTAATGGTATTACTCAACACTCTAGATACCAAAACTACTAAGAGAAAACTCCAATAATTTGAAATTCTTTGTTTCTATCCAAGGCAGAATAGTAAACTAGTGCATTTTGGAAAGATTTTCAACTGCAAGGATTTAAAAAATTAGGTTAAATATGTATTGTAAGAACATTGAGGCTATGTTATAAATTGGGGACTGAATAGTTTACAGTTCACAATTTACTGGGCTAATAGTATAGCTAATATATAGTTATATATATTTCACATAAACCATTAGAATTTTGAACTGTTGGAATAAGAAAAATTACCACAGTTCACATAAAGATGGGGTTATTCTCATTGTTTTTAAAAAATGCCATGAGAGTTTTATCTGGATATTCTCCAAGGACCATAGAGTAAGAAACCTTGGTTTTACTTTCCTTTCAAAATGTGAACACCTTCCATGGAAAGTCATTTCTCTTAGCTGCTGTGTCAGCATTTGACAACTCCTAATTTGGGACTTGAATTTGTAAACTGAAACACCAAAGAAAATTGTGCAACCATATAGATAAGTTTATATACTTTTAGGGTACTTAGAAAGAAAATATGAGCTTACTTGTTTGGGTTAGTAAGATAAGATAACTCATGTTTTCTAAGTATTGATAGCAAAACCGAACATGTTTTTTCTTGCAGTAAATAGTTGATCCCTGGGGAATGCAAGAATTACAATAAATCTTAAAATGTTGCTCTTTCATATCTTATAAAAACATACTCTTAAAGAAGCTGAAGTATTAATAACCAAAGCCTAAGAAAAATTCAAAGTAAATTTTACATATTTTACTATACATTTATTATTTTATAATATACAAAAGCATACATATAATCTAATATATAATAAATGCATATATCAAGTTTGCAAGCTATGAACTTAGAAAAAGAAACTATATGATTTTCATACTAAACTTTAGATTGTTTAGTAATGATAGAATGACTGGAAATATAAAGTTACTCTCCATAATAAGGAGATTCCTTACAGTAAAAAAAATGTCTTGCTGTGATTTAGGATATAGATGCTTAATCACGACAAGGTAATATGGGAAAGCGTGCACTAGATCTGCTGCTTCACAGAAGGCTGAAAGAGAAGAGGGAACACATCTCTTTTCAAGTATATGTTCATTATCTCATAGGCTTTCTATAAACATTTTAATATATTTTTAATGGATACGCAATGACTTAATATCATGATTATATATGATATTTTATAATGTCCTCTTCTAATGTCTGTTGCAATTTATTTAAATAATATTTTTTAAAAGAGTCCAGTATTTAGATGCTGTTAACTAGTAGTTACTTGCAACTGTTACATTATTATAATAAATTCATTTCATTATTGAATATAAATGGAAAACAATACTGTATATTGATCACATGTAGTAATTCCAAGTTAAATGTCAAAATATTATAAAGTTGGAATGGTCCTTGTGCCATCATTTCTAAACAAACTTTTGACCACTGAGGGACTGTAGTTTTTTTCAAATTGCTAATGCAAACTTTTGCCATTATTTGCATTTTTTTCTTCAGCTACAAAGAAATGGAAAACTATCACATTTGAAATTCTTGCCTTACCAACCGAAGTAAATTTTATGTCTACTGTATATGACAAATAATGCTTTCTCTGGTTATTCATCCAAAACATATTGAAGACTTAATGCATGTCATATGCTTAAAAAACAACAACAACAACAAAAAACGTATTCTACTCCACTCAATTGCCCATATAGAGTGAGAGTAGTGGAAGAACAGCAGTAATAACAAAGGTGATGATTAGCTGAGTCTTGGAGGCTCACTTATTAAGGTGTCTCCCTACAGTAAGACATTTGGCAATACAGGTGAAGGTATAACAAGGAATAAAATTTGATAGGCAGGCAGAAGTTTAAAGCCACACTCTACCAGTCTGCTACCCAAGACATATGTGATTGCATAAGGGATGAGACTGATGAAAAAAAGAAATGCAGCAGTGAATGCAGCAATCAGATTATCCAGGGAATCTGGAAGCGAAACATCAAAATCGTAGTCAGTTTATGGAGATTTCATTGGTCATTCATGGTAGACTGGGAGCCAGGAGAGTCATATTTGACTCATATGCCTGTTGATCAGAGAAATCAAGTCTTCATAATTAGGAATAAAGATGCCAGAGAAAGTAAGCAATAAAATGAGAGGGGGAGAGCAAGATTATATTATATATATTTATATATTAAGTATAAAAAACAGCATTGAGAACCAGAGAAATGGCAACATAGATAGATTTCAGCTTTGTTGTTGTCTTTGAAGAAGGAAAAATGAGGCCATGAGCCAAAGAGTGAAGCACCAAGCACAGGAGCTTGGACGAATTGGTGAATAGGAAAAGTGGTCAAGATGATGGAGAAGGAAGACTCTGAGCTCACCTCCTCTCATGGGCACACCAAAATTACAACTATTTATAGAGCAACTATTGATGAGAAAGACTTGAAGACAAGCAGAAAAGCTAGGGCAAACTAAAAAGCTTTGGTACAGCTAAGGAAACAATCAACAGAACAAAAATGCCATCTTGTGAATGGGAGAAGATATTTGCAAACGATATGTCCAACAAGGGGTTAATATCCAAAATATACAAAGAACTCATACAACTCAACATAAAAACAAACAACTCAATTAAAAAATGGGCAGATGACCCAACTAGATATTTTTCCAAAAGAAGACATACTGATAGCCAACAGGCACATGAAAAGATGCCCAACATCACTCATCATCAGGGAAATACAACTCAAAACCACAATGAGATATCACCTTACACATGTCAGAATGTCTACTGTCAGAAATACAACAAGTAACAAGTGTTGGCAAGGATGTGGAGAAAAGAGAACCCTCATGCACTGTTGGTGGGAATGTAAATTGGTGCAGCCACTAAGGAAAACAGTATGGTGATGGCTCAAAAAATTAAAAATACAACTACCATGCAATCCAGCAATTCCACTCCTGGGTATTTATTCAGAGAAAATATAAACATTAATTCAAAAAGATATATGCATCCCTATGTTAATTGCAGCATTATTTACAAGAGCCCAGATATGGAAGCAGCCTACATGCCTATTGATAGATGAATGGATAAAAATGTGGTATGTATAACATGTACAATGAAATATTTGTCATAAAAAGGATGAAATTTAGCCATTTGCAATAACAAGGTGGATCTAGATGGTATTACGTTAAGTGAAATAAGTCAGATAGAGAAAGACAACCACTGTGTCATTTCACTTATACATGGAATATAAAAACAAAACAAATGAAACATGCATAACTAAATAAAAACAGACATAGACACAGAGAACAAACAGGCAGCTGCCATAGGGAATGGATTGGTAGAGGAGAGGAATATGTGAGGGAAGGATAAACTTTCAGTTACAAAATAAATGAGTCACAGGTATAAAGGTACAGTGAGGGGATATAGTTAATAATTATGTAATATCTTCATATGGTGATAGATAACAACTAGACCTATCATGGTTTAGGAATTAACATAGTGTTATAGGTCAATTATATTTCAAAAACAAACCCAGAAACAAACTCATAGAAAAAGAGGTCAGAGGAGGGTAAGTTAGATGAAGACAGTCCAAAGGTACAAAGTTTCAGTTATAAGATGAATAGGAAAAAAATAACAGTATTTCTTATTTAAGATTGAATATTACAGAGGAGTAGAAAGAAGAATAGAAAGAGAGATAAAAATAGACAAAAAATAAATGTAGAGTACAACAAGAAATAAAGAGGAAAGGAGAACAGTGCATATATAGATAACCATGCATTTGAGTTTTATAAGCAAGTATATCATGAGAAAAAGAGAATTGCTATCTGATCCTAAAAACAATCATTGAAGCAAACAATAAAAATTTAAAATAAACTATAGAAAAAGTAATATAATTAATGGATCATTAAACATATTTAAATTCAGTTTAAAACTTTAATTTTTTTAATATTTAAAAAACTTTTACTAGCAAACTGACTTTGGTAATTAGAATAATCCAAGGAACATCTATGAGTTAGTGTTTGTAATTAACACAGCTCACTTTCCTCAAACATCTTCTCCATTCCTTAATAAAGCAGATTAACAAAATGTCAGGGTACATATACTGAATTTACACATAACTATCGATATTTATTTAGGTGTGTTTTAAAATCAGCCTGAGTCTCCATTGTTTCATTTGTGAAACAGTGATATAAATACTAAACTCTAAGTGTTACTGTAAGAATCAAATAGATAATATGTAATTGTCTAATATATTTTAGGAACCCAATTAACATCATTTCCCTTTTCTCCTTCATGTTTTGCCCTCTGATAATATTGTTTTAAGATAATTTCTAAGTAAATATGATCATTAATTTTTATATAAGTGAAACTTTTTTCAAAATATTTCCTGGGATTGATTTTTAGATATTCTAGGGAAATTTATAGGACTCATTTGAGACTGAAAGAAGACAGGTCTCTTGGAGATTCTCCGTAGAAGTACAATTTATTTCTCACATTTATTTGCATAGTAACAATCTATGTCCAGTTTCACTACACAATGATTCACTGAAACCATAGATAGAGGGTTTATCTCCATTTACTTCACTGTAATTATGCAAATACTGCCTAGGACTTTTATGTGATAAAATTAATATTTGATACATCTTCACCTGGGAGTCTGATACTATAATGGAACATTATTATTATTATTAAATGTTGCTTACCTATGCACTCACCTAATGCAAATGAAATCACATAGAATAGTTAAGGCCACATACATTTTAAAATAATACACTTCTGTATTTTGGACCATCTAATTCTTATGTTGAAGTATATATGTACCAGTATCGTTGAAAAACCTTAAAAATAAAATCCTGTACTCACTGTGTAGCTGGGATTTTCTAATCACTGTTTAGAGAAACTGAGGATCTGATACAAATAATTATCCAAAACAGGCATTTGTGTAAACAGAGTGTCTGCTATCAAGGGGTTTCTTCTTTTATCTAGCATATTGGGAGTTAAAAATAAGGATTCAAGGGAAAAAATTCCCTGATTCATATAAAAATACTTTCCAGTAGGGGGGGGAAAGTAAAATTTAAAAGACAGTAATTAATGAAAAGTCAAGCTTTGTGCTTATTTTTGAAAGCAAACGTTAAAAATTAACATTTTTCTCAAGAAGGAAAATATTTTTAAAATTAACAACATAAGACTTGGTTAACATTTCTATGTCACTTAAAAATTAAGACATAATAGGACTTCCGTGGTGGCGCAGTGGTTGAGAGTCCGCCTGCCGATGCAGAGCACTCGGGTTCATGCCCAGGTCCGGGAAGATCCCACATGCCGCGGAGCGGCTGGGCCCGTGAGCCATGGCCGCTGAGCCTGCGCGTCCGGAGCCTGTGCTCCGCAACGGGAAAGGCCGCAACAGTGAGAGACCCGCGTACCGCAAAACAAAGAAACAAACAAACAAACAAAAACAGCAACCTGAGGAGATCAAGATGGCAGAGTAGAAGGATGTAGGGGAACTCACCTCCCACCACGAACACATCAAAATACATCTATCTGTGGAATAATTTTCACTGAAAAATAACTGGAAACTGGCAGAAAGACTACAACCAAGGTTATAAGAAATATCCACAGGAAATTGGGTAAGAAGGGAAGTCAAGCCATCAGGTCTGGACTTGTGACCCTAAGAGAGGGCTCAGAGGAAAAGGGAGATTCCCCGGGCAGAGATCCTCTCTGAGGGCTGAGCAGTTTGAACTACATATTGGCTATGCCAGCCCTAAGGTCTGACACAGGGAAGATGAGCCCCCTTGGCTGGCTGGAGGGCTGGTGCAACTAACAGGAGTGCTGTGGGAAGCCGGTACTCTGTACATGAGGATTACGTGTATGCTTGCCTCCTGCAGAAACAGGTCAGAAAGGGTGGATTGAAAAGTGCTGGAGTGGCTGTGTGGTCTCCCACTCCCCAGCCTGAGACAAGCAAATGCTCCATTTCTGCTTGCTTTTCGACACAGCTCCACACTGGAGTGAAGGCTTGGCTGAAAGACACTGAGGTGGCTAGGACCTGAAGAGGCATTTGAGAAGTGGGGAGGCAGCCATTACTGGAGCTTACACAGGCAGCTCATCACAAGCATCTCTGACCTCTATCTATGGCTAGACCAGCAAGGCCTGTGCCATGATACATGCCAAAAGCCTACACAAGCTCTACATGCCCTGCTGTGAAGCCCCACACCAGGGTAGGGTAGCAGAGGCTCAAGGGGAGAGCTCAGTTCTGAGGGACAAAAGAGGCTCAGAACCAAAGTGGTGTCTGAGCAGGGCAGGGGCAGTCATTACTAGCACTTACACAGGCAGCATGTCAGAAGCAGTCTAGGCCTTTGACCCAGGCTGGACCACCACAGCCTTTGCACTGACCCATGCTGAGTGCCCATGTCAACCCCTATTGCTGCAGCATTGCTCCCCTCTGAGGTGAGGGTGCCAGTGCTGGGAGGGGTGAGAGCACACATTAAAGTTAATGGAAGCAGTTCAGTCTTGACTCTCAGGACTTCTGCTCCACTAACCTGGGACATACCGTACCCCCCTGATAGGGCAGTGACAGCCACTGGGCAGAGGGGAAGCCTTGCCTCACCCCTGACTCCAGACCTAGCCCTTCCATTTCCAGCCCCACCTTCTACTAAGGTGATAGCTGCCAGCATACCCGGAGCAAAGACATGACTTGGGTTCAGGTCAAATCTAGCTTTCCCACCAAAGCCATTGGGCACACACAGACTGCATAGGGATGCTTCCACAAAAGAACATCCTTTTCAAGGTCACCACAGGTAACTCTTTCACCTAATTTCATAGAGACAGAGAAAGTTCAGCAAAATGAAAGGATAGAGGAATTCGTCTCACAAGAGAAAACTTCTGAAAAAAAATGAAACAAATAAACAATTTACCAAATAAAGAATTCAAAGCATTAGTAATAAAGAATGCTAACTGAATTAGGGAAAAGAATAGATGAAAAGAGTGATAATTTTAACAAGGAACTATAATATATAAAAATAAACAGTCAGACCTGAAGAATACAAAAACTGAAATGAAAAAAACAAAAAACAGTGAAACGAAAGAACAGCAGACCAGGTGATAGAGAATAACACATAAGCAATCTGGAAGATAGGATAATGGAAATCATACAATTAAAACAGCCAAAGAAAAACAAATTTAAAAAAATGAGAACAGTATAGGGTACCTCTGGGACAACATCAAGTGTACCAACATTTGCATTATAGGGGCCCCAGAAAAAGAAAAGAGAAAGAAGGGGTTCAAAAATGTATTTGATGAAATTATGGCTGACAATTTCCCAAACCCAGAGAAGGAAACAGATATCCAGGTACAGGAAGCACAGAAGGTCCCAAACAAGATGAACCCAAACAGACCCACAAGATATATCATAATTAAATTGCAAAATTTAGAGGTGAAGAGAGGATTCTAAATGTAGCAAGAGAAAAACAAAGAATCATACATAATGGGATTCCCATAAGGCAATCAGCTGATTTTTCTGCAGAAGCTTTGCAGGCCAGAAGGGAGTGGCATGCTGTATTCAAAGTGCTCAAAGAAAAAACCTGTAATGTAGGATACTCTACCCAGCAAGATTATAGTCTAGAATTTAAGGAGAGATAAAGAATTTCTTCGACAAGCAAAAACTAAGAGTTCATCAATACTAAACATATCTTACTCAGTACTTTGTAATAACCTATAAGAGTAAAAAGAATCTGAAAAAGATTATATATATATATAATCGGAATCACTGTTCTGTACACCTGAAACTAACATAACATTGTAAATCAGTTATGCTTCAATTAAAAAAAAATACCAAACATACCCTAAAAGAAATGTTAAAGGGTCTTCTCTAAGTGAAAAATAAAAGGCCATAAGAAGAAGTAAAAGTCTGTAGGAAAGGAAAAATTCCAGTATAGTAAAGGCAAATATGTAACAAAAGCTGAGGATCAACCACTTAAATAAACTATTACAAAGATTAAAAAACAAAATATTATAAAATCAATAGGACTACAATAACCAGTAAAAGACTAAACATGAAGATGTAAAATATGACATAAAAAATTATATATGACAAGAATGAATTCATATTCTGCAAAAGAATGTTTTCATCCCATTAAAAAGAAAACCATTAGAGAGTTGGGATAGTATTGCTTATTCCATATTTTATGCTATTAATATTGTATAGAATTCAATACTGCTGCTTCATCTGTACCATTTTTCTAGATTCCACATATATGTGTTAATATATGATATTTGTTTTTCTCTTTCTGACTTACTTCACTCTGTATGACAGTCTCTAGGTCCATTCACATCTCTACAAATGACTCAATTTCATTCCTTTTTATGGCTGAATAATGGGGTGGGATGAATTGGGAGATTGGGATGGACATATATACACTAATATGTATAAAATAGATAACTAATGAGAACCTGTTATACAGCACAGGGAACTCCACTTCACTGTACAGTAGAAAGTAACACAACATTGTAAAACACTATACCCCAATTTAAAAAAAAAGAATTCAATAATGTCATTTGATTAACTAATTTTGTTATAATATTTAAATTGCTGTTTTAACAACTATACTTCCATTCCAATAAAGAATTCTCAGCCATTTAAACTTTGATCTATTTTGCTTATTGGGTGATAATGCAAGTGAAATGATAAACTGAAAATTTAACAAATAACTTATTTATAGACATAAAATGTTAAACAAA
The DNA here is from genome assembly GCF_951394435.1 of Stenella coeruleoalba. Classification (NCBI taxonomy): domain Eukaryota; kingdom Metazoa; phylum Chordata; class Mammalia; order Artiodactyla; family Delphinidae; genus Stenella; species Stenella coeruleoalba. Next base: position 85,223,518 of record NC_137148.1, read on the forward strand.
ATGAACCATTCATGATAGTAAAGAAGAAATCACCCAGTCATTATATCTCATATACAATGTTTAAGAAGTTGTTAAATAAGCAAAACATGTTTTGACCAACATAATCCTTCGTTTAAAAATTTCAAAAATATATGAGCAGAATTGTTTTACTTACTATATTCTTTTGGAATACCATCAGACTATCTGAGAACCACTGTATGAAACATCAGCGGTGGTCCATAAAAATATGTTGGTGTTCCCTTTACTATGTAAGGCCAGATGAATTTATTCCTTTGTCAAAGCATATAATACTTTGGGGTATGCTTTCAGTTAACCTCTCTTTTGTTGGTTTTCTCTACTACCATAGAAATCCAAGCCTCAGTGTTTAGGAAAATGTCATGAATGCTCATTAATAACCACATATCTTGTGTTCAATGGAACAGCTGGAAGCTGTTTGATAGATGGAAGGAAGGTAGAAACCAAGAAAAGGATCTCCAATATGGTAGACACTCCATTCAATCCAAACTAGTTCTCAGTAGTTTATTAGACCAGTGCTTCTCAAATTTTAATGAACATAAGATAACCTCCCAAAATGTAAATTCTGTGCAATAGGTCTGGGATGGGGCCTGAGATTCATATTTCTAACTAACATTTACACACTGGAAATATCAGTACAAACTGATAAAATTGTATTTATGTGTACATTTTTCTGTGTTGTTCATTGGTATGATAGGCATTTTTTCCCTCTCATTCCCCAGATCTTTCCCTGATATGCTCACTAGCTATTCTTTATCACAGGTTTCCCAAAGTATAAGATTCTTAAATTTTTGCCTCATGTCCCTGACCCTGATAAAATCCCTAATGTAGTAAGTGTGATTAGGCAAAAGTAATTTTACATATTATTTTTATTATTTCTAAATTTTATTATTTTTCTATTGTGTGTTATAATTTCTGATAGGCTGTACAATTTTTTCTTTCTGGTCTATTTTAGAATTAAATTTATGAAATACTGAAATTATGGTGGATGAAAAAATTTTACACAAGCTAAATAATTTTATTATAGATAAATGTATACATATTCCTATAATGATGAAATTTCATAAATAGTTCTATTGGTTGTTGGAATATCAATGGCAATTTTGAATACTGTTGCATTAAATGTAAATAGGAACCATTTATAGAGATTATAACACAAAAACCTTTTTAACAAATCTTAAGGAAAAAACCTTCAAACAATGAATTTGACTCTGAAGATCTTAAATAGCACATTTATCAAACAAATCAAGGGATCAAGAAAACTTTTATAATATTCATGTATTATAAAGATAAGAATTTTGTTCAGTATTTTCATTTAAAATTCTCATTTTTAGAAGGAATTTAAGAATGTGTATTCATGGCTAAGATTTGATATTGACATGTAACTAATAATATCCCTGTAAAGCCCTAAGTCAAAGTCATTACCCTTCTATGAATTGCAACCTTATTCCACTTCTATCACATTTCATTTAATCTCTTTATCATTTACTCACAAGTGCAAACTTAAAAAAGTGTTTTCGCTGTTCCCTGGAATATCCAAGGTCTAATAGGAGCAGTAAATCAAGTGATAAAGTGTTACCAAATGTCATACGCTTTTCTTTGAATCACCATTAAAAGTCTCTAAACAGCCAATGCTTCTGCATACACTAAGGGTTTTGACTAATAATATTACTTCCATTTTATCTACATATGTATATATGTATCTATCTGTTTACCTACTTACCTATACCAATACAACTGTATCCATCACTGGCATAGCTATCAAGTGGTTAAGGATCAGATTTTGTAGAGCATGGTAGATAAAAGCTCTGATATTTTACTTCACAATTGATAAGATGCCATCACGTGAATTTGGTGAAGGGAGCAACAAACTGACTTACATGCCAAAAGGGCCAACAGTCCTGTTGTAGAAAAGAAGTGGAAGCAGAGAGATCAGTTAGGAAGTTTTTATAGTAACTGGGACAAAAAGTGATGGTGGCTTGGACCAATGTGGTGGCAGTGGAAGTGCTGGAAATGGTGTTTGGCAAACATCTCAAAGTTGGAGGTGGCCAGAATTTCTGATATACTGGGTATGTGATGTAAGACAAAGAAAGGAATCCAAAACTTTTTTGCCTAAAAAACTTGAGTTTATGGAGTACTAATTATTTCAATGAGGAACATGGGAGGAAAAAACTGATTTAAGATGATGTTTCCATTAAAGATAAGTACAAAAACTGAAAATACCTTAGAATTTGTATTTCTTTTCTTTTTTTTTTTTAATAGAGATTTTAATGCTGGCAATTTTTTTTTTTTTTTTTTACAAAGGTGTGGGAAGTACATGTTCTTATGGTGGAAGGTTAGTGTAGTGCTTATTAATATTGTTCACAAATTATCTCCAGATTCCTGACAATTTTGGAGATAGGTGTGGCCGAGTGACATTCTTAAGCTAAAAAAATGTGAAAAGAAGCTCTTTATCTCTGCCAACAGCAGCTAACAATGTTCCAATTGTGGATGCTCTATACCTTTGCATCTCTGGTTTAGATTGACATGAAACAGAATCCCCAGATTATCCCAGTGGTGGACATGTAGTGTGAGCAATAAATATACCAGTGAGATGTTGGAGTTCTTTGTTATGACAGTTTAAACAATCACTTCCTGACCCATAATTTTTAACTACTGAAAGACTAGTTGGCAGTTTAGAATGGCTTGGTTTTTCCCTTCTTCCTGTATTCAGATCCTTTGCCTGTGTCTTCCATTAGAGGAATGCAATGGGGAAGTCAGCTGGCAAAATGGATTAGGAAACGTAATTTACATTTTCTAACTTGAAGGTAAAAATGAGGTATGGAAGGATGGGTGTTGTACTAAGAGACAAGACACTATTTGGCACTGTCCACTATGTTGGTTATTCAGTCAAAGAGAATAACCATGCTTCTTCCTAATAGGATGTAACTATCCTTCATGCACAGGAAGATATTTCACTCTTCCAAACAAGGAAGACCAAAGTTTTCAGTCACTGCATCTATCTCTGAGTAATATCAATTTATCTTCCAGTTTATTTTCCACTGATAAGGATGTAATCACTTTTTTAAAGCAATTATGTTAGCTAACTAATCCCAAAAGATCTGTTTCCTCAGAGCCCTTCTGGCTCAAATATTATATCAGTCAGTCTTCAATCATAAAAACAAACTACTCAAGAAATACAAACGGAGGTAATTTAGAGAATTTCGTTTTCAATAGTTTGAAGCACTGAAGGAACAAAAAGGGATAGGTGAGGTTAGCAAATAATGAACAATTGCAGGAAGACACTATTACTGTTAGAGCTGGAGAAGCACAGGGAGAATGGTGTCACTCCAAGCCTGGGATTGTTCTCCCAGTTGAAGCTTCTGCTTGCTGTGTTTGAACTGGTTAAGCAGGAAACCAGGAGCTCACTCACATTCCTTGTTTTTGCAAATGCTACTACTGCCTTAAGTACTGTTACCACATTCCTGTCGCTGTCTCCACTGTTGCTGTTATTACTGCATCTCAAGTTTTTTTCACTACCACCATCCCCACTAGCACAGCTGGGACAACCATTGTTAGAGACACTCAGAAGCCATAAAAGTATTTTATAATTTTACCAGCTTCCAATCTCCTGCCACAGTCTTATATTAGCAGAACCTAACAGAAAGCCACTGGAAAGAGAGTCTGTGATATATAGTTTGTATCACACCAGGCAGGAATGGTGACTGGTTTAGACAGATTCCTAGGATACTAACAGATATCAGATAGTAGGCTACAGAAGAGTGAAGAAAATAGCTTGAGGCAGGCCACATTTTATATGCTGGGTGGATATAAATGTCTAAAATTCAAGGGAAAGTTCTGGAATGGAAATAATTATTTCTCTATAGGTCATATGATCACCCAAAGAATAACCGTAAAAAGAGAAGAAAATTTGTGACAGGACACAATCTGAGGTTACTCTTCAAAATGCATAGCAGCAAGAAGAAAAGTTCTATCAAAGGAGATTCAGAAGGACTGAGAAGAAAACAAAGATACTGCTATTGCAAATTTAATAAAAACGATGTTTCAAAAATCAGGAAGCAATCATGTCAAATGCTGCTGATCTTCAGAAAAAATTAGGGCTGAGAACTAACCCATAGTTTGGACAATATGGAGGAATTAGTAACATTGACGGTAGCTTCTGCTGGCAAATGCTGGGGACAATTAGATGAGATTTAAGGAGAACAGGAGGAGAGGAAGCCATGACTCTGAATATGTACAGTAGTTAAGCCATCTCATTTGAAATGAGAGAAGTATATTAAAAAAGCGGTAAAAGCTGGAGGAGAATGAAGATCAAGGGAAAGCTGTTCTTTTACCTTTATTTTTAAAGTGGGAGATAATACGAAATATTTGTCTGCTCATAGGAATGATACAGTGTAGAGAAGAAACTGTTTTAGAAGGCAGAGATGAGAAGACTTTTTTCCAAAATAAATATACAGATGGCCAATAGACACATGAAATAATGCTCAATATCACTAATCATCAGTGAAATGCAAATCAAAACCACAATGAGATATCACCTCACACCTGTAGAATGGCTATCATCAAAAAGACAAAAACAAACAAGTGTTGGCAAGGATGTGGAGAAAAGGGAACCTCCTGCACTGTTGGTGGGAATATAAATTAGTGCAGCCACCATGGAGAACAGTATGACGTTTCCTCAGAAAATTAAAAATAAAAACTACCCTACAATACAGCAATTCCACTCCTGGTATTTATCTGAAGAAAATGAAAACAGTAATTTGCAAAGATATATGCACCCCTTTATTTGTTTCAATGTTATTTACAAAAGCCAAGATATGGAAGCAACCTTAGTGTCCATGGATAGATGATGGATAAAAAATATGTGGTAAATATATACAATAGAAAACTACTCAACTGTATAAAAAGGAATGAAATCCTGCTATCTGCGGTAACATGGATGGATCTTGAAGCTATTAGGCTAAGTGAAATAAGTCAGACATAGATAGAAAAATACTGTATAATTTCACCTATATGCATAATCCAAAAAAACAAATGAACAAAAAAAGGAATGAACAAAAAATGAACAAAAAGAAATGAACAAAAAAACTAAAAAATACAGAGAAAAATTGGTAATTGCCAGAGGGAAGGGGAATGGGAGGTGGGAAAAATGTAATGTTTGTTCATTACAAAAATGTAATGTTTGTTCAAAATTACAAAAATGTAATGTTTGTTCAAAATTACAAAAAATGTAATGTTTGTTCAAAATTACATTTGAAAAATGTAATGTTTGTTCATTACAAAAATGTAATGTTTGTTCATTACAAAAAAGTAATGAACAAAAAATGAACAAAAAAATGAACAAAAAAACTAAAAAATACAGAGAACAAATTGGTAATTGCCAGAGGGAAGGGGAATGGGAGGTGGGAAAAATGTTTTAAGAGGGTCAAGAGGTAAACTTCCAGTTATAAAATGTCATGGAGATATAATTTACAGAATGGTGACTATAGTTAAAAACATTATATTGCATCTTTGAAAGATGTTAAGAGTTCTTAAAAGTTCTCATCATAAGAAACTTTGTATCTTTGTATGGTGGCAGATATTTATTGTGATGATTTTGTGATATTGTGATATAAACTTGCAGTATATACAGATATCAAATCAAAATGTTGTGCACCTGAAACTAGTATAATGTTACATCAATTATACCTCAATAAAAAATAAAAGATATTTAAAAAAGAAGCGAGAAAATAAAACTGTAGAAGGAAGTTCCTTGATTTAGTGATATGGGATAGAATCCAATACATAGGGAGAAAGGTTTGCCTTATATAGGAATAATGACATTTTATATATGTAGCAGAAACTAGCTGAAAATATGTATATTTGGTACTGGGAAGATGTAGAAGTCATCTTCTGTTTAACACTTTGTTCTTATTTAAGGGAGAAATGTGAAAGAGAAAAGAATACCCTGATATTCTGAACCAGCTAACACTAACAGCAAGTATTTAGTGTTATTAGAAGCTGGCCTCACAGTCACAGTTAGGTCAAGATGTTCTCTTATTGAACATAAGTAATCTCACAGAATAATATTAGAAAAGGTCACACTGGTGGTGGACATTTTCTATATCCTGATTGTGGTGGAAGTTATACAACTGTATTCAATTACCAAAGTTTAAACTTTACACTTAAAAGAAGTAGATTTTATTGTATGTAAATTATACCTTGATAAAGAAAAAAAAAGTCAGTGAAATTAAAAAGGAATTGAGTCTTTAGGTATATTTCTGAGAACATAAATCAAGATAATTACCACTGAGTGTAGGATCAGGTGAGCATTTCAAAACAAAATCAATTCTTACTCCAAAATAATACCTCACCCTCATTCCACTTCAATATAGAGTACTGAGTTGTCTTAGTTGTACAACTCTAATCTCAGAACTTAGATAAAACTGTATGCATATCTATGCAGTAAAGTCCAATTAATGTCAAAAGCATAATTTCTTGAAAAAATCAAAATTTATATTACATGGGTATTTACAATTGAGATTACTAAAAAAAAGTGGATGTTAGCTCAAAATTGGATAAACTTTTACTTGTGGTGATGTTACCAAGGAAATGCCACCCCTGATAGTCATACTGTCAATTTTTTTCAAAAGCCAAGTTTTCAGAGTAAATTTATTATCTCATACGTACAGTTATCTATAATTATTCTAAACTATTTAAGGACATGTGTGGGTGGGAATATCACTCTAGGACTATGATGAAGTGAGACTAAAACAAAAACAAACAAATACCACCTCATAATCTTGTTTAAGCACAGACAAATTTTGATAACTGTACAAATTACAAAAATACCAAATATCCCTAGAGATTGTTGGCTTCAGGGCACTGACGGAGAAAGATTACCAGTTGAGAAGAAGGTGGATTTTGGAAGTTTAAGGAGATAAAAAATAACCTGCAAAATAGTCACCTAGGAGAATAGGATTATTAATTAACTTCAGTTCTAGAAAGAATAAGTTTTAAATATTGCAGGTAGTGCCCTAAGGATAAGGTAATTGAAATGGAGATTTGGAATGTGTTGCATTTATTATAATGACAAGTTTTAGGGTATCATATTAGGAGTGTAAGATGGAGGAAAAAATCAATAAAAGTGAAGATAAGGAACCAAATTGACAGGATGCTGGATGGATTATTCAAATGTAATGCAATTTTGAAGAATGTTGACCAGGACAGTGATAGAGTAGGTGTCAGTAAAGCAGATACTAAAATTATCCATGAACAAGGAGAACTGACCAGAAAGGCTGCACAAAGAGTAATAATAGGGGTACGGTCTGATCATGTGAACTTCAGTGGAGCTGAGAGAGTGTGTGCGTGTATGTGTGTAGTGCGAGGGGATAGAGGTCTGATAGTCTGAAAGCAGCCGTTAAGAGTAAAAAGAATCACCTACTCTAAAGCGGAAAGATTACCCATCTCATGGGCATAGTGGAATTAGTGACCTCAGAAGAGAGCCAAGGTCATATTAGAAAAAGAAGTTAAAGGAATGATTCAGAGAAAGTTGAGGATTTAAGACATACTTTGATGACAGTCCAGGAGTTCCAGAGGCACATTGAAAGGATTTGTGGATTGGGAATGAGATGGGATATAAGTCAGATTTGGGGATATGTGAAATAATCAGAGGGTTAGAATCTAGTTATTTGAGAATACTAAGACAGAATTCTATCTCTGGTGATGCTAGAAATATGTCATGATAAAACAAGTCCAGATGACCCCTACAGGGAAGCAGATGACCAGTTCTCACTCAAACAAAAAAACACTTATTGGAACTGGTGTCTCAGAATTTTGGGAGAGTGTGGTAAAAATGTAGGAGAAAGAACAAAATTTTGATGTTATAAGGAGCATGCCTCAAATCCCTTTTAGGAGGTAACTATGTACATGAACAAATTATTCAGATTATTTGGCAAAAACGCTAGGAAACTCCTTCCTGCATCAGGAAACTGCTGAAACAAGGGAGATCTGAAAAGATTCAGGGTACAGACACTTTGATAGACATTTGAAGACAAGAATTTTTTTCTGTACAAAATGCACCTTACAGAAAAATGTGTTAATACTAATTCACACAATACAAACATAATACCAGGAATTAGAAATACTAAAAATCTACATTGCATAAAACTTCTAAAAATAAATGCCTTATAGTCTATTCAAAAACTGTTTAAACTGATTTTATGTGTACTTCCATTAGATTAGCTTTGAAACTTGAAATAGTGAATATAATAAAGTCATCATCTCAGCACTGGACTTTCCCGAATTCATGTTAAGATTTTCTTTTTTTTTACATTCATAAGTTACAGACAACTTTTAAAACATTGCCCCTACCAAAAGCATTTCAAGGAAACCAGGATTAAATGCTTAAAGCCTACATTAATTAAAATAATCCAGGCAGTTTTCACTTGTTAGAACAGAACATTTAGTAAAGCAATTTCAACAACTATCACACATTTACTCCCTTTGTGCGTGTGTGTTTACGTGCGTGCACACAGGCGTGAGGGGTATGTGTGCACACACTCACTTGCATGAATGTGAATAATGTATGGACATAATGATGTTTATTAAAGCCATAAAACATAGTTTTTCAGCTTCAGGATAGCAATTCATACTTCTTTCATGTTATATTTAAGATACATTTCTTAGAAGGTAAGCGCTTCTTCATAGTAGCTGATGTACCTTAATAATATTGATACAGAGGAGGGAGGTTACATTGAGGCAGAAATAGATTAAGTGACACGCTTTATAATATTTGAAATGATCACTGTTATCCAGTACCATATGCTTTTTTTCCCCCTCTTCTGCAGTAATTTCCCTTCATTTTTTATATAATAGTGTATCATGAAGTGACTTCCAGGAACATGTCACTGATTAAATCAATGTGGAATGACACAGCACTATCATTCCCATAGTGTTGAAGAACTTCTGGAAATGATTAAAAGGCAGGGCATTCCCTACTGACTGTTGAGGTGAGATGTATACTTTGGAGAAGACAGTTCTATTGAGCAGGTGTCAATTATAAAAGTGTTTGAAAATAGCAACTTTTCTTTTTTTTTGAGGATATTTCAAATACGTGGCTGTTATATCTGATATGATTTTATCATAGGTCTGTAATTTCCTCTACAAATCTCAAATGAAAAGCTCTGAGACAGCATCAGACCAAATTGATATATTTACTATCTGATGTATCTAATGATTTTTAATAAAAATGTATTTTGATTTGAGGAAATTAATTTTATACTGTTAACAACACCAAATGTCAGATGAGCAAAGCTGAAAAAAAAATCGTTATCTGCCTTGAGATTATTGTTAACCCACTTTAATTATATTTTCTACAAACTTTTTTCTTTACATTACCTTATATTTAAAGACCTATTGAGCTTCTCTTGATGGGGCAAGTTAATATTGAGTTACATTTATTTTAAAATACATTGATAATGTACCCGGAATAAAACTGTTATGTTGCTTTATATGTTAAAAGTTTTCTTTCGTTTCTTTCAATCAGAAAGAAAAATACAAAGAAACAACAAAAGACCCCAACTGCAGCCATGTGTTCATAAGCAAATTTCATAAAACTTTAATTCGTGCTATTTGAGTAGCTTTGTGGGGACAGTTTTGAGAGGAAAAGGAGATTTTGTCTGAATGGGACATGTGGTTTACAACCATTTTACTAAAATAAGTACTGGGTATGCATTTCAATTTCATAATTGAAATATGCAGCAAAGTTCCAAAAGTTGATTACTCACTATTCAGATATGCTCTAACATTTTATTTTCAGTTGGAACTATTCAACCAATTCCAGTGATGTCACATAGATTCAAGGTGTAAGGGTTAGTCTGTGATTGCATTTTATTCAGCAAGTGAAAGATTAAGATACACATAGGAATTTTAACTGGATAGCTAACACTGAAGTGTATAATTATTTTTTGTATACTTTATTTTAGAATAGTCTCAACCTCCAATAAACAATGAGATACTATGTCGGGAATAAAGAAATATGCATTATAACCATAATATGTGTCTAGTGGAAGAGTGTTTAAAAAAAAAAAAATCCTTACTTCCCAGAGGCATCTGGTAAATTTCTAGTCTCACTAACAAATTTATTCCCTGTCATCCCTGAACCAGTGTGTGTGTTCCCAGTCCTACAGAAGTCCATGTCAAGAGAGAATGGACTGCCATTACGAGTTCCACACTTTTAGTTAGGGGTTGTCAATCTCCCATTAGTATTTGGGCTTACAGTTGAAAGGGATGAATACCAGATCATGCATTCCAAAACTATCATTTATTTATTTATTTATTTTTTGCGTTATGTGGGCCTCTCACTGTTGTGGCCTCTTCCGTTGCAGAGCACAGGCTCTGGACGCACAGGCTCAGCGGCCATGGCTCACGGGCCCAGCCGCTCCGCGGCATGTGGGATCTTCCCGGACCGGGGCACGAACCCGTGTCCCCTATATCGGCAGGCGGACTTTCAACCACTGCGCCACCAGGGGAGCCCACTATCATTTATTTTTAAAAAACGAATAAACTAAAAATCAAGGAAATTCAATGACAATTAGTCTGATGAGTCTGAAGTGCATTAAGTTATGTAAAACACTTTGGTACAAGTCAAGAACATCGTATGCCTCCCTCATCTCAGAATCATTGTTACTAAAGTCCATAACCAGTCCCCACATGGAATTTAATGACTCAGTATTTACTGTCTTGTGGAAGGCTAGATATTCCCCCAAAATTATACTAATATCTCTTAAGACCTTAAAATTTTTTAATTTAAAAACAAGTTATTAGAAAAAATTTTAAATTAGTAATATATTGGCATGCATATAAGGCTTAAATCTATCAGTGGGAGACAAGTTAAGGGCAAGACAAACCTGAATACAGTTTATCTCAGGCCTTCTTTGTTACCTGTCGGTGGTCATCTTCCCCTTTCTTTTCCTACCCCACAGATTAGATCTTGTGAACCCAGTACCCTATAGACTTGCCATCAATATTTTTTTAAGTCACAGATATTAGCAGGTTAAATTAACCTTACATAAAATTCAAATAACTGAATAAAATGTCTGTAAATTCATTTCCTAATATATATGAACTGAAGACATTTGGAATGGAAGATACAGTATTTTCTAATCTAAGTATATATAAAGAAAAGCTGTCATAAGATCTAAGCACCTAAGACTGTATCTGGCAAAGTTACAAAATTTGTAATAAAAAAGAAGCAAAGAGTGGGAGAGTATTTTTAAGTCTTCAGCATATGGAGTTAGTTCAAAACTGGAAATGGCACAGAATGATTATGAATTACCATTGGATATGATTCAAAATGTAAGCTAATAATAGGCATGTATTAGTTCACCTGCCTAGAAAATTAACTGAGCTATGAAATAAAATGAAGACATTAATGGGACATTTTAATTAGTGATATTATTATGTATACTTAGGACAAATTGTTTGGATAGGGAACTTAATTATCCACTGGAGGATCAAGCAGTAGATGATAAAGCTATATGTTATTATTGCCAGAAACATATTTGCATATTTGCCAAATTTAGCACTTTCTCCAATGTTTCAAAGCCTATCCTACATTTTAGATTTTGATTCATGCTCTTTTCTTTTTCAATGATTTTAACTATTCGAAGTTTCAAATAAAAATCCTTGGAAATTAAATATATAAGACTTGAAAATTATCATATGTTTTTTTCAAACCAAAAATATTTAGTTGATCTCATTTTACATCTTTAGTCTAAGAAAAAATTCTCACATGGTGTAGGCCAAATTCTGAACTGCCTTCTCCACCACCCATGCTTATCTTTTTAAAAACTGTCATCATACATCTTTAGCAAATAATAGGATAAAACTCCTTTTAATGTACTATAATTTTAACAAAAATGCTGGTTTTGTAAAATTAAAATGCTGGTAAGGAAGACATTAATGATGCTTATGAGCCTTTTTATGTCAATTATTACCAGGGTTTTGCACATTCTAATTCATTAATAAATGGGAAAAAAGGGAAGTCATGTTTTATTACCTACCATTACCCTAATAAAATGAGATTTTCTTTCAATGAGAGTATTAAGGGATATTGCCAATTTCCATTTTTCCAGAAAATCCATTTTTACAAAGTGACCTTGGTTTTTTGACCCATTCTGAAAGAAATTTTGCTGTAGTTTTCATATTCATCTTCCTTATGCTTTCCTTATTTAACTCCAGTAGCAGCCATGAATTTAGGTAGAGCTCCTTTCTTCACCTGTCAAATACACTGGAACTATGATCTATTATTGTTTGAATACATCATCATACATCATCTTTTCAAAGTACTTAACTGCTAATACAATTATCCCTGGATTTTATAATGTTCTATTTTACCTGCATAGATTCAACAAATATTTGTCTGGTACCACCCACTGTCCTAGTCACTGGCATCTTAAAAATTTCTATTCCCTTTGAACACACTGTCTTAATCTATATCTCTAATGTTTTATTTTCCTCTCTCTCAATTTACCATTAATTTGCACTCTTTGTGAAATTACACCTTCAGCATCTGTACCCTACCCAATTTTCTCATATTACTTCCCATTAGGTTTTCTCATCTGGATTTTTCTGCTCTATTATTATCTTTGGATATCTACTCTAATAGTTCTCATTGAAGCAAATCTGCACCAAAAAAAACCCCTCTTCTTTTACTTATACAGTTCTTAGGGCCCCAAAACCAAACCATGGTGATTTTTAAATTTCCACATTTTACAGACAACTTAACTTGAACCAGTTCACTTGGCCATAAGTATCTATTATTTTAACATCAATTTCCATTGAATTTCCTTGTGGGAAGTAATTATTCCCAATCTCAGTCTTTATAATTGTAGATGGGTGACCACACCTCTGGATGTTCCTCGCCACAATAAATGATTTAAAGTTGATTATAAAGTTGATTATTTTCTCTGATTCAGACCAAATCAGAGAAACTCAAATCCCAACACCTGGGTTGAAACTATAGTGAATGAAGCACTCTCTTTCATCTAGGTTTGCCTAATCAGTAGAATCAAGCCATTTTGTCTCACCCAGGAGTAACCTCCTTAAAATGAAGCCAACATGGAGAAAATCAGCACTGAGTTACAAATATACCTCTCATGTAATCTTGAGTACATGAGATAATTTATGCTTGGAAACAGCTCTACTACTGAAATGTTCTGTTATGAAAGCCAGAGATTGCTTTACTTATTTATTTGATTTTGATTTGGGTTTATATCAGTTATAAACAAGAGTCCTAAGTTACATTATTGACTTTGTAATCCTCCATGCATATTTTTAATAAACTTTCTTTGTTTTTCTCATAAACCTATAACAATCCAGATAAAAAGCAAGCATTCACAGACCCTGACCATTGCTTAGAATTTCTACTAATCATTTATTTTCTACCCCAAGACTCATTCCCTCCAATAGTTGTCCCATATTCCTCTCCTTGCAGGGTCTCTAATCCCTTCCTGACCTATTCCTTAGCTAACTATTTCATAAGTCAGTGACAACTGTAACTACCATCTACCACTCCCTTCACATCTGATTACCTTTGCCTTCTTGTTTTGAATGTTAACAAAAGACTTGGCTCTTGAGCAGCCACCTTGCAGACATGGGAGAAAAGTCAAGGGAATCAAAGAGATATTGTCTTTGACATCTTTAAACCACTAAACCAATGCTAGCAGCCCTCAAACTCCAGCCCTCAAACTTGTTATATAAAAATATACTCACTTATTTAAGTCATTTATAGTCAAGAATCTGTTACTGTAGCAAAAGCTGCTTACCAATGCAGATGTTTTCCAAATAATGACTGAGAAACATATTTATTTGCTACAACTAATTTAGGAACAATAGGGTGTTTTTCAGACAGTCCATCAGTCAGCGTCCATTAATTGAGCAAATAAACCCACAAACTTTGGCTAAGCTAATCCAGGTGCATTAAAAAAAAAAAAAAAAAGAAATGGAAGAATGGTTTTCAAAATATATTCTATCTTATTGCTATGCATTTATAGTCTGGAGTTACACATTTGGCTGAAAACTAAGGAAGGAAATAAAAATAAAATTGTGTGAGAAAAAGGAGGAAAAGGAAAGAAAAGAAGGAATATTGCAATATACAAAAAATATGTGAGGAGGATAAGGTGTGAAATTTTAGCTAGTGAAAGCAAAGGGTCAAATGATAGATGGTAGACAAACTCTGGACACCTATTCAAGATCTATAAGTGTGACTTCACAAAACATTTGCCAGAGCAGTATAGTAATATGAGACAATAATGGACTTTCAATTCTGGAAAACCTTGATTTAAATGCTAGTTTCACCTCCAACCCTATCTCTGCAACCTACAGTTAATTTACTTAAGTTTTCTCTTTCTAATTCTTATCATTTGTAAACTTGTGAAAACAATACTACATCTGGACTAAAATTAGAAAGTAAGTCAAATGATCCATATTCATTACATAAATGTTTAGTTTTGTTTCACAGCATTCTTCCAAGTTGATTTATCGTATTCTCATTGACTTTCATTTTTATTTTAATTAAAAAAGAACAATAAAAATGTGGGAGTAGGATTCAATGAAATAAAAAAACAAGCATACCATAAAGAAAATCAACAAAGGCACTTTAGTTATTCTTAAAAGCTAATTTATAAACCAAAAAACAAAATTAATCAAGCAAAAAAGAGAAAAGATGCATGAAAACTACTAATTTTATGGGCATTAATAAAAAGGAAAATAAAAATAATTATGATAAACTTTACACCAAATATTTTGTATTTCAGATGAATTTAACAATATTTTAGGAAAACACAATTTACCAAAACTGACAAACAGAATATTACTATATTTAATAAATATATCAGAATGTGTACCAAAATTTACTCAATGAGATTGCCAGGTCAAGTTGGTGTCACCTACATAATTTCCAGACAGTTAAGGAAGAAATAATACTGATTATACACAAACTACTCAGCAAAGTTTTCTATGTGTACAATATAACTTAGTTACTGGACAATGATATTACAAAATAAGAAAATTATAGGCTAACCTTTCACATAAATATAGATGTAAAATTTCAAAACAAAATATTAACATATCAAATCTATCTTTATCTATCTACCCACCTATCATCTATCTACTTAACTAAAATAAATATATCTCAACATAATTTGCTTCCAAGAAACACAATACAGAAACATCAAGCAATGTAATTCACCATATTAATAAGGTAGAAAATCATACATATGGTATCTATTGAAAAGTGTATATGTAGTTGCAAAAATATCATTTAATATAATTCACAAACATTCAAAGATGCTAAGAAAATTTGGAAGATTTATCTTAATCTCATAAAGAATGTTCACTTAAAAAACAAACAAAAACAAGAGCAAAAACAGATTCAGTAAAGAATAAAGTACTGAAATCTTTCTGAAATCCAGAATAAAAAAGGTATACTCAATAAAACACACCAAGATTGTGTTGGATATATTGTCAGTAAAACAACACAAGAAAAAAATAATAATTTGCTATTTATAAATGACAATTTTGTAAATAAAAAAGCTTGGTGTATACAAGTATTTATATGTATGCCTATCTATATACTTATCTTGTTAGCTATCTAGATATATTTATACTTCTATATAACTACAAAAATTTTGGGTATAAAATGATACCATTTTTAATAGCATACAAAAATAAAATATCAAGCTAAGAAAACATGATGTACAGAACAATGTTTTATAGTTATTCTAAGTTAAGAAATATTAAAAAGAGAACTAGACAGTCTTCGTGGAGAGTAGCCATGGTTTCCTGCTTCAACAGTGCTTGGACGGAACCCGGTGCTCTTCCCCCGCTCTGGCCAGACGCTCAGAGCCAGCCCTCGCCACCACCTCACAGTGCCCTCTGACCGCCCTAAGGTCCCTGCCGCCGTTACAGCACCATGCAGCCACTGCCACCACTTCACCTCAGCCGCCCGCCATGACGACCGTGTCCCCCTTGCAGGTGTGCCAGAACTACCACCAGGACTCAGAGAACACCATCAACCGCCAGATCAACCTGGAGCTCTACACCTCCTACGTCTACCTGTCCATGTCGTACTATTTTGACCGCGATGATGTGGCTTTGAAGAACTTTGCCAAATACTTTCTTCACTAATCTTGTGAGGAGAGGGAACATGCTGAGAAACTGATGAAGCTGCAGAACCAACGGGGTGGCTGAATCTTCCTTCAGGATATCAAGAAACCAGACTGTGATGACTGGAAGAATGGGCTGAATGCAATGGAATGTGCGCTACACTTGGACAAAAGTGTGAATCAGTCACTACTGGAACTGCACAAACTGGCCACTGAGAAAAATGACCCCCATTTGTGTGACTTCATTGAGACTCATTATCTGAATGAGTAGATGAAATCCATTAAAGAATTGGGTGACCATGTAACCAACTTGCACACGATGGGGCCCCCGAATCTGGCATGGCACAGTATCTCTTTGATAAGCACACACTGGGAAATAGTGATAATGAGAGCTAAGCCTTAGGCTGGCTTCCGTAGCCACAGGGGTGACCTCCCTTTTCACCAAGGCAGTGCATGCATGTTTGGGTTAACTTTACCTTTTCTGTAAGTTGTACCAAAACATCTACAAGTCCTTTCCTTAGTACCATTCCTTCAAATAAAGTAATTTGGTACCCCCCCCCAAAAAAAAGAGAACTAGATAAATGGAGGGATAGGGAATGTTAATGGATTGAAAGACTCAATATTATAAAGATATTAATTCTGTATAGAGTTGTCTCATTATAATCAAAATAACATGTTGTTTATAAGAAAGATTCTGACAAGCTGGTTTTAAAGATATGGCAATTCTAAAAATGCTGGGTTTTAGAATACGTTCAAACTTAAGTTGTTAGCAACTTAAAATAGATTGCTATAAAGTAAGTTATTTTATGAAAGCCTCTTGTTAACCACAAAGCAAAAATCTAGAGAGGACACACAAAAGATGGAGTCTATGAATACCAATTGAGAAAATAATCAAATCACAAAGAAAGAGAAAAAAGAAACAGGAATTATAAAACAACACAAAACAACAAAATGACAATAGTAACATACCTATCAATAAACTTCAATGTAAATGGACTAAATTCTCCAATCAAAAGACTAGACTCATCTGTTTGCTGCCTACAAGAAATTCACTTCAGATATAAGGACAAACATAGACTGACAGTGAAGGGATAGAAAAGGATATTCCATACAAACAGAAACCAAAAGAAAGTTGGGGTAGATATACCAGACAAAATAAAGTTTAAGATAAAGACTCTCATAAGAGACAAAGATCATCACATAATGATAAAGGGGTCAAACAAGAGAATATAACATTGTTTAAGTATTGATGCACTCAGTATAGAAATACCTAGACATACAAAGTATGAACATACGTAAAGGATGAAGTAGACAGCAATACAATAATAGTAGGGGGCTTTTATTCCCCATTAACATCAGTGGATAGAGGACCTATACAGAAAATCAGTAAGGAAACATTGACTTTAAACAATGTGGTAGTACAGGTGGATTTAACAGATATATATATATAACATTCTACCAAAATGCAACAGAATACATATTCTACTCAAGCACATATGAAGTATTCCCAGGACTGATCATATGTTAGGTCAGAAAAGAAGTCTTAATACACTTAAGAAGATGAAATCATATCAATCATTTTTTTTGACCACCCACTGTATAAAATAAAGAAAACTGGAAAATTCATAAATATATGGAGATTGAACTGCATGCTATCATACACACAATGACTCAAAGAAACTAAAAGAGAAATACAAAATTACCTTGAGACAAATGAAAATGGAAATACAACCTACCTAACCTTATGGGATGTAGCAAGAGCAGTTTGAAGAGGAAAGTTCATAGGGATAAATGTCTGCATCAAGAAACAAAGATCAAAATAAACAACCTAACTTTACATATCAAGGAAATAGAGAAAGAACAACAAATGAACTCTAAAATTGGTAGAAGTAAGTAAAATATGAAGATCAGAATGGAATCAATGAAATACAGACTAAAACATTAATAGAAAAGATCAATGAAACTAAGATCTGGTTATTTAAAAAATAAACAAAATTAACAAATCTTTAGCTAGATACACAAAGAAAAAAGAGAGGACTCAAACAAATCAGAAATGAAAGAGGAGATGTTACAACTGATACCACAGAAATACAAAGGAATATAAGAGACTACTATGAAAATTTATCCACCAACAAATTAGATAACCTAGAAGAAATGTAAAAATTCCTAGAAACATTCAACTTACCAAAACTGAAACATGAAGAGAATATTTGAACAGACCAATCACTAGTAAGGAGGTAATCAGTAATCAAAAAACCTCCCAACAAGAACAACAACAGGGCTTCCCTGGTGGCGCAGTGGTTGAGAGTCTGCCTGCCGATGCAGGGTACACGGGTTCGTGTCCCGGTCCAGGAAGATCCCACATGCCATGGAGGGCCTGGGCCCATGAGCCATGGCCGCTGAGCCTGTGCGTCCGGAGCCTGTACTCCGCAACGGGAGAGGCCACAGCAGTGAGAGGCCCGCATACCGCAAAAACAACAACAACAACAACAACAAAAAGTCCACGACTAGATGACTTTACTGGTGAATTCTACCAAATATTCAAAGAAGAATTAATACCAATCCTTCTCAAACTCTTCCAAAAATAAATTAGGAAACACTTCCAAGCTCACTTTATGAGGTCATGATTACCCTGATACCAAAACCAGACACAAGATAAGAAAATCACAGGCCAAAATCCTTGCTGAACATAGATGCAAAAATCCTCAACACCATATTGGCAAACTGAATTCAAAACTACATTAAAAGGATTATACACCATGATCAAGAAGAATTTATTCCATGGATGCAAGGATGGTTCAATGTCCACAAATCAATGTGATATACAATGTTAACAAAATTAAGGATAAAAAAAATCATATTATCTCAAAAGACTCAGAAAAAACATGTGACAACATTCAACATCTGAAGTGAGTTTACTGTTGGCAGCATACAGATGGGTCTATGTATTTTGATTGAATTTAGTCCATTTACATTAAAGTTTATCGACAGGTACATAATTATTGCTATTTTTTAATTTTTCTGGTTGCTTCATAATTTCTCTGTTCCTTTCTTCTTGCTCTCTTCCTTTGTAATATGATAGTTTACTGAAGTGTTATGCTTATACTCCTATATCTTTCATGCTTCTGCTATAGGTTATTGCTTTGTGATTACATGAGGCATACATAAAATAACAGTAACATGTGAAAGAATGAAACTGGACTACTATCTTACACCATACACAAAAATAACTCAAATGGATTAAATAATTGAGTCTAAGACCTGAAATGATAAAACTCCTAGAAGAAAATACATTTCTAATAAGGGGTTAATATCCAAAATATATTAAGCCATACAAGTCAATAGCACAAAAATAATCTGAGTAAAAATGGGAAGACAAACTTAAAGGACATTTTTCCAAAGAAGTCATACAGATAGCCAACAGGTATATGAAAAAGTGCTCGACATCACTATTCATCAGGAAAATACAAATCAAAATTGCAATGAGATATCACTTCATGTCTATTATCAAAAATATGAGGTAACAAGTATTGGTGAAGATATGGAGAAAAGAGAACGCTTTGCACTCTTGGTGGGAATGTACATTGGTGCAGCCACTATGAAAAACAGTATGGAAGTTCCTCAAAAAAACTAAAAGTAGGGCTTCCCTGGTGGCGCAGTGGTTGAGAGTCCACCTGCCGTTGCAGGGGACACAGGTTCGTGCCCCGGTCTGGGAAGATCCCACATGCCGCGGAGTGGCTAGTCCCGTGAGCCATGGCCGTTGAGCCTGTGCTTCTGGAGCCTGTGCTCCACAATGGGAGAGGCCACAACAGTGAGAGGCCTGCGTACCGCAAAGAAAAAGAAAAAAAAAAAAAACCTAAGAGTAGAACTACCATATGATCCAGCAACTTCACTTCTGGGTTTTATCCAAAGAAAATAAAAATACTAAATTGAAAAGATATATGCACCCACATGTTCATTGCAGCATTATTTACAATTGCCAAAACATGGAAGAAACCTAAGTGTCCACTGATGGATGAATATATTAAAAAATTGGGTATCTTTATATATCCCACACACAGGAATATTATTCAGTGATTTAAATAAATCTTGTGATTTGTGACAAAATGAAAGGAACTTGGGGGCATTATGGTAAGTGAGTTAGGTCATAGAAAAAGACAAATTCTAAGTGATTCCACTTACTTGTGGAATGTACAGAACACACAAAAAATGTTCTCACAGATACAGAGAACAGATTGATGGTTGCCAGGGTTGGGGGATGAGGGTGTGGGAGAGTGGGGATGGGCAAAATGAATAAAAATGGTTAAAAGACAAAACTTCCAGTTGTAAAATAAATGTCATGGGAATATAATGTATACCATGTAACTATAGTTAATACTGTATTAGATATTTGAAAGACTTTAGTTCTTATTACAAGAAAAAAATTTATAACTATGCATGATGATGGATGTTAACTAGATTTTTGTGATTATGTGACAATATACACAAATATTGTATCATTTTGTTGTACACCTGAAACTAACAATGTTACATGTCAATTATATGTCAACTTAAAAAGTATACATGGCAATGCAATAATATAGGAAAAATCTAGACAATATTGATTTTAAAAAGAGCTGGAAACTTTCACTACCTACTGATCTATTATAAAGTTACATTAATTAAGATACTGTGAATGAAAATAAAACAGAATAATGGAATACAGTAAAGAGTGCAGAAACAGTCCCACAGATATATTTCAGTGGACTTATTAAACAGTGACCCTATAGTGCTTTTCAGAACAGGTAGGCTTTACAATAAAGAGTTCTGCGAAAATTTGGTATCCATATGGGAAACTTTGCCTTTATTTCATACTACACAAAAATGAATTCCAGATGAAGTGATATGCATTTCAAAAGTAAAACAATACATCTTCTACATGAAAACATAGAAGAGTATCTTTACGATCTTGGAAGGCAAGAGATTTCTTCAACAGGTCACAAAAATTATGAAGTATAAAAAAGATTAGATGGCAAGGTCTTCTAGTAATCTGCTCAAGGCAGATATTCCTAGCATGATCTTACTGCCTTCTAATCATGTTTTCCACCCAGAAACCATCAATAAACCAGTTGTCCCTTGGGGTTACCAGGTGAGTTTTGGACTTGAAGTAGCACATCATCAACTCCAATACCCTTATCTTAGCTAAGAGTTAAATCCATGCATCCAAATATCCCCAGAAATAAGGGTGGAGAATTCCAAACCCAGCTGTAAATTACTTCCATAAGTCTACCATTGATTCTTGGTCAAACTTATTAAATTATAAATTGCAGTATGTTTCCTTCTTTTCCATTTTTTGCACTATTTAAAGGATATGAAAGCAAAAAAAAAACCTGCCAGGATATTATTTGTATCATTAAATTATGTTTGCTGTTTTTAAAAAAATAACTTTAATTTCACCAAATATTCCAGCACAAACTTCATAATTATGCCCAAACAATAAATCTTTTGGTTCCTTTTATTCCTAAATTTGAACTTAAAGAAAGGCATCAATAGACTTTTCCCTCAACTACAGCCATAGCAACACGGGAAGTTCCCTATGAACAGCAATTAGAATTTTTAAAAATGCTTGACTTGGTCTATGGGTACATGAGCAAGCACCAAGCACAGCTCTGGCACAGCAGTTCTAATCAAGTGCAGCCCTTAAAAAAAAAACAGAAAACAAATAAACAAACAAAAAAACAGCATTAGGGGGAAATCCCCCAGTTGGTAAGCCTCAAGTGGTACACTTGATCAACCCCTTTCAGTTGAGGAAAAAGTGGTGCGAGATAAGGATATATCATACCTTTGGGCAGTGGCAAATAGTATCAAACAGAGATAAAGATTTGAATATCAGAAACAATGGTTTATAGGGAAGAGCAATGAAGATGGACCCTATGGAGTGTTGGCATGCTCTAAGAAATGGCCTTTTTTTCCTCTTTTCTGTTACTTCTTCATAAACTAGACTCCTAAACTTAGAGAGTTTATCATATGCTATTCTGATATTTAAGTTTTGGCAGATACTATCTATAGTAGTTTGAATGGTGGCCCCCCAAAAGAAATGCCCACATCCTCATCCCTGAAACCTGTTAATATTACCTTATTTGTAAAAAGGGTCTTTGCAGATAATTTCGCTAAGGATCTTGAGATGAAATCTTCCTGGATGAACCCTAAACTCAATTAAAAGTACCCTTTTAAGAGAAGGGCGAGGAAAAGACTCAGACAGAAGAGAAGGTCCTGTGAAGAGAGTGGCAGAGATTGGATTAATGCAGCCACAAACTAATGAATGTGACAGCCACTAAAATTTAAATGAGGCAAGGAATGGGGTCTCCTCTTGAACTTTGAGAAGTATCATGGCCCTGATGACACCTTGGTTTCTGGCCTCCAAAACTGGGAGGAAAAAATAAATTTTTGTTTTAAGCCACTCAGTTTTTTGATAATTTATTATAGCAGCCACAGGAAACGAATACCGTATTATTAATTTTTTAATTATGATGAAAGTAAATTTTTTCTAAAATTTAAATAAATATAAACAAATTTAGAATTTAATCGATCAAAGTACTGTGAGTTCTGATGGTATCTTTTCATTTAATATAATGTAGTTATGCTTTATGAACCCTTTTCAAAAGAAGTTACATTTTTCCTCCCTCTTTTCCTTGATTTAATTCTAAAAGGTTTAAATACCAGGCAAATTCTTGGAGAAAATTTACTGCAAAAACTTCAATTTATCGGGTCAGAATTAATAAAATAAGAGTGTCAAATAGAAGAGAAAGATAACATCCATTGCAACTTTGGTCCCCAATAAATGTTGTTGAACCATAATTTGTGTATATTTTCACTGTGACAGTGAGTTTTTATAGCACTGTCTAAAGTGTTAAATAAGTCCATGATTCACTTGTTCACTAAACCATTGTTCATATGCCAAAAAAAGATGAGAAGTAGCCAAAACAGATGGCAGCTATAATAGTTCCTCTGCTTAAAATAAATTATATACAGGAAAAGAGCATTTATTGGTATTCCCGCAATTCAGACCAACAGGATAGGCACATTTGGAAAGCACTTTGGGTGAGGTCATTTAAGTGTCGAATTGAAAATATTATGATGTCTTGGAGAGCTGAGAGATACTTATATTTTCTCAGTTACATAACAGTGATTCTAAATTATTGCTCATTAACCCTGTGTTGCAATAACTATGAATTACAAAGGAATGGTTGTTCTTTTTAAAATAAATAAGGAGATACTGTTATGAGCAAGGATCAATGTACATCAAATAATGCATTTCAATATGCATTATAAGTAAATACTGTCTGTAAGGTCTTTGCTAAAATTCTATCCAAGCTTCTGTATTCCTTCTTTATCTTTGGGTGATAGCATTTGCTCTGACTTTTCCTCAAAACGTACTCCTAAATTTTTCTTTCATACCAAGGAAAATATGCTAATGATAGCTTAAACTATTCTATGCCATTGGCTATACTAGTTAAATATTTTACTTATTAGGAATTGATTAAATAATTACGAAGTTGGAAAGGATCTTCAGAACATTTAAAGGTCTCCATAAAACAGCAGTGTACTCACACTGCCCTCTGGGTAACTGGATAACAGGGCATCTCTTCCTTTTATGATTATGATTCAAATTTAACATTTGGCTTTACAATTCCTTTCTTGGCAATTGGCCTAAGAATAGTCAATCTGAGTAATCAAGTGGATAAGTACTCAAGTTCATATATTTAGTTTCCTCAAAAGGAGTTTCAATACTACTTCATGATTGTAATAGTGGTAATAATTGCTTCATTCTGGAAGGATTATATTGAGTAAGAAATGTTTTATATATCAGAAAAATACTTG
This sequence comes from Stenella coeruleoalba, assembly GCF_951394435.1. Classification (NCBI taxonomy): domain Eukaryota; kingdom Metazoa; phylum Chordata; class Mammalia; order Artiodactyla; family Delphinidae; genus Stenella; species Stenella coeruleoalba. The sequence goes on from NC_137148.1 coordinate 85,247,541, forward strand.
TTTCTTAGAGGATATAGAAAAATATATGTCATCCTTAGTTTGTTTACATGTGCAGTTATGAGAAAATCTTAAGACTGTCCAAGATAATTACCATAATTCAGTATTGCTAACACAATATTTTACAAGGAAAATAAAATGAATTTTTCTGTGTTTGACACAAATGCACATTTAATATCATTAGCTACTGAAGATTTTTAAAAGTGTTTCAGCAAAGCCTAAAGCTATATTCTAAGCATGTTAAAAGATATGAATTATAAAGTAAGGCATATTACAGGTGTGAAATAGTGTTCTTTAATCATTTAGTTATTTTTATGGAACTAAATGGACAATCTACTAGAGTATGCTTTTCTTAACCAAATATTAAGCAAGATATGATAGTAAGCTAGACATGAGAGTTCATTAATTCTTTCAGGAATTTACGACACCATTAGAGTCCTGTCAAACACTACAGTAATGTGAACAGTGATCAACAACAAAAGGACATGTGATAAATCTTTCATAGTCAATTATTTATGAGTCAAAGACATTCTAATGATTAGATTTTACTAATTAGGGTGTACACAATTCTTTAAAAGACATTGAGGTTTAGCAAATTTGATTTCAAGTAGAGTAGAATTCAGTTTCAATTGCCTCCTGCACACCAGGGGTTGTTTCCTGGACAGACAGCTTTTTCCTGCCAACTTCTAGTCCCAGCAGTGTCCTGACACGAGATGATCCAAAGTTTAGATACTTGAAAAGAATTTGATGGGTGGGATCTTTATATTAAAGAGATTATGCCATGCACCTGTGTTCAACTAATCTATAACAAAGGAGGCAAGACTGTATTATACAATGGAGAAAAGACAGTCTATTCAGTAAGTGGTGCTGGGAAAAGTAGATAGCTACCCTTAAAAGAATGAAATTGGAACACTCACTAATACCATATACAAAAAAATAAAATCAAAATGGATTAAAGGCCTAAATATAAGATGAGATACTATAAGACTCTTAGAGGGAAACATAGGCAGAACATTCTCTGACATAAATAGCAGCAAGATCTTTTTTGACCCACCTCCTTGAGTAATGAAAATAACAAAAATAAACAAATGCTACCTAGTTAAACTTAAAAGCTTTTGCACAGCAAGGGAAATCATAAACAAAACAAAAAGACAGCCCACAGAATGGGAGAAAATATTTGCAACCGAAGCAACTGACAAGGGATTAATCTCCAAACTATACAAACAGTTCATGTAGCTCAGTATCAAAAAAAAAAAAAATCCAATTGAAAAATGGGCAGAAGATCTAAATAGATACTTCTCCAAAGAAGACATACAGATGACCAGGAGGCACATGAAAAATGCTCAACATCACTAATTATCAGAGAAATGCTAATCAAAACTACAGTGAGGTATCACCTCACACCAGTCAGAATGGTCATCATCAAAAAATACCTACAAATAAGTGCTGGAGAGGATGTGGAGAAAAGGGAACCCTCCTACACTGTTGGTGGGAATGTAAATTGGTACAGCCACTATGGAGAACAGTATGGAGGGGTTCCTTAAAAAACTATAAATAGAGCTACCATGATCCAGCAATCCCACTCCTGGGCATATATCTAAAAATCATGAAAACTCTAATTTGAAAAGATACATGCACACCGATGTTCATTGCAGCACTATTAAAAAATAACCAAGACATGGAAGCATCTTAAGTGTCCATCGACAGAGGAATGGATAAAGAAGATGGGGGGTGTGTGTGTGTGTATATATATATATATATATATATATATATATATATATATATATACACACACCTATATATGTGTATTATATATGTATAATATACATATATAATACACATATATATATATATACACACACAAAGGAATACTACTCCATTATAAAAAGAATGAAATAATGCCATTTGCAGCAACATGAATGGACCTAGAGATTGTCATACTGAATGAAGTAAGTTGGACAGAGAAGGACAAATATTATATGATATTGCTTATATGTAGAATCTAAAAAAACGGGTACAAATGAACTTATTTACAAAACAGAAATAGAGTCACAGATGAAGAAAACAATCTTATGGTTACCAGGGAGGCAAGGGGAGGAGGGATATTTTGGGGGATTGGGGATTGACATATATACACTACTATATATAAAATAGATAACTAATAAGGAACTACTGTATAGCACAAGGAACTCTCCTCAATACTCTGTAATGACCTATATGGGAAAATAATCTAAAAAAGACTGGATATATGTTTACGTATAACTGATTCACTTTGCTGTTTAGCAGAAAGTAGCACAACACTGTAAATCAACTATACTCCAATAAAAATTAAAATATCTAAAACGAAATAAAGAGATTATGATTGATCATGGCTTTGAGTGCCATATTTAATTCTTTGGAAAATATTCATCTACTTCTATGTTCTTAAGAATGGAAAATTGCTTTTCTTTCCTGCAAAGTAACATTAATTACTACTCTCCTTCCTATTCTTAGATAGATATCCATGTTGCCCAAGTCCATTTATAATTTTATAACACCAGTCACTTTCTGAAATGTGTTAGAAAATTAACAAACAAAACTTCAAAATTGAATTTTCCAAGGAAAATATGATGGTAAGGAATTACAGAATTTTAAAAAATATTACCTGTTAATTCTAGAAAAATAATTTTCAACCTTGGCTATATATTAAGCTTAACCTATAATCTTTACAAGATCTTGGTTTTTAAACATATAGATATTTTTATCTGTATTTTAGAATACAGATAATAAAAACAATAAAATCATTTTTCATATGATTTATGAAAGTCATGTTAACTCTTTTGCAACACTTTTTTGAGTCACATTTGCCTCTAAATTTCATGTTAATTCGGTTGAAGTTTATTTTTATTCTTGAATCATATTTTTTTGTGTGTAAATATATGACAGTATAACCATCCATTGTCTGTTGAATACATTTTTGGATTGATCTCTGTTCCAGTGTTTTGTTATTACAAGTTATGTTTCTGAGCACATTTTTGTACACATCCCTGGTATATATATCTGAAAGTTGGATAACCGGCAGTTTGTGCGTGTTCAACCAGATAATGTGAGAGTGTACATTAAAAGAGGCTGTTTAACTTCCTATAGTAATTGTTTCTGGTGCTCTAATTCCTTAACAACACTCAAAATGATCAAACATTTTACCTATTTTTGCAATTCTAGTGGGTATAATATAGTTATTCTCTACAGTCTTAATTTTCATTCCCTGATGAGTTATGAAAGTGTACTTCTTTCCATATGCTTAAATGTATTTACTACTGTTCATGTTTAGTGGCAAATTCGGGAGTGTATGTTTTGCTAACATGCCTCACAGACATTTTATCATCTCTAAACTAAAATAAAATTGATGGTGGAAAATGTATGTATCTTGTTTTCCTTTACTGAATTATTGAGGTATAATTTATACAATTAAATGCATCCACTATTATTATAATTTGATGAGTTTGATTATATGTACACATTTGTATAACTACCAATATAATTAAAACAATTTTAATAAGCCTAAGAAAGCTCCCTTGTGACCTTTCCAATTAAATCCTTGCCCATCACAGGTTATAAGCACCAACATAGACCATATGCTGTGACATAACACAAATTTCAATTATGCAGAGTATATGTTCTAACTATATGAAATTAAATTAGAAATAAATATAAAGGTATCAGAAAAATCCGCAAATACTTGAAAATTGAGTAACAAACCTAATATCTTATGGACAAATAGAAATTATCAGAAATATAAAATACTTTGAAGCATATGTCCTTGAAAAGATGTATATCCTGTTTTGTTGTTGGGGGCATTGATCTACAAGTGTCAAATAGGGTAAGTTGGTCACTAATGTTGTAGTCTTCCTAACCCATCATGATTTTCTATGTACTGCTCAATTTCTAGGAGAGAAGTGTTTTCTGTTCTTTTCTGTCAAATTTTCTGTCATGTGTTATAAAACTGTTGGTTGATTCACAGATATTTAAAACAGTTATATCTTCTTGATGAACTAAATCCAATTATCATAAACTTTCCCTAGTAACATTCCTTGTTCTGAAGTCCAGTTTGTATGATATTATAGTTAAAGCTTTCATATGCTTAATGCTTTCAGGGTGCATATATTTATTTCCTTCTATATTAAACTATCTATATATGTAATTTATTTTTTTAATTAATTTTTTTTTTGAGGACCACAAATAGTCCTGGCTTCCTTTTTTATGTAGTATGACAATCTTTGTCTTTTACTTGTAGGGTTAATGGTTAATTGGATCATTTGTAATTAATACAAGTTTGGACTTGATAGGATTTAAGTCTATTATATTGCTGTATGCTTTCTATTTTTCCTTTGTTCTCTTAAATTTTTTGAATAAGTTAAATGTTATCATTACTTATTTTTTGTGATCAGTTTTATAATGCATTTTTCATAAAATTCTTCTTTGACATATATTACTTTACACATAATATTAGAAACTTACAATAGTGTTCTATGTACTTACCTTTACAGTATTGTCAAGATTTGATTTACTACACATTAGAAATCTCACTGTATATCATTAATATTTTTTCTTTTGACAGTCAATTAGGTTTTATGAAATAAAACAATAGAAATATATAATTTACATTTACCATATATTTATGATCCCTATCAGTCTTCATTTTATCTCTTCATGTACCCTAATTTCTACCTGCAACTCTGCTGGGTGTCTCTGTTTCATATTCATTTTTTTTAAATTAGTTAATTTATTATTTATGTTTGGCTGCACTGGGTCTTTGTTGCTGTCCGTGGGCTTCCTCTACTTGTGGAGAGTGGGGGCTACTCTTCATTGCAGTGTGCAGGCTTCTCATTGCAGTGGCTTCTCTTGTTGTGGAGCATGGGATCTAGGTCTGTGGGCTTCAGTAGTTGTGGCTCACAGGCTCCACAGCACAGGCTCAGTAGTTGTGGCGCACAGGTTTAGTTGCTCTGTGGCATGTGGGATCTTCCTGGACCAGGGATCGAACCCATGTCCCCTGCATTGGCAGGTGGATTCTTAACCACTGCACCACTAGGGAAGTCTCTCACATTCATTTTTGAAAAGTACCTTTTCTGGGTATAGAATTTTAAGTTCATGCCCTCCCTTCCACCCACAACACCTTAATACTTTAAAGAAGTTATTGTCTTTATGCTTGCATAGTTTCAGAGAAATCAGCTGTTTTTGCCTATCTGTGTTCCTCATTGTTGCACTTTTAAGATTTTCTTTGTCACATGTTTAAACCCATTTGATTATGGTGTATCTTAGTTTCATCTTTTTCCTTCTTTTGAGTAGCTCCTATAATATTCTTGAATTTTTAGTATTTTAACTTGTAATCAAACATGGAAAACATTTTGTCACTATTTATTTTTTTCTATAGTTCCTTCCTCTGGGACTCTGATTACACACAGTAGACAGCTTGAATTGTTCTGTATGCAGTGAGTTTGTTAAAGATTTTTTTCTCTCAATGCTTTCATTAGGAAAGATTCTATTATTACGTATTCATTTTAGAAATATTTGCTACTGTAGTGCAAAATCTGTTAATCCTATCCAGTGAATTTATAATTTGATATATTTAAATTAATAGCTTGAGATTTCAGTTGGTTATATCTTATACCTTAATTTTCTGTCTTATGTTTAATCTTTCCTTCAAATAATTGAATATTTTATAGTTTCTATTTTAAGGTCCTTGTCTGATAATTCTATAACTTCTGTCATTTCTGGGTCTGCTTTTATTAATTGAGTTTTGCCTTTTTTAAGTCACATATTCCTGCTCCTTGGAAAATCTAGTAATTTTTATTATATGCTAGACAATGTGTTGCCAGACATTATGAATATTGTGTTGTTCATTGTCTCTATTTTGTGGTTATTCTTTAAAGATTATTGGACTTCATTCCAGCAAGAAGTTGAGTTGGTCCCTACAATTCCTTATTCCATCATTTCATTAATAATTCAAATTTTCAACTAAGGCATGACTTCTCTGAAACCTCCAGTGAATACCTAATGTGTTCAACAAGGACTTTTCACTCTAGATAGTCAGAATTTACTAGCTATCTGATGTGTGTGAGTTTTGGAAATTGCTCACCTAAAAATCTGCCATCCTTTTAAGGTCTGTACTATGAAGTTTCACCATAGCATGACTAACCTAGTACTTAGGGAAGATTCAAACAACTGCTATATAGAATCCTTGGGATTTCTTCTTCTGCATAACTCCTACCTCTCATGAGAAATGACTCAAAACTTCCAGCTTCCTCAGCCTTCACCATCTCCAAAACCCAATTTCCCTAAACCAGCCAGACTTTCAGGCTTATTATTTCTTTTACTCCTTCTTATCATAGTCACAAATTATCTCCATGCAGAATTCCAGGGTTATTGTAGGGTACATCTTGTTTGTTTCACTTCTGACAGGGATCACAGTTCTTCAATGCTCAGTTTGAAAACTGTTGTTTTCTTTTACCCAAGTTTTACAGTAGTATATGGGGGAGGATTAATTTATTTCTTGTTGCTTCATTAATAGCCAGTGGTGGAAGTCTGTGTGCATTAGTCTCAATTTACATCCTAAAGTAGATGATTGAAGTATGCAACTCATTAAAATAAAAAATGGGTGGTTTTTAGCATTAAAGAAACCATAATCATGAGTCTCTACAACAGATCTAAATACCACAAGACCACTGCTACACAGATTATTTATTAATTAGCATAAATACTGTTGATTTTATTTTCCATCTTGAAATAACTGGTTTTCACAAAATATATATTTTACAGATATATTTACCTTTGTCTGTAATTTTTTCAAGTGGCTGGTAGGCCAACAGCTTAACATTTTGAGTCTCATTCTATGCCCAGTCTTCTTTTCATTACTACATTCTCCAGTGGAACATAAAAGATTTTATAGCATTCTTAAACTACAAGTTTTGTCAGTCATGCTGTTGATATATTTTTGCTTCTTATTTCAATGTACCTTTCTTGCAGAGTGCTTAAATGCAGATAGATGGTATGTCATTGACCATATGTAGTATAAACTGTTCTTGTGACTATTTGCCAGTAAACATATAGTTATGTGGGGGAATCACATATTGGACATATTTGATTATAAGCAAGGAAACACCTCAGAAGCACCTCTAAAGGTAGTTTCTTGTAAAAATAAACTGAAAACTATTAATAGCCAAATTGATTAAACAACACCTTTACAATAAACATATAAATATAACTATCCATCAGATATATATTTTATTTATATACATATACATAATTTAATAATTAGAAATATGATGGCTATATCCCATCACTACAGTTCCCATTTTTCTGGAGAGGCATACACATTTCTATTTTTAAAACTTCTACAAGTTATTTGATACAGAGCAAGACTGAATATAATAATCTTTTCAAGGACCTAACAAATAACATAATTTGATTCCTTTTTTTAAATAAAGGAAAGATGAACCAAAAGGATTTTTTAAAGTACTCATCCAGGTATTGTCAAATTTATCTCCTAAGAGATTCTAATCCATTTCCTTTTTTCCTACACAATGCTATCTTTATCCTTAGAATTTATAGATTCATTACTGAGGAAACTGATTAGGTTTAATGTTTGACAGAGTACGATTCTGTTTCTGCATGAATTTAGTTTCCTTTTTGAATACAGTGTTGGTGTCATAAACTTTTTAACAGTTATTATTTTAAGTGCAGACTAAGAGTAACAGCAAGAACAAAGAAAAAAACACTCTAGGTTTTAAATGTCATTTTTGAGATACAATTTTAGTTATATCTTGCTACTTATTCTCAATTTACATAACAAGGATACATGAATTTATTTTGTGACCCATTGTCATGTAAATGTATGAAGAGTTCATAAATTTAAATGTTTTTCAGACAACTGTTTGACCTGTTGTAGAAAGTTATTCCTCATGGGGAAAATATCTACTTCATATTTGATAGCATGACACTTTTTTGCATCTTATTGTCAAACTTTGGAAAAGAAAACAGTAGACCATGATGGTGAGAATAGAATGCTAACAAACTGGTAGAACTCTAATTCAAGTTTGAGAAGTGATTTGAATTGGACATGTCATTCAAAGCTCTAGTTTTCTGAAATGTGATTTTAGAAAATAAATTTGCTGAATAAAAATAAACCTAAATTCTAAAAAACAAAAGATGCCACAAAACTTTAGTGCTTTTTAAAATTTTAACCTGTTAATTCAGATTCTTAGAAATATATTTACTATCTGCTTGTCAATTTTAAATCAATAGAAAGACTATCATAATATAAAAACTTCATTTTAAATCCTGAAAACATGAAGAATATTCAGAAGGTATTAACAAACAGATGGTCATTCTGGACATTTTAGACAACATTATTGACTGAGACTTTTGCTTCAAGGTTCAGAGAAAAAAAATTAATGGGTTTGAGGATATAAATATCAGAAAGACTGTTGATAAAAATTCAGTTTGGGTGTCTGGATGTGTCTGTTGGTAGTGTCCTTGGGCAGGTGGGTTCTGGACATTACCAACAGACATGCCCAGAAACCTAAACTGAGCTGATGGGTGAAGATGGCCTCTACCAAAGCAAACCTGTGAAGTCTGGAAGAGGAACCCAATTACTCAGGTGAGCAGATAGGGAATCAAGGATCACAAAGAACCAGGTAAATATGACATCAACAAAGGAAAATAATAAAGCTCTAATAACTCATCCTAAAGAAATGGAGACCTATGAACTTTGTCTTCAGACAAAGAATTCAGAGTAATCACCTTAGAGAAGTTCAGTGAACACCAAGAATACAGAGGCAGGTAACTAAACAAAATTAGGGGAAAAAATGCATGAACAAAACTAGAAGTTCAACATCGCAATAGAAATTATCAAAAAACAAACAAAGAAACATCCTAGAGTTACAAATTACAATAATTGAACTGAAGAATTCAACAGAGACTTTCAAAAGCAGACCCAATCATGCAGAAGAAAGAATCAGGGACCTGGAAGACAGGACATTAGATATTATCCAAGAGGATCATAAAGAAAATTAAGAATGAAAAAGAACAAAGAAACCCTAGGGGACTTATAGGACACAATGAAAAGAAATCAGAAGAAGATAAAGAGACAGAATGTATATTTAAAACAATAATGGTTGAAAACCTCCTGAACAAAGAGAGAAATAAACATCCAGATCCATGAGGCAAAAAGGACATGAAACAGGTTGAACTTGAATGGTGCTATACCAAGAAACATTAAAATTAAATTTTCAAAAGACAAAGAAATAATTTTAAAAGCAGCAAGATAAAAGAGAAGAGTCATGACATAGGAAGCCTCATAAGATCACTGACAGATTTCTCAACAGAAACTTTTCAAGCAAGAAAAGAATGGTATGACATTTTCAAAATATTAAAGAAAAAAATTGTCACCTCTATTCTAGGTAAAACTGTCCTTCATAAAAGGAGCGATAAAGACTTTCCCAAACAAACAAAGCTGAGGTCGTTCATTACCACTAGACCACCTAACAAGAAATGCAAAAGAGAGTTCTTTTAGTGGAAGTAAAAGGACACTAACATCTTAAAAACATTAAAAGGTAGTGTAAAACTCACTGATAATGGTAAATCAGTCAAAGTTAGATTCTATACTTTGGTGATAGTGGTACATAATTCATTTACAACTCTAAAATTCAAAAAGAAAGGAATGCATAAAAATAGCCATAGCTACAATAATCTGTTATTGGCTATACAATACAAAAATATGTAACTTGTTAGAGCAACAACCCAAATGTGAGTGGAAGGAGAAGTAAAGTGCAAAATTTAGAAATTCTATTAAACTTAAGTTGTTATCAGCTTAAAATATTATAATTTTAAGATATTTTATATAAGCACCACAGTAACTACAATAGAAAACACTGTAGCAATTACACAAAAGAACACGGTAAAGAGGTCAAAGTGTACTGATGCCAAAACACATCAAAACATGAAAAAAGACAGCAGGATAAGAGACAAGGAACAGTGGATCTACAAAACAACCAGAAAACAATGAACAAAACGTCAATAGTCAGTTCTTACTTATCAATAATTTCTTTAAATGTAAATAGATCAAATAATACAATCAACACTATAGAATGCTTGAAGAAATAAAAAAAAAAACAAGATCCAGCAATACACTGACTACAGGAGAGTCACTTTATCCTTAAAGACACAAATAGACCAAGAGTAAAAAAATAGAAAAAGACATTTTAAGTAAGTGGTAACCACAAAAAAAAAAAAAAAAAAAAAAAGCATGGGTAGCTATACTCACATCAGGTAATATAGAATTGGATAAAAAATGGTAAGGGCTTCCCTGGCGGTGCAGTGATTGAGAGTCTGCCTGCCGATGCAGGGGACGCGGGTTTGTGCCCTGGTCTGGGAGGATCCCGCGTGCTGCGGAGCGGCTGGGCCCGTGAGCCATGGCCACTGAGCCTGCGCGTCCAGAGCCTGTGCTCCACAATGGGAGAGGCCACAGTGGTGAGAGGCCCATGTACCGCAAAAAAAAAAAAAAAAGGTAAAAAAGAAACAAAGTCATTATATGATGATAAAGAGGTCAATTCACCAGGACAACATTAAAATTATAAATATTTATGCAGCCAATATTGGAGCACCTAAATTTATAAAGCAAAATTATCATAGCTAAAAGGAAAAATAAACAGCAATATGATAATAGTTGGGGACTTTAATACCCCACTGTCAACAATGGATAGATTGATCCAGACAGGAATATCAATAAGGAAAGAGCAGATATAAACAACACTATAGACCAAAATGACTTAACAGACATACACAGAACATCCTATCTAAGAACAGCAGAATACACATTTTTCTCAAGTGCACAGGCAGCATTTTCTAGGTCAGACTGTTACACCACAAAACAAGAATTAGTAAATTCAAGAAGGCTGAAACTAAAAAATGAATAACAGAAACCTCAATTAAATACAGTTGGAGACCAGAAGGGGGTGCTTCATGCTCTGCAATGAAAGCAGAGCCCAAAAGGAAGAAGACACCTCTTCTCTCCTGGCAAGGACACAGTCAATCAAGAGTCATGAACTCTTTGTTTACTACAGCCCTCCTAACTTCATTTTATCCTCTGTAAGTGGTCTCCTTTCCTTGCTGTGCCAGAAATTTGCAAGTGGCTCTCCATGGTAGCAGATCTCAAATTGCAATTATCTACTGATCCCCCAAAAAACATCTTTGTTGGGAAAATATGTGGCAGTCTATTGTTTAGGTCAACAAAATCATACCAAGTATTTTCTCTGACCACAATAACATAAAACTAGAAATCAGTAACAGAAAAATTGGAAAATTCATGAATACATGAAAATTAAACAACAGATTCTTGAACAACCAATGGATTGATGAAGAAATTAAAGGGCAAATTAAAATACTCCCTTGAGACAAATGAAAATAGAAACACAACATACAAGAATTTATGGAATGCAGCAAAAAGGTGTTCTAAGCGGGAGGTTCATAGCAAGAAAGGCCAATATCAAGCAAGAAAGTGCCAAATAAACAACCAAAATCTATCCTTTAAGGAACTGAAAAAAGAAACTGAGTTAAAAAGGTTGTAAAAATAAATTACTAAAAAGCTTCAGCACAGCCAAATAAACCAATAAATGAAAGGACAACCTATGAAATGGGAAAAAAATATTTGCAAACCATGTATCTGTTAAATGTTTAATATTCAAAATATATAAAGAACTCATACAACTTACTGGCACATAAAACCCAGATAATCCAATTAATATGAAAAAATTTGAACACACAGTTTTACAAAGAAAATATACAAATGGCCAACAAATGCATAAAAATATGCTCAGCACCACTAGCCATTGGGGAAATGCAAATTAAAACCACAATGAGTTATCACTTCATGCTTCTTAGAATGGTCAACAACAGAAAGACCCAAAAAGCAAATACTGGTATGGATATGGAGAAAAGGGAACCCTTGTGCACTGCTGGTGGGCTTGTAAATTGATACAGCCACAATGGGACACAATATGCAGGTACTTCAAAAAACTAAAAATAGAATTACCATATGATTCAGCAATTCCTCTTCTGGGGAATTTTCTGAACAAAAACACTAATCCAGAATGATATACGTACCCTCGTGTTCACTGCAGCATTATTTACAATAGCCAAGATATGGAAAAAACCTCACTGCACATTGATGGATGAATGCATAAAAGTGGTATACACACACACACAAATATATACATACACACACACACATATATATACGTATACATATACATACACACATATACAAAGGAATATTATTTAGCCATAAAAACCTAGGAAATCCTACCATTTGTTAGAACACGGATGAACCTTGAAAGCATTATGCTAAGAGAAACACATCAGAGAAGAACAAATACTGTATGATCTTACTTTTATGTGGAATCTAAAAACAAAAACCACCCACCAAACTCATAGAAAAAGAAAGCAGATTTGTGGTTACTATAGGTGGGGGTTGGAGGGAGAGGGGAATTGGAAGAAGGTGGTCAAAATGTAGAAACTTCCAGTTATAAGTACTAGGGATGTAATGTAAAACATGATTAGTATAATTAACACTGTTGTATGATATACCATAGAGTTGTTAAGAGTATAGATCCCAACAGCTCTCATTTTCAGGAGAATATTTTTTAAATTCTATCTATAGGAGATAATGGATGTTAACTAAAACTGTTGTGGTAATTATTGCACAACATATGTAAATTAATCTATCATGTTGTACACCCTAAACTTATACAGTGATAGATATCAATTATTTCTCAATAAACCTGGTAAAAAAAAGAAATTCAGGGAGACATTAAGCCATAAAACCTGTTTTGTGTTATTAGAAGTATTGATGAAGAGTTTAAAAATAATTAAATACATTTTAATTATTTAAATATTTAAATATTTAATTATATATTTATATATAATATTTATATATAATTATATATTTATATATAATTATATATTTAATATGATGAAATACTACTTAGCCATGAGGAAGAGTGACATTTTGCAATTTGTAACAACGTGGATGACTTGGAGGGTACTATGCTTAGTGAAGCAAGACAGAGAAGGACAAATACTGTATGGTATCACTTATATGTGGAATCTAAAAAATAAAATACACTAGTGAATATAAAACAACAATAAAAAAAACCAGACTCACAGATATTGAGAACAAATTAGTAGTTACCAGTAGAGAGGGGGAGAAGGAAGGGAGCAAAATAGGGGTAGGGAATTAAGAAGTACAAACTACTATGTGTAAAACAATTAAGTTACAAAGATATGTAATACAACACAAGGAATAAAGTCAATATTTTATAATAACTATAAGAGGAATATAACCTTTAAAAATTGTGAATCACTATATTGCACACCTGAAACTAATATAATATTGTACATTAACAATACCTCAGCTTAAAAAAAATGAAAGAAAATAAATAGTAGCATCCACCTTAAGAAAACATTGGGGCTTCCCTGGTGGCACAGTGGTTGTGAGTCTGCCTGCCGATGCAGGGGACATGGGTTCGTGCCCCGGTCTGGGAAGATCCCACATGCCGTGGAGCGACTGGGCCCATGAGCCATGGCCGCTGAGCCAGCGCATCCAGAGCCTGTGCTCCACAACGGGAGAGGCCACAACAGTGAGGGGCCCATGTACAGCAAAAAAAAAAAAAAGAGAACATTGGATCAAATAAACTTAATAAATGTATACAGAACATTCCATCCAACAGCAAGAGAATATACCTTCTTCTCAAGTGCATATTGAATATTTTCCATGATATTGTAGATCATATAATAGGCCAAAAACCAAGTCTTAATAAATTTAAGAACACTAAAATTATATCAAGCATTTTTTCCAACCACAATAATATGAAACAAGAAATCAATTATTTACAAGAACAAAACTGGAAAATTCACAAGTATGTGGAGATTCAACAACATGCTACTGAACAACCTATGGGTCAAAGAATAAACAAAAGAGAAATAAAAATGTGCCTTGAGACAAATGAAAATAGAAATACAACCTATCAAAACTTATGGGATGCAGCAAGAGGAGTTTGAAGAAGAAAGGTCTTAATGATAAATATCTACATCAAAAAACAAGATTTAAAACAAACAACCTAACTTTACACATCCAGGTACTAAAAAAAGAAGAACAAATGAAGTCCAAAGTTAGTAGAAGGAAGTAAATAACAAAGCTCTCAGGGGAATCAGTGAAATTGCAACTAAAATGTCCAGAGAAAAGATCAATGAATCAAAGAGCTGGTTCTTTAAAAAAAAATAAAGAAAACTGACAAAAATTTAGCTAGACCCACCAAGAAAAAAGAGAGGAAAAGCAGAAATCAAGAGGAGGTGTCAAAACTGATATTACAGAAATACAAAGAAATTTAAGAGACTACTATGAAAAATTTATCTGTCAACAAATTAGACAATCTAGAAAAAATGGATAAATTCCTAGAAACATACTACCTACAAAGACTTGAAAAAATAGAAGAAGAAGAAATGGGGTATATGAGCCAAGTACTTACTAGTAAATAGGCTGAGTAATCAAATCCTCCTAATAACAACAAAAAAGTCTAGGATCAGACAGCTTTACTGATGAATTCTACCAAATATTTAAAGAAGAATTAATACCAATCCTTCTTAAGCTCTTCCAAAAAAAATAGAAGATGAGGAAACACTTTCAAACTTAGTTTACAAAGAGAGCATTCCTCTGACACTAAAACCAGCCAGAATACCACAAGAAAAGAAAATTACAGGCCAATATTCTTGATGCAAAAATTGATGTTGGTCTATTGGGAACATACTTCAACATAGTAAGGCCATATATGACAGGTCCAAATGCAACATCATATTCCATGTTGAAAAGCAGACAACTTTTCCTCCAAGATCAGGAACAAGATAAGGAGGCCCGCTCACAGCACTTTTGCTCAGCATAGTATTGGCAGCCTTATTTAGAGCAATTATTCAAGAATAAGAAATAGAAGTCTTCCAAATTGGAAAGGGAGAAGTGCAACTCTTTAATATTATCAGACGACATGATATTCTATCTAGAAAACCCTAAGATTCCACCACAAAAAAACTATAGAACAAGTAAATTCAGTACACTTGCAGGAATAAAAAATCAATATACAAAAATCTGTTGCATTTCTCTACAGTAATAATAAACAATAAGAGAGATGAATGAAACAATCCCATTCACAATAGCATGAAAAATAAAGTATCTCTGAATAAATTTAACCAAGGAGGTAAAAGACTTGTACACTGAAAACTTTAAGACATTGATGAAAGAAACTGAAGAGGACACAAATAAATGGAAACATATTCCAAGCTCCTGGATTGGAAGACTTAATATTGTTAAAATGTCCATGCTACCTAAAGCAATCTACAGCTTTAATGTAATCCCTATCAAAATTCTGCTGGCATTTTTCACAGAAATAGAAAAATCATAAATTTTTTTTTTTTTTTTTTGTGGTACATGGGCCTCTCACTCTGGTGGCCTCTCCTGTTGCGGAGCACAGGCTCCAGACATGCAGGCTCAGCGGCCATGGCTCACGGGCCCAGCTGCTCCGCGGCATGTGGAATCTTCCTGGACTGGGGCACAAACCCGTGTCCCCTGCATTGGCAGGCAGACTCTCAACCACTGCGCCATCAGGGAAGCCCCATAAAATTTTATAGAACCACAAAAGACCTCAAATTGCCAAAGCAATTTTGAGAAAGAAAAACAAAACTAGAGAAATCATGCTCCCTGACTTCAAAGTATATACAATTCTACAGTAATCAAAACAGCATGGTATTGAAATAAAAACAGACACATAGATTAATGGAACAGAATAGAATCCCAGAAATAAGCCCACATATATACGTTCCATTAATTTATGATAATGGAGCTAAGAATATACAATGTGGAAAGGGCAGTTATTTCAAAAAATGGTGTTGGGGAAACTGCACAGTCACATGCAAACAAATGAAACTGGAACACTGTCTTATATCACACACAAATATTAAGTCAAAACTGATTAAAGACTTGAATGTAAGACCTGAAACCATAAAACACCTAGAAAACATAGGTGGAATGCTCCTTGACAATGGTCTTCACAATAATTTTTTGTATGACACCAAGAGCAAAAGCAACAACAACAAAATCAAACAAGTTGGACTATATCAAACTAAAAAGCTTCTGCAGAACAAACGAAACCATCTACAAATGAAAAGGCAACCTACTGAATGTGAGAAAATATTTGCAAATCACATTTCTGATAAAGGGTTAATATTCAAAATATACCAAGAACTTATACAACTCAATAAAAGAAAAACAATCTGATTTAAAAATAGGTACAGGATCTGAGTAGACATTTTTTCCAAAGAAGACATACTTCATTTCCAAAGAAGATGGTAAGCAGGTACTTGTAAAGGTGCTCAACATAACTACTCATTCAAATCAAAACCATGAGATACCACTTCACAACTGTTAGAATGGCTATTAAAAACAACAACAAAAAATAGTGTTGGTGAGGATGTGGAAAGAAAGGAAACCTTGTGCACTGCTGGTGGGAATTCAGACACACAGGTGCTCACACTAAGAACAGGGGTTTGGGAGTTGTCAAGCACTCAGGACCATGGTAGTACCCATGTGGCTGTACATTTACTGTTAGCACTATGTGAAGAGATCTTTGCATAAAAAAGATCTAGAGTGACAACACTTTGACCATTAAAACGCAATTCTCTTCCTTTGCACCTCTAAGTTTATAAGTTAGTGTGAAGAATCTGTTAGGTCAGAGCAATTTCTTTATAGCCTCTATTCTTCTGAAAGTAGATCTAAAAGCATTTCCTTTTGAAAATTTTGAACATATAGGGCTATGTAGATACAGAACATGCAGTAATGACTATTTTCTTTTCATTGATGAGAATTTTTTGGTATTCAAAGAATTTTTCAAATATATGCTATACATTCTGTAAGGAAATTATTCTCCTCTCAAAATGACCATTAACAATAGATTTTTGAGTGCTCAAAATTATCTAGACACTGTATTAATTGCACCTTTCCCATATATCCATCAGATTCCTGTAAAATATCAGTGGATTACAGCTCAAAGAACTATAAGGCTCATAACCTATTTAAGAAGTAAACCCTAGGGAAACCCAAAGACAACAGGGGAGATAAAAACATGGACACAATAGAACATTTTAGCCTTTGACACCTATAGCTATAAATATGAGTGATGGCAAGGCATGGGGGGAGGAAATTATTGTACAATCCATGTTATTGGCTCCTTTTATTTTAGTCAGTGACCCTGGGCTGTGGGAATATGTATACACTAAAATTGATAAAGATTTTAATCCTTTCATTCTATTCCATTCTTTACCTACTCCATTACAGCTCCTTGAGCTGTCATTATTGAAACCAAGAGATAAAATATTATAGCAAATTAAAAAAAATTATTTGTCTCTTGGGACTTTAATTCATGTGGCTAATAATGCAGTACAACAGTGATTGAGAGTTTGAGTCCCATAGTCACATTTTTCTGCTTTTAAATCTTGACTCTACTACTTATTAGCGGCATGACATTCAGCAAGTTTTCTTATCTACTAAATGAGGATAATGGTTGTAATAACATTAATAATAACTTCAGAGTTTTTGTAGCAATTAACTCACTAAAACAACTAATGCAAGATCAGTGGTTGCCAGGGATTCAGGGAGAGGGAGGGAGAAATGAATACGTAGAGCACAAGTGATATTTAGGTAATGAAACTATTCTATATGATATACTATAATAATATATATATACACAACATTTTGCATTTGTTCAAGACCTGTGCAACACAAGGAGTGGACCCTAAAGTAAACTATGGACTTTAATAAGGCAAACCATGTATGGAGGGGTATATGGGAACTCTATTTTCTGTCCAATTTTTCTATAAACCTAAAATTTCTCCAAAAATATAGTTTATTTTTTTAAAAAATGAATTATGAGTGTAGATTCCTATGGGGGCAATATTTATATGAGAAGATAGAGGTTGGGATAAGGTTATTGTATTATCCCACCTATTGAAAAGAAATATCACCTAACTCAGAAGTTTCATAGTTTTCTCTCATTTTTCTCTTGTGGTAGTTCATTCTGAACTTTAACTTGGTATAATTATAGAAATGTTTGGGTAAAAAACATTTTAAGAAGCATTTTAGATGAAGACTATGATCTTAACTCATTCATTAAAATTAATGAAGTAATCTCCAATCCAAGATGGTTTCCAGGGAGAATTCTACAAACACTTAAGGAATAATTTCTACTAATTCTACTCAATAATTTCTACTAATTCTACTCTATCTCTTACAGAAAACTGAGGAGAAAATAGTTCCCAATTCATTTTGTGAAGCTAGTATTACCCTGTTACCCAAACCAGACAAAGTACAAAAATAGAAAACTACAGGTCAATCTCTCTCATGAATATAGACACAAATATCCTTAACGAAATAATAGCATAGAGAATCCAGCAATATCTATAAAGAACTGTAGGGGCTTCCCTGGTGGCACAGTGGTTGAGAGTCCGCCTGCCGATGCATGGGACACGGGTTCGTGCCCCGGTCCAGGAGGATTCCACATGCCACGGAGCGGCTGGGCCCGTGAGCCATGGCCGCTGAGCCTGCGCATCCGGAGCCTGTGCTTCGCAACGGGAGAGGCCACAGCAGTGAGAGGCCCGCATACGGCAAAAAAAAAAAAAAAAAAAAAAAAAAAAAAAAAAAAAAAAAAAAAAAGATCATTTGCTAAATTCAATACCAATTTGTGATTAAACTCTCAGAAAAATAGAAGGAAACATCCCCAATTTGATAAGTAACATCTATAAAATATATACAGCTATAATCATAACTAATGATGAGAGACTAAATGCTTTACCTATGAGATTAGAACCATGGCAAATATGTCTGCTCTCACCATTGCTATCATACACATACCAATTGCATTTCTATATACTAACAATGAATACAAAGACATTAAAATGAAACTTACAATAATATTTACATTCCAAAAAATGTAATTCTTGGGTGCAAATCAAAGAACCCTGTATAGCACTACTATGCTGAAAACTATAAAACAGTGGTGAAAGAAATCAAAGTAGTCCTAAATAAATGAGTGACATAACATATTCATCCCTTAGACAATTTAACATAGTAAAGACATCCTTTCTTTTCAAATTGATTTAAGGTAATTTTAATGTAATTTAAGGTAATTTTAATCAAAATCCCCAAAATATTTTTTATAACTAGATGAGATTATTCCGAAATTTATATGGAACGACACAAGCCCTAGAATAGCTAAAACAGTTCTGAAGAAGAGTAAAGTGGGCGCAATCACTCTACTTAATTTCAAGACATAAGATATATATCACTCATTAAGATTATGTGATATTATGAAGGAGTAGAAACATAGAAAAGAACAGTGGACCCAGAATTAAACCCACAAAGATATGACCAACTATTATTTGACAAAGGTACAAAAATAATTCAATGGAGGAAGCTAATATTTTTTCAAAAAATGGTACTGAAAAAGAAAAGATGGTACTGAAGCAACTGGATATCCATAAGCAAAAATACAAATCCCAATGTAAACCTCACAGCCTATTCAAAAATTAACTGAAAATGATTTAAATGTAAAACTGTGAAACTTTTAGAAGATAATACAGGCAAAAATCTTTGGAACTAGAGCATGGTGAATAATTCTTACACATGATACCAAAAGCGCAATCCATAAAATGACAAATTGATAAACTAAACATCATGATGAAAACTTTTCTCTCTCTGAAATATGCTATTAACAGAAAAGCTACAGACTGGGAAAAAAGATTTGCCAACTAAATGACAAAGGACTCATAATATATATATAAAATATTAGAAAAACAATTAGAAAATTGGCAAAATACAGGAGGAGACATTTCACTGAAGAGGATATATTAGTAGAAAATAAGCATGTGAAAATAGGTTTGACATCTCTAGTCATTAGGGAAATACAAATTAAGACCATGATGAAATATCACTATGCCCCCATTAGAAGAGCTGAAATTAAAAAAATAAGTAGTGACAATACCAAATATTGGCAATGGTGTAAATGGTGTAAAGAAGAGGGATCCCTTATAGATCATCGTAAGTGGTGAATATGTTTAATGATACAGCCACTTTGGAAAACAGTTTGGCAATACCTTTAAAAACTAAAAGGACACAACATAAATGCCAGCTATTGCAATCGTAGACTAGAGAAGTGATGGCTTATGTCCACACAGGAATATTTACTTGATTGTTTATAACAGTTTGATTTGTAATAGCCCCAAACTGGAAGCAATCAAAATATCTCTCAATAGGCTAACGGTTACCAGTTGTACATCCATACCATGGAACACTACTCAACAATGAAAAGGATAAACCATTGCTACACATAACAGCTTGGGTGAACATCAACAGCATTTTTCTGAGTGAAAAAAAAATCTCAGAAGTTTTCATACTATATGTTTCTATTTATATAACATTCCCAAATGACATAATTATAGAGGTGGAAGACAGATTAATAATGATTACCAGGAGTTAGGTATATGGAAAAGTTGGTGTGACACTATAGGGAGAACTCGGATCATGGACGAGTGCTGTATTTTGATTGCAATGGTGTTACAGGAAGCTATGCATTGTAATAAAAGACATGTAACCCACGTTCTATCAATTTCACTTTTCTGGTTCCAATATTGCACTCTAAATATGTATGATGTAACTTTGGGGGAAATTGGGTAAAGAGTTCAAGGGAACCTCTTTGTACTATCTTTGCAACTTCCAGTGTAAGTATATCTATGATTTCAAAATATAAGGTTTTGTAAAATAGTGCTGAAAACATAACCATGATACATTGTACAGTTGACTCTCAAAAACACGGGTTTGAATAGCCAGGATTCACTAATACACAGATTTTTTTTTCAATAGACACATATTACTGGATGAGTAATCCATGATTGGTTGAATCTGCAGACGTAAAACACAGATAGGAAGGGCCGACAGTAAAGTTATAGGTGATTTTTTTTTTTTTTTTTTTTTTGGCGGTATGCGGGCCTCTCACCGCTGTGGCCTCTCCCGTTGCGGAGCGCAGGCTCCGGATGCGCAGGCTCAGCGGCCATGGCTCACGGGCCCAGCCGCTCCGCGGCATGTGGGATCCTCCCAGACCGGGTCACGAACCCGTGTCCCCTGCATCAGCAGGTGGACTCTCAACCACTGCGCCACCAGGGAAGCCCTATAGTGAATTTTCAACTACCTGATGTTGTTCCAGGGTCAACTACAATACTCATATGTATTTGCAAGAGTATTACATTTAATAACAATTTACCTCACTAGTTTCATATCCTGACATACCAAAATTAAAGTCAATATGTTAAGTCCAAAATTAATGAATGAGAAGGTAGCAGTAGAGGTGCTTAGTATTTCACAACATGTAGAAGTGTAAATCTCATTGAAAATAACTAAATTACCAAAATGGTGCTTCTGAGGGTAGGTATAGGAGAAAATGTGGAGGACAGGAACAAAAAAAACTGATTCTTAAAAAATTAAATTGTTCATTATTTAACATTTTTAAAATGAGTGTGTTAATCTTTTTAAAAAGGAAAAAGAAGAAAGTAAGGACACGCCTAGTATAAGTAATTGGAAAAAGTGAACAAGTTTCCTGATTTAAAATAGAAATACCTATATAAAAGGCAAATACAAAATCGTAATTTAAAACAACTTTCAGCTGGTGGCTTCTTTCATTAGTTTTTACTTTGAACATTTATATGTATATTACACTTATTCTTGCATTTTCTTATACATCTTCAATCTTCAATCAAATCAATTCTCAGTGTATATTTTGACCTTGCAAGTCAAAATAATAATTACTCATTTTAAATGACTTACTTCTCCGTAGCTCTGGGTTCTGAAGAAAGCTTCTTGGGGTCTCTATCATGTTTTACCTTTGTTGTTTTTGTTTTGTTTTTTGTTTGTTCTTCCTCACAATGAGGATGTTGATCATTTGGAAGTGAATAGGGCTGTCTCCTTATGTACACAGGAATAGTGAAAAGGAGAGGATTAATGGATTAATACTAAAGTATCAATAGTCTCAATATCTCATATTATTGAAAGGTTATGATACTTGTTTTTCATACAGCCATATCATCCTGGCCTGATGTCGTAGATTTGTCTGTTTAAATATTATTTACTTAAAATACATTTATTGATTTCTTTATATATATATACAAACAAACTATCTTAGGCACTGAGGACCCAGGAGTAATAAAGTAGTCACATTTCATTGGCACATGCCACATGACAAAATGGAATAATCAGAAATAATCTCCAAAACAACCATGTGAAATGGAAATGAGTTACATGGATATTTAAGATAACATTATCTCTATTAAAAAAAAAGTTGTTACTACTAAATTATTCATGGAAATATTTTCTCAGAGTAATTTTAAATTGCTTTGAGTGAGACAATATATATGCCAATATATTTCTACATTCTACAAAGATGTTCTAATTATACAATGGGTACAACAAGGACCAGAAATTAACCAGGAGCTCACCCAGTGGATGAGTTTTTATTTACAGAGTGACTATTTATTTATTCTCCTCTTAATATCTCTAAGTCCCTCATTAATTTTCCTTAAGCTTCCAATTTGAAGCAGAGTTGCAATACCCTAAGTTCATCTCCACTAAGAGTTTAATATAGTATACTATGCCCCAAGGCTATATTCTAGGACTATTAAGCACATTATTTCAATATTGCTAAAGCACATAATGAACTGTGTTAAACACTAATCAAATATTTAAATAAATGTATTTCACTGGATGATGCTATTGCTAAGAACTTTGTTTAGTTTGTGAATCCATTGATTAAATCCACTAATTATTTTAATTGAGCTATTTGATGGCTTCTTTACTCACCAAATATTTGTTAAAAAACATTTGGGAATCATAAAACAATTTTCTACCACTTTAAATGCAATCTCCTCAGATAAAGATGTTTTCTGATTATAAAGTTTAAAACTTCAGAAGTACAGACATTTGTATTGACAATTTATATATTTTGTGAAATATGTAAGACCTAAAAAACAACATGCTCTAAAATATTCAGTTATAGTCCTTACACATATTGGTTTCTAGAAAAAGCAAAAAATGTTACATTTTGATTGCAACAGCCACAACTCTAGCTGCTGGATGAAAAAGAAATTTTATATACATTTTTACCTGGCCTCTGGAAAGTTGTACTGATATATATTGAATTCTTTATAATAAAGGATTAGAGAAGAAGAAGTAGGTACCCCCAAAAGACTGACTTTTATATGTTTAGTGTTGAATTAAGGAATTGAGTACATAACTGATTTGTTAACTAGTTCCTTAAAATATTATTTTTAAAATCCATTTTACATATATTTCTTAAGGATTTCAGTTGTTTCAGGCACTGGGATAGATCTTAAGAATAAAGACCTTTATCTTCCACTCCAGATTTCAAATGAGAGAAATGTGAACTGTTTTGCATTCTCTTTTGCTTATCATGCAAAATATATTTATAGTTATTATATTTTAAAATTATTATGTGAGGAATAATAAGATTTCCCTCTGAGAATTATACTTGAGAGAAAGGAGCATGAAAAACATGCAATTAATCATCTCAATAAAACATTTTTTGTATTTATTTTTTATATATTTATTTTTCCTTCATGTAAGGAGTATGAATATTTGGCATTATGTCACAAATGTGAAATGCTTGCTGTCTCTACTAAATTCTAAATGATTTCTGATCTCTAAACTTGGTAGCAACATTATTTAAATTTACAAATGAAAAATATGAAATCTTATTAATAAAATGCTATATCTGATGATAACATGATATATTTTATATACATTATATATATAATATATATCTTAGGTTTCAGCAAGTTTTTGATACTTGAAATTTTTTCAAGGATTGCTACTTCTTTTAGTGTCTTAACTGTAAAATTGGGGTGATTATTTTCATCACTGAATGGAAATATTTTCACTTTTAATACATTTAAAATTTTAAAATCAAACATGAATTATTCTCTTTGAAGACATTATACTAAGAATTTGGACAGATCTTAGAGACAAAATAAATAATACAAATGCCAGAAAATTGACAAGAAGAAAGTATAAGCTCATATAAATATACACAAGTGAATAAGATAAATCTCAGGATGAGTGAAAAAAGAATTAGCAGGATTCAATAGATTAAATGATGTTCATCAGCAAAATCTCCCAAATAAAGAGAGTAATGGAGTTCAGTGCTGGATCAGATATTGAGGAGTGCATATTAAGTGGTATTATTTTAAGTTAGATATAATTTCACAAAATATATGTTAAAAATACATTCTAGTCTTTCTTTACAGGAACCTTGGAACTAATGTAGAAATTCAGGCATCACTCTCCTAATTGAATCCAACAATTAATATCTTTTAGTAATTGAATAAGTAAGTTAAGAGACTTGTCTTTGAATCCAGTAAATATTTAGTGATGAAGTAGGCATATTGTAGGATTATTCAACTCTCAAATCCAGAAAATTATCTTGATTTATAGTCTGTTATTAGTGTCATTACATTTAATTACAATCATTTAGAAAACGAGTTAGTCAGAATTTTTATTTAAAAAAATAAGGGTAAGGTAGCTAAGAGAAAAAATATAAACCAGAGAACTGAACCAAAATGTTCAAAAACACTGTATGATATCATTTATATGTGGAATCTAAAAAATACAACAAAGTAGTAAATATAACAAAAAAGAAGCAGACTCACAGATGTAGAGAACTAATGGTTTTCAGTGGGGCGTGGGAGAGAGGAGAAATATAGGCATGGGAGGAGTGGGAGTCACAAACTATTGGGTATAAGATGGGCTCAAGAATGTATTGTACAACGCAGGGAATACAGCCAATATTTTGTAATAACCGTAAATGTAAAGTAACCTTTAAAATTGTATAAAAAATAAAGACAAAGAAATGGTCAAAAAAAGTTCAAAAGGATGAAATAAAATGTGAGATTATTATCGGAACTTGTTACTAGGGCCAGTATTCAATTGAGTAGCTTTGTTCCTTTGGAAGGCAGAGGTCTGTCTGATTTCATTTGCCTATGGTCTCAATCACCCATGGAAAATAAGAAAAATCTCATTAGAAGCCTTATTTGAAGAGAAACTCTCAAAAGATGTTTATACCCAAATCACAGTGTTTTTTCTAGTCTTCTCTTTGAAAACCTAATACCTAACTCTTAACTTCGATATAGGGGAACATAGCATATACTTGCTTGTCAGTCTAAGGGCATTCTATTTGGATATGGGGTCTCATTATTATCGTTAAATCGTTAATCACTGTAGGACTAGACCTCTGTTAATAGAAGCAGTCCTCAATAAACTTGATTTTTGATGGTGGGTCTAGTAGTTAATTTTTCTGTCCTATCAGACTGGCAGGAGTATATTCCACCTATGCCACGTTTATGGGGCTATTCAAAACAGATATAAAGAATAATATGGCCCTTACCTTTAAGGAATTGAATTCAAAATTACAGAGAATTAAAATATTAAGTGGTAAACATTATAATAGAGGGAGTGCCAAGAGAGGAGGTCAGTTACTAGTTAAAAGCAAAGCTCTAAAATTAAAACAAAAAGGAAGAATATCTGAAAATTGTTCTCCAATCAAACCCTTTTAAAAAAACTTCTCTCCAAGAAAAACCAGTGTAACCTAATATAAGAAATTCATTTAGCAAAAACTAAAAACTTCTAAAATAGTCTGCTTGCACTTTAATCAAATTGAACACAGAAATGAAGTGGCAAAATATGCCAGCACACCTGGTCATTACCCCCTATGGCTTAGACACTTTCTGAAAGGTTGGCATTGATGTGTCAAAGTAAGTAGCAGGTGGTCTCAAAGTCTTAGTTCCCCCTGGTGATGGATGTCAGGTGGTTCTTAATTTTTCCAAAGAAGGTGCCCTAAGCAAATTAGCAAGCAAAACCTACAAACCTTTTTGACCACCTTTATGCAAAAGAAAGGCAAGAGAACACTTTCACTCATTATAAGATGACGTATCAACCCATTAAAAGTGCTTCAGCTTGTCACTGGCAGGTCAAGGGATAGTACCTAGGAACTCTACAACTTCTAACCTACTTTACTATGCTATGTTAAAGTTTGGCTTTGGATTTCTTTCTATTCAATGTATCAAAAATTGCTATACATGCTTTACAAATATGAACTCACTTTAACCACTTAACTACTTTATGAGTTAGGTGTGGCTATTATTTCCATTTACAGGTCAGGTTATTCTAGCATAGAGGTTAGCTAGCTAGCCCAAGGTCACACAGCTACTAAGTAACAGAGCTGGGATCTGAACCCAGGCACATTTACTGGTTGTAGTGTTTTTTACACACAGTGCATTTTCCCAATTTATTTCATCTCTTAACAATTGGACAACTTTACATTATACACCTTAATCATAGATAAGCTAAGTATAGACCTTGGATAGATATGCAAACTGAATATTGGTCTCCTTTTTCTCACACCTAATGATCATAATATATTGATTTAATGTTAAATAAGGGTATCCTGATGAACTGGTTCAGAACCTTCCATTCATTATAGGTTTAAACCTAAAACTCTATACCAGTATAGGTGTACAGGTGGCAGTGAAGTTGATGTAGAATTTGATCTTCTACTAATGCCATGTTCAATTTCTAAATATGAAATATAGGATAGTTTTAATAAAATTTCCCTGTCTTTGAAAATTTAACACATAAAAAAATTCTTAAGCTTCACAATCTATCCTTATGAATACCATGGAAGTTTCCCAATGGAATTTAATAATATCTCACTTGGAATACTTGTATTCTGATGCTGTAAGGTTATGGTTATTTTCATTACTCTTACTATATGTACTTTTAGTTATGTACACTTCTGCCTTTTTTTTTTTAACATCTTTATTGGAGCACAATTGATTTACAAACAAAATGAAACAGTTATACATATACATATGTCCCCATCTCTCTTCCCTCTTGCATCTCCCTCCCTCCCACACTCCCTATCCCACCCCTCTAGGTGGTCACGAAGCACACAGCTAATCTCCCTGTGCTATGCGGCTGCTTCCCCCTATCTTCTGCCTTGTTATATCATGTTTTAACTGTATTGCTCAATTGCAGTCTGGTCTTCATCAAGCCAATTCTGGTAACACTTGTACATATTATCTGAGGCAACAATGGCAGCTTAATCATAGAGAATGGTCCTAAAACACCTATTGTCAAAGTCACTGATACCTATTTCAAATCTATCACTGCATTTTTATTTTTATAAAATTCAAATGTATCAGTCAAGAAACACTGATTTAAATTTTCCTAAACTTGAAGACACCAAATTATTTCGTTGTGCTCTTTGTTCTGTATCACCTAACATACTACGCTTAATAATTTGTTAGCCTGTTAAAACAAATGAATAGAATGTTCTTGTTGTTTAATGTATCTAATGTATCTGACTTATTAAGTAACAAGGCAGTATATGCATAAATCAAATACATATTTTGAAAAAAACCTCTTTGAGGTCTATAGTCAATGATGATTACCTCGAAATGAAGTAAAGACAGACTTTTTGCATATAAGTTAGTGAATAAGATATAAACTACAAATATAAATTTTATTTACCAATGTTTTAAAAATTCATTAATTTCCCTACAATGACATAATTCTTAGAGTGTTATAAAAACATCTATAATAGTACTTTCCTGATCTTAATATAAGAAAATATATAAACTTTATAGTTGGGTATCAACACATAATTTAAATTATTGTTCTTGCTTTTGTTAACTTTATTGTACATTATGATTGTGAAGAAGGATTTAGGGAAATTTTTCAGCAAGTATCATTCTACCCTCTTTTGCACGCACTTATGTGGAGACCAGAAAGTGGTTTTGTTAGTTATTTCTTTGATATATCATATAACTTGTGGTCTTCCAGATTCTCTGTATGAGATGAACCCCATTAAATAGTGTAGTGAAAGGCAATTTTCCCATTGTAATTCATTTCTAAGGTAGAAATTCAACTAACAAAATGTACATGTACTTCCTGGTCTCTCACCCTGACCACAAGTCTCAGGGTAACATCGAAAGTCTAGTTTCAGAAACCAGATAAGAACTATGCCTTATATAGGTTTACTGATCAATGTATATTTATGAGATTGGGCTGAATTCAAAGCATGGTCCACTTACTGTGTAACTGTACAAATTACTACTAAAACTATGACAACAAATCAAGTATCACGAAATAATGGGGGAGAAGAAAAGGGTCAATAAATGATCATTTCTTGGTTTCATTATGTAACTAGAGCCTGGTAACTTTTAGTAGGACTTATTCCTAGATGATTAATATCCTTAACATAGTTTTTTAGTTACCTTTGATACTATGCTGTAGTATTTGATCCCAAGCCAGTGCATGCATGGATATTTATATTCTAAGAAACTGGCCTTAAGAAGAAATATCACAAACTAATTTTACAGCTGATTACAAGTATTTTTTCACTACCACGAACAGTTTGATTTTCTGTGTAAGGCTCAGAATTGAGAAAACAAAGTTCTTTAAGAATTATTCAGTTATTATAGACTAAACTACAAAAATCCAGCATTTTTGTTTCAATTTATAGCTTCCAAATATAATCAAATCATAGTAAGACTCTAAAGTGAATTCATTTTCTCTCTCATACACAATACATATTATATTACATATATGTTAAACTATCATGAACATATTCATAAACTACCACACATTCAGAACACATAATTCTTAGGCAATTAAAGGACAGAATTGCAGACAGTTGGTGTTCTGTAAAGTTTGGGCAACAAAAAATAATGCTTTTTAGTAATACTGCAAAACAATATTCTCCATATCATCAGTACCTGTTATTTACTCTCATTGAGATATTTTATTTAAAGAGGTAACAGACTACCAGATTTTAGTTTAATGTCCTATAGTGAGATAGTATTTTTCTAAATATAGAGTCGTCTATGCTTTTAATTTATAGTTACAATTATGCATTTCAAAGATTAGGTAAAGGAAGTAAGACCATTAGCTGGCTCCACTTTTGATTATAGACATAATCTAATAAGTAGGAAACTGTTTACAACTAGCAGTAAAATTACATGGACATGGTTGTGGCTATTAACTAATTGAAGCACCACATGGCTAAAAATATTTGTTCCATATCAGTTGTGATATACCTCTATTACAGAGTTGTTCTAAGTACTAGTATAGGGCTCTCACTATATAAGTGATCAATAAATATTGGTAAACTTCATAAATTTGGTGTATATTTATTTAGAGCTACATACCAACTATATACAAGATTTTCAAAAATTATTTTTGTGGCAACAATGAAATATGGGTTTAAATTACTATGTGTTCAGACAATAGTATTTTAGTAAAAGAAAAAGAACAAATGAGAAATTTTGATAGTATAAAAATGAACAAGATAATTAGAACAATTCAAAAAGGATTATGCTTCCCTGAGCTTTTTAAAGTTAGACTCTTACTTACCTTGGTCAATAAAATGTGAGAAGTAGGGAGTCTCACTTTGTTGCATAAAGTTTAGAGCCAGTGTGAAATAGATCCCTACTATCTTCACCCTGCTGTGGTGGTCTATGGCAGCATGTGTTAAGAAAGAATTTTATTCAGCCTGGGTCTTCTGCAGTGACTACAATGAGCAGAGGTCCCCTGCTATCCCATAATGACTAAGCTGCATGAGTAGGAAAGAAAATGCTGTTGGGCTGTGCCACTGAGAAGTTGAAATTATTTGTTATTGCTGCAGGGCTTAGTCTTTCCTGACTGACCTTGCTCACATTAAGGAGTTTGCATAACCCAAACTTAAAATACATGACAGTGGCTTGGGGATGGGTGACAAGCTCTAGAGAAATGGATTGGAGCTTTGAAAGAGGATTATCAGTGAAATGTTACCTGGGATAACATTTAAGACAGGCCATATACCAAATAATCATGCAGCCCTAGGTAAAAAGCCTGGAAAGTTGACTGTTAATAGTATGGGTAAGTTACATCCATCTGTGTTTAACAAAGAATTAGAAAAAAAGGGGTTGAAGAGGAAAAAGAGGAAGAGAACAAGGAAAGAAAAGGAAGAGAAGGAAAGGGAGGAAAAAGGGGAAGCAGAAAACTTGATATCAGCAAACAACTGGAGAATAAATAGGGTCCACAAATCAAGGAACAAGCAGTATAGACAGAACATGCTGTTAGTCACCAACAACCTGTAAAAAACAAAAAAAGAAAAAAAGAGAAAAGAAAAGCCTTTGATAGACAAGCACCAACTAAAATCAGTCTTGATGAAAATGTGAATTCAAAGGTTATGATGGCTATTTCCATTTTAAAATGTCTGAATAAATTAAGATACTCAGCATTAGAGTCTATCCAAGAATATAGGATCCAATAAGCCATTTCAGTTGAACAAAATTCCCTAAGGAGGTGATTGAATATGTGGCTATACTACTAAAATCTGAAAGAGAAAATACTTGTGATTAACTCAAAGAAAGATATATGGTGAGATGGGTTGCAGAGAAACAAGGGAATATAGTAAATCTAACATGAATATCTAAAAAATAATTGTGGATTTATCTGATACGTGTTACTGACTGAATTCAAATTAATGAGAAAATTTTTAAGTAAATTATGCCTGCAGAATACTGAATCTTATGCATTTCCTCTATCTTAATAAACTAATTCATAATTCATATTGTCACAGATATTTTGATATATGGAATATAAATATAGATCAAATAAAGATTTATACAGTAATGGGAAAAATATTGAAGTACAAAAATTCAATAAGAAATCTTTGTTAAGGAGAATATTAGTATCAATGAATTCTAAATAATATACAATCATATGACATTGCTCTGATAACAAAAGGTACTACTTGGAACATTCTTTTATCCAAAAACATTTGCTAACCTTCAGGGTGAATTTTCTTTACCTTAAGTATGTTGCCAGTTCTAACATAAATATTAGTTTTCTATAGTGTGATCTCCCTTGGAAGGACAACAAGATGAATGTAGGCAATGTAGAGTAAAATAGTTCTGATGAGATGAGCAGCTACTGATAAAATGTCAACCTGATTTTCTGCTAATATATATACCAATCTAACAGAAAATCTAATTCAGTGTTTGATTATCATATTTAGGCTCTAAAGTTTGATATTGAGAACTTGAAATATCATCTTTCAATTTCTACCTAAATTTAATTGTAATCCAATAGCTTCCATTCTTTCAAAGTAATAGAGAAATTTTTGCAAAGTTCTCTAGGGTTGAGAGTCTACACCAGGGTTGAGAGTCTATGCCAGGAATGCTGACTGTGTTGTCTATATGAAAGAATAATGCAAAGGCCACTGCATTGTGAAAAGAATCTTTGAAAAATACACTAATAATTCTGATTTTGATACTATATATGTATATGTTTATGTGTATTGTTTTATATGATGCATGTATTTATATATCTGTCTATTGTAATATATATATATATATATATATATATATATATATATATATATATATATATGCATATTCATTTTGTTCTGAAGAAAACCAGGTAGTTTTATTCTTGGATTATAGTCTTAGTTTATCATTGTCTAAGCAGTCACTTGAACATTAGATGATAATAAATACAATCATATAAATAGGCAGAAAAATGGCACAATTTCTGCAAAGATCTCTAAATGGAAAGGGAATCATCTCAAAGGGAAATAAGATTTCTTTTACTCATTTTCCTGCATTTCAAGCAATTAAGAACAATAGGAAACCACTAAGCTTTTCAAAACCTTTCAAGAGCACAAAGTAGTTTGCAAGACAAGGTAATTTCTAAGTATGTTAAATTGAAGTAAAAAACCCGGAAGGAGACAAAAAGATAAAAGGAATGTTATCAAACTCAGAGTCAGTGATAAGGAATAAACAACGTGTTAGGAGCACAATTTCTTTTAACTTACACTTAAAATATTTGGGCACAAAATGATGTAAGCATTTCTTATTACTTACTCTTCTGTCTTTGAGCCCTTATTTCTTGCTAACTATGACAATTAAGCTGGCAAAAATAAATTCTGCTTCATGTCTGTAGGAAGGGTAAAGGAATTTATTATTTTAAAGTATGATTAAGATCTTGAGTGTTTTACGTATTTGAAATTGGGGGAACCATGACAGACCTACAAAAATTATAAGAGTAATAGTGGAAATAACAAGCCCTAGAATTAGAAACATAATATTTATTGAATGAGTGAGCAATAAATGAATTAAATCCATTAATGAATATGGGCTCCCCAAATGCAGTTTAGATCTAGTAATAGTTTTGTTTTTGAATGTTTAAAAATAAATAAAAGTTAAGATGAATATCTATCTAGTTGGAATTAACAAAACATCATATATATCTCATCTCTTCTAACAGCCAAGCACATATCACTAATTGATAGTGATATTTTGAGGTTGATAGCAGCCACAGAATCCCTGCCCATATCATATTTTTTAAAAAAGAAACAAGTTGAATGAATTTAGAAAGAAAACAAGGGAAAATGTTGTTCTTACACTTAAGGAAATGGACATATATCAATATTACATGCTTATAGTCATATTAAAAATTAACCACAAAGCTAGGTCTAAAGTGGACTTAACTTTAATGTTGTATAAATGTTTAGGGTGAGCTATGTGTCTATGATTAGGCATTTGGCACTTTAATTGTGACAATCAGAACATGTCAAATAAAGGTAGAGTATTTTGATATATCAAAATCTTGGTACCAGCAATAAGTTCAGTTTCTTCCTCCTCTCTCTCTCAATTTCCTTCCCACACTGTAGTGTACTTTTGTGTGTGTGTATGTATGGGGAGGGGCATGGGAGAGAGGAACCAAATAAATATATTGTCATTCAAGTATTCTCTATATCACATTATAGAGAATCTTTCTAACTTCAAACACAATTTTAACAGTTACTCTATGGTATCATACTGAAGGAATTTAGCACACATTTTGAACATCTTTGGACAGCTATATAAAGAAACAAATGAGTAGCAACATCGTATAGGCCTACTATATACTTTTGTAATTAGCCAAAATATATTTGCTCTTATCAGGAAACATATTCAAAATATTTTAGTGAATAACAGGTCAATGAGAGATATTATTTTATACTCAGGTAAACCATATTTAGAATTTACATTGTATAGTACTGCATCTGGCAAATTAGTGGATGAGGGTTGCTGTTATGAGTTAGAAGAAAGACCTCATTCTACACCTGCCCATGTTATTTGCCTTGATTTGGGTATATGTGGAACTTTACTTCCATAAAATGAGCGGTTTTGTTTTGTAGATTTATAAAGGTATTTCTAAGCCTACATTTCAATCATGAATTTATATTATGTATAAAATGTATTTATTATAACATTCACTATAGAAATCATTAAGTGAAGTAAATAATTTTGAAATTTTCACATTTCATTGATGTTTATAATCTCTAAAGTCTCCTTTTATATCTGAACAAGTTATCCTATTAAATTGCATAAAACATTTTAATAAATCTATCCAAGAGCTTAAAAACACAAAATATAATCAAAATAAGTTTCACTAAATGTCAGTAGGGAACCAAGTGTTAAATATGGCTCAAGCACTTTTCCATCCCTGACATGACACAGTCCAGATTATGCATTGTAAGGGAAAGTGTATATGAGACATGTTCAGCACAGTGGAACAGGAAAGTCTGCCTAAGGACAGTGGAGTGGAAAATAAAGGGCAGAGGAATGTGGTAGACCCGACAAAACAACAAAGTCTTTGGTGGATTAGTAAATAAAGGTATTGAAAAGAGAGAAATTTTAAAAATAGGTCTTAATTCTTTATTTAAAAAAAATCAGTATGAATTAGTTTCATGATGCTAGTATTCTAATATCATAAAGAGTTTTTTGCAAAGTTTTATTTACAAGCTAACAGCTGTATCTGCAATGTATATACTAAAATGTTGGAAAAATATCTTTTGGCATACTCTTAAGTACAAACATCTTGACCAAATGAACTGAGAAAAACATATAGCAATTTCCGATTCTAACAGTCTTATATTCTTCATTTTCCCCATGCAATTCAATACTTTATTTTGATTAACTTGGTTGATGCCAACATGTGAAAATATAATTAAATTATAGATGTTCCAAGATTAAAG
Source organism: Stenella coeruleoalba (assembly GCF_951394435.1). Classification (NCBI taxonomy): domain Eukaryota; kingdom Metazoa; phylum Chordata; class Mammalia; order Artiodactyla; family Delphinidae; genus Stenella; species Stenella coeruleoalba. Next base: position 85,281,797 of record NC_137148.1, read on the forward strand.
AATTAAAATTCTTCTGAATTTCCATCATGAAGAGTTATCTCTGTTTTCTCATAGGAGTCTTACAGTATTAGCTATACATTCATGTCTTTGGTACATTTTGAGTTAATCTTTTAATTTTAGTGCTAGGTAAGGGTCTGATTTCATTCTTTCACATGCAGATATCCAGTTTTCCCATTACTATTTGTTGAAAAGACTGTCTTTTACCTATTTTGACACCCTTGTCAAAAATCATTTATTCATATATGTAAGCATTTATCTCTGGGCTCTGTATTCTATTTTATTTGTCTATATATTTGTCTTCTTGCCAGTACCACACTGTTTTGAATCTATCACACTCAACTGTGAAAGACTGAAAACTGTCACTCTAAGATTAGGAATAGGGCAAGAATGCCTGCTTTTGTCATTTCTTTTGAACATGGTACTGGATATACTACCCAAAACAATTATGCAAAAAAGGGAAGAAAAGGCATCCAAATTGGAAAGTAGTAGTAGAACTATCTCTGTTCACAGATCTTGTAAGTAGAAAATCCTAAAAATTCCACAAAAAAGTTAGAAATAATAAATCCAGAAAAGTAGTGGGATACAAGGTTAGAAGTCAAAGTTATTTTGCATTTCTATACACTATGAACAACCTTAAAAAGAAATTAAGGAAATAATTCCATTTACAGTAACATCAAAGAGAATAAAATACTTAAGAATTAACTTAACCAAAGGAGTCAAAGATTTGTACCATGAAAACTACAAAACGTTGCTGAAAAAAAATTAAGACATAAATAAATGGAAATATATCCCATGTTCATGAACTGGAAAACTTAATATTGTTAAGATGTCAATACTACCTAAATAGTACAAATTAAAAGCAATCTCTATCAAAATACCAATGACGTTTTGTTCTGACATTGAAAAACCCATCTAAAATTCATATGGAATTTCCAAGAGACCCTGAATAGCCAAAACAATCTTGGACAACAAAGCTGAAGAACTCATACTTCCTGATCCCAAAACTTAGAAAGCTACAGTATAATTGTTTTTTATATTTTGTACCAGGTGTCTAAGGAATATAGAAGTCATAAGAACTGATTGAAGAGTAAGGACCTTGTCACTTTATGCTTTCATTGTGTCCCCCTATTTCCCTACCACATATTATTACACATAGTATATTATAGCACTCGGCAGATTTTACTAACACTCATTAAAAATTAATTATGCCTGGCTTACTGGCTTACAAAAATGTTACACCTGTACCAAAATATTATAAAAATTTTTGTGCTAATGGTGAAAGAAAAAAATATTTTTATCATTTTTGTTTAAGCTTGAATTTTAGATGATTTTCATCATTAGATCATTTATTATTTTGTAATTGATGTAAATAAAATCACACTTCCTATCTATCTTTATAATGCCCAAGTGGACCAAGTCCAAGATGGATAACAATTTATGAGGGTTTTCTGTCCCTTCATACCTATGAAATCTTTTCATTGTGAAGGCTGACTTGGTCTCATCAAACTGTAGTGACACCTCTTCCCCAAATCAAGTTTGTTAGCATTGTATATTCTCATGTATATGACCTAAAAATTCACTCAACTTCTACATGCATTCCTATTCCCTCTTACCCCCACCTCAGAGTAAAGCACTTTTCAGGATGGAAGCCCACTTTGATACTTCATTTTGCCAGTTTATATGTAAGAATCGTTTGCAGATGGCACAAACCTTCCCAAAATTCTTATTTAAGTAGTTTGATGTTATAGATTGGGGCCCACAATCTGATCATGCAGTAAACATAAATAAACTTCAGTGGACCAAGTTAACTTCAGTGATTCAAGGACTGAATATATTGACATGAGCAATGAGAAATTTACCCCCACCCCAAGAGTTATTTGTATAATTAAGAAGAAAAGCAGAGGTCAATGTCTGATTTTTGCTAATTTTGTTGATGATGTTAATTTATATTGAATCATGAATTTATGTTGAATGGACTTACCAGAAAACAGTTTTTTTCTTTTCTATAAAAAAAGTAAAACTAGCCTGTTTTAGGTTGTACATGATGGATTTGACCAGTGCGATCACTAACAGCCACTAAAACAGAATAAGCTGTGGTTCAGCATGCATAGATGCTTCTACTTAATCCAGAAATGAGAAAAAAAGTACAGAAATCATCAGGTGCCTTAGATTCCAAGTCATCAGTACAGGCTTTTTAAATATTCCTGTCTGTATCCACTCTCTCAACCTCAATGTCGTACCTTCTTCTTGTTTTTCAGAATAACAATATTATGATACAAAATGGCAAATATCAAATTCAGGTGGATACCATCGTTCAACACAGGATAATCAGGCTATCAAGGAGATTTACTAAGGCATCTCTTATTCTGTACTCTTCTTAAAGTTGTCTTCACGTATCAATTTTGGACTATTCCTTTAATTTAATTTGCTTACCCCCAAACCTCTAAATTTTATGTCTGTATCCATAGGTGATATTGACAATATCCCTGATATGTGAAGACTCTGTTTTATTGTGTTCCAGTGTCGGTGATGCTGATAGTGTTATTATGTTGATTCTTATCTTAATTACTAACAAACTTATACTCCACAGAAACTGAGTTTTTATTTAAACTTGGTATCCAGAAATCTCACAAAAATGTCTAAATATCAGAGTTGTGTGTTTAATAATTCTCCCACAATAATAACATAACTGAATTTTGTTTTTTTGGTCTGAGATATGTTATTTATTTCTTTTCCTTTGTTTCCTCTAGTCTTCCTATTTGGTATGCTTATCAAATACACTTTGGTCTATGTGGATTAATATAGCATATGTATGATTTTTAAATCAAATCTCACCTTCCTCATTCCTCATAGCCCTTAACACCATAACTATAAGTGTTTATTTTCTCTATATTCTGAAATATTTATTGTCTTACTCCCTGTCTAGTGAATTTTTCCTTAGGTATATTTTTTCCCAATTACACTTATTATCATAGTAGCCTCTTTTATGGATGCTTATTTTCTTGAATGTCACAACACACAATCACAGTATGTGATTTTCAAAGTTTTCTACTGTTCCAAATTATGTGTTTTCTCTATGATGAGCTGTTCTATTAGTATACATGCACCCTCTTTTAGTGTTGATGGTTTTTCTCATTTGCCTTGAGATCCTTGATTGTTTTGCTTGATGTTTTGAATCAAAGCAGTTTAATGTTACTTAATTTCCTCTCTAACGTATAAAGATACTGAAAGGTCTACTTTTTTGAGGGGTGGATATATCTACTGGCAGCTTTCTCTGTGTGCTTAAGCAGAACAATCATGAAGTTATGTCAGCTCCACTCTCAACTACCATTAGCAATACCAATACAAGAACGCTCTACTCTGTTGCAAAGTCTTTTTCGGGAAGCCTCAGACTCACCTAACCAAGTGCAGTCTTCTTGCAGGACTAATTCTCCAGCTTCAAATTGGTGGTAAACAACTGATCTGTGAATGTGATATGGGGAAGCAGGGAGATAGACAAGCCTGAGACAGTTTTGCCGACAGTATTTTAAGATGCCATTTAAATATTGGTCCCTTTTGTCACTTCTGCTTATGACAAATAAGGCTATCTAGGGTTTCTGCAATGCTTCTACTACTGTACATCTTTCTTGCAATGTGGAATTTAATTCCTTCTTTTAATATTCCCATTACTAGGCTGGTATATCTCACTTCTACCTCAATGCTTTTCTGAATGTATTATTTACTAAATATATTAAATAATGTGATTTTACTAGGTTTGGGTAAAGTAATCATCTATGCAAACACAGTCAGTTACAGTCAGTTACTGAAATGATTTAGTTTCTTCATCTATGTAGAAGCTATTTTGAAAAAAATGAAATTTTCAGTTAGAAAATGTTACTTTTAAATAGCTCTGTAAACACAAATTTGTTACATTATATGGCAATCTAGATTCAGATTCTTCTTATGGTTAATGATGTCCTTAAATAATGTAATTGACTTTTTTTCTCCCTAGAGCAGATAGACATGACATGTTCTTTTAGATAATTTCTCATATTAGTCATTCACATTTATGAATCATCCTTATTTACTTTAATGATATTCATTATCTGCTGGTTATTCCATAATAGAGAAAGTTTATTTAGGGTGGAAAGCTTAGAAAATAAATTGACAATTGCTATGATTTATATACAAATAGGTCTAAAATATGCATTGTAATTTCTTTTCAATTTTAGGAATATGAAAACTGCTAAGGAACGCACTTAGTAAATGAGATCACCAGGGAATGACTGCAAAGAAACAAGAGGAGATAACATGAAACACTGTTAAATCCAAAGAATAAGGAGATATATATTAGAAATGAGGACATGAAAGTGGAGAATAAAGTCAGGAATGATCTTGTTACCTGATTTGCTTCATAGCAAAGGTAAAATATTTTGGACTAAAACTATTTAGTCAAGTCTAAATGTGTGTTGTGAACTATTTTCCAATGCACAGCAGATGCATGAAAAAAATTTCAGTAATAAAAATAACTATTAAATAATACATTCATACAGATATAAATAAGACTTTCTATTACATACTGAGTCCAGCTCAAAGTACTGACTGTAGAATGAGGCATATCTGGGTTGTTGTTCCATGTTCTGCTACTTACAAGCTGTGGCACCTTGGGCAAGCAAATTACATTCAGACTCAATTTCCTAAGGTCTATAATGGGGAACATAATTATACCTACACTAAGGGCTGTGTCTAATTAAATTTGATAATGCAGGTAAAGCATTTATCTGTGTGCTTTACTCTTAGTAATACTAACTACTTGCAGGGTCTCATTTTAGTATAGATTGTCACTGTTATACCATTTTATAGATGAATAAGCTGAGACTTAGGTTAAGTATTATATCCAATATAGCATGTAGTATATGTCATAACAAATCTAATGACCATGTGGTATTTGATTCCAAAGTTCATTAAATGAGGTATAGAGATACTTTGTCTATTACCTTATTAGAAGCATTCATCTGGGTTCAGTGGGATAAGCAAGCATGAAAAAGGACAAAGCATTTTATTCTTAAACAATTTATGTTCTAGAAAGAGTATCAATATAGAAACAGAGTACTGTAACAGTATGAGCAGTTTCCTGTTTCTGGTGGGCTAGATTACTTGTGTTACTCTTCCTGCTGAATATACTACACAATGATAAAGTGTGTTTTTGTCTTTTTTTAAATCACAGAAGCATGAAAAAGTTGTCAAGTCCTAATATTTAGTGAAACAAGAATCCAGATGCAGACAGGCATGAGAACCATTCTCGCCATAAGAGTATTTCTCTTCTCCACATATTACAAACTTATTTTGAAGGAGTTCTAGAACAAAAAAATATCAAAGCTCAGCTTACATTCAAAGGGATGAATAAAAGATAAGACCTTTTCCCTCAAACACACAAGGTCAAATATAGCAACTTCAGGGTAAAGCTGGCCCATGCAAAATCATAACCCAGTTCAAATTCCCTAGGTAATACCAAAAAATTCAAACCTTGAAAATGGCTTAATGTGATCTTTAATTGAAAAAGGCACCAGGTGCTTCACAGAAGCAAATATAAATCTCCTTTGAATGGAAATAACTTTACTGCATTTTTCAAAGTATCTATATAAACATATTATATTTCAAATATTATGTTCAGCAAATGGTCAAAAACAAGCACAGGAGGAAACTAGACTCTAAAACCTAGAGCCAGCCAAAACACCGGACAGACACAATTTCTATTAACTCTAGAAACTGAATATATAAAATCCTAAAATACACTGAAGTAAAAATTAAATGAATGGGTTTAAAAGCAGAAGAGGCAGAGCAGGAGCTCAGTGATGTGGAAGATATCACAACAAATTCTTGAGAATGAACTGGAGGAAGAGAGAGAAAGATGGAAAATGCAGAAGATACCTGAAATCTGGCATAGGCAAAAAGAGCTCTCTGATGAAGAAATAGTAACTTTTTTGTTGTTTTGTTTATACAGGTCTAGGTGGAGGAACGACAGGATTTGAATACTAATAAGTTATATTAGGGATTTAGAGGAAGGGATATGTTTTAAATAATTATGAAATAGAATCCACTACAAATGAATGTAAGTGGTGATGCAGAAGAATGAATTGAACATCATTCCAAGATTTCCACCTTGAAAGACTGGACAAGCTCCAAAGAGGAAAAATATGCATTTTTTCCCTTGTATTAAATATAAGATATCTGGGTATCTGAACAGAGATTTTGAAAAATGAGGAAATAGGGTCTGGGAATGAAATGCAGATTTAGGCATTTCCAGTGCAGACTATTGTTGAAGTGATGAGAGCAAATAAAGCAATTAAGAGGGAAAAAAAACAAAAAACAAAATTATTGGCTAGATGACTCTAAAGGGAGAATCAGGGAGGTAAAGAAAAATGCTGTCAAAAAATTCAAAGGAGAAAAAGGTATCAGAAGGAACAAATGATTAAGTGTAAAATACTTAATTTCTGAGAAGGAAAGAAGATAAAACATTATAACTGGTCTTTATATTTTAGAGGAGAGTTCTAAAGATATATACATGTATTACATAGGTGAAAATCAGAGATACAGGTAAAATGAATGGAGATTGAACACACAAAAACAATAAAAGATCCAAGGGAAAATGAAAAAGCAGGGTATCTCTGAGCATTCTAGTGACCTTTACTTTTCCTTTTATGTCAGAGACATGATAAAAATATATGACTTTTCCCCCAGATAAAAACAGCAAGCCTACAATTTCTGCATAAAATTTAGAAAATCCCTTAACTTGTTTTCAGTTAATTTCTTTGATTCAAAGATGCCTATTTTTCCACATTTGTTTTTCTCTGAAATGTAGATTGACCTTACCATTGATGTGGTAAGAAATCATCATACTCTAGTTTGATCAGCAGTTTTACTCTAGTTTTTTCTTCTTTGGTGACACCTAAGATGATGATGAATTTTATAACAGATGTAATTTTAGATTTAATGAAATACAGATAGCTATAAAGATCAGTAGTCAGTTACCTTTGTTAATTATTGTTAATTATTCTTGACTCAATCAAATATGCCAAATTAGTAATAATACATATGTATTACTCACATTTATCTATTTAGATCCCAAATTCCTGAGAAAATATTTCTATTTCTATTGATTTCCAATTAGAAAATTACAAATGGAATGTAAAATGTAAGCCTATAACTAATATTATAAAACATTTTACTTTAAAAATACATTACATTTTAAAATTCAAAAAATTTGATTTGATGTAAATGTAGAAAAGAAAAATATAAAAATCATAAATCAATGATATCACATACCATGAAAAGTTCACATACATACAAGTTCCATTATCTATGTGCTTCACTTATTCCCCATAGTTCTAAAACCATAGAAAAAAGTGTTACAAAATATGTATACCTTCTTGCTTCCCTCATTTAATTAGTGTATGGGTTAAACCTCAATAGTCATTAGGTAATTCTGCTTTCTAATTTGTTTGTTACATTTCAGAAGCTAACAGCTTCTAAGTAGATCTTAAGCTAACATTTTTGGTAAAAACATAGGAGTTGATACAATATGCATTATCATTGTCAGAGATGTCCTTTTCATCTTTAAGAAGATCGGTTGACTAAAAACTGATTTTATCAAGATGTGTTTGATTGTCTATTAGATACTTTGATAATACAAGTAGAATTCAGATGTCAACGGATACTATACTCCCATCAAGCACCAAAAAATGATTTCATTGTTCAGCATATGTAGTTTTACTGGCACCATAAACTGTTCTGCAAAACCTGAAAATAAATGTCTTTCACTGACATTGAACAAAGGGGTATAAACCTCAGAACATCTAAAAAACACATTTCACCAAGCACCTGATGTTTATTATTTAGAAGAGAGGTTTAAATAAATAGCAATGATTTCTAGTGCTTTACCCAAATGCCTCCTTATATTATATTTTACAGGTGCTAAATGTAACATTTCAAATAAAAGATTTTAAATATAAATTCTGGAAAGCATAACTCAGATAGCCAATATAAAAGGTCTGAAAGAATTTAATATACACTAAATTAAACATGAATGCTTTAAATTAGAATAGGATTGATGATATTTGTTATTTTGAGGCTTAATATAACTGAGACATACATTTTCCCAATATGCTGAATTCAAGAACAGGATTTTAACATAAAAGCAAATGTAAGAAAAAAAATAATTCACCTACTAATTTATTCATCTCAAGGAATAGAATAAAGAAAAATAATTCATTTAAAATCTACTTTGAAATGAGAAGTGAAACATGTTGATGTCAATAAGTTACTGATTTAGTGTATAACAAGCCAAGTGGCACTGGAGAAAAAACATGAAGTGGTACAATTAATAGTTCATTGATTATCAAACATGCCTAAAATGAAAATTCCTTTACTGTGGCAGTGTTTAAAAAGGAAAAGTGTAATTATCCATCACAAAACAAAACCCCAACATAAAAATCATTCATTTAATAGACTACTCTTAAAAGGTTTTCTATCCACAGTTTAATCACTATAAAAACAAAAGGAAAGGAAAAAGAGTCTTATCAAGATACTATATTATTTTATCTTTCTAATAACTCAGTTACACTCATTATATACCTTAAAGGGACTACAGAAACTCTAAATTCAGGAAGAGAGAAAAATATAATTAGGTAGTATAATTATGCATTTGTGCCTCTAGTTTGATGTCTTCTATGTTATGCTATATAGATAGTCTACGCACTTAGGAACACCAGTACTTATATTGTTGTGTAAAATGAACAGCTACTGAGCTCTAATGGGCTTCATTCTGTGTTTTAAAATTCCTCCAAATGACTTAGAGATCATTAGCTCCATAAGCAATAATGCAGGCTGCTACTCATAAAGGAGTGTAATAAAGAAAAACATGAGTAGCTAACCTCAACATTGCCTTAATTCTGGAAAGATGAAATGTGTACACATATTTTTTGCCATCAAAGCAAGGATTAAAAGACATATTATCCCTTATTTATATTTAAAAACATTAAAAAATAAAAGAATAATTGATGCTTGACAAGCAGATTTTTCCTGGGTAAATTAAAGGAAACATTCCTCGAAGCTTTGCTTGAACTTTATTTGGACCACAGTTTAAGTTACCTATCCAGGATCAGGGTGATCATTACCCTCTGACTGGATGTTAGTTTACTCACCTTTTCTAAGTATCAGTTTATACATATTTTTATTCATAAAAAATAGTGTTTGGGGAAACTCACACTTACTGGTAGATCACGTATCACTCTGATCTAAGCTCAAGTACCCCTCCTCCTCCTCTACTAGCAATATATTAACGTTTAGTGCGGCCTTGAAAGTTTTATTCAGTTATTTAGATTTTCACATCACACCTATGGCAATGGAAATAGATAGCTACATAATGTGTATAATGATTACATTCCTCAAAGCTTGTCAAACAGCAGGTATTTCAAAAGAAAGGAAATAAAGTCCCTTCAACATTAAATCCAGATGATATGCTAACTCTGTTTCCACAGATTGCCATGCATAGCCTTGGACTGCTTCATAAAATATAAATGACTCATGAAAGTTATTAACTCTATAGGCCTGAATTAAGTGATATTCTTTTTCACTGAATAACATGACTAAATTAAAATTGAAAATTATTTTAGTAAATTTTAAAATTAGAACATGATTTTCTGTGACTGAAATGGGCAAGGATAAAATTTCCTGACAATAAAGTATAAAATCTGACAATAAAGTATAAAATCATATTGATGATACAAACGCAAAACTTATCTTCAAATTTAAATATTTTGTCCATCAAAACTTTAAAGCGTTTATTTGTAAGAAATTAATTTTCGCAAATTTGTTGGCAAATATGTTGCATGTACATATGTGGCATTGTTAAAAGAAAAACAGTAATCAATATTACAACCTAAGGTTAAATAACTGCACTAAAATATATTGCCTGTTTCATTATTGTTACTATTCATCCAAGTGAGTACAGATTTATAGAGTTTATTCTCCTCCTTCTTCCCTCCCAAAATAATCCCCCTGTCGACGACTAAACAGCAGAAACATTTTAAAGTGTGCTTCAGCATTGAGCCAGGAGAGAGTGTTATCAATACCTAAAAAGCACCAACATATTTCTGCTAGATCAATTAGACATTTGATATATTTTCATTAAAACGGAGAGGACTAAATCATACATTCTGTTCCTTAAGAAAATTTACCATAATTAAATAGAAGAGATATTAGTAGAATCTTTTTATATGCTCTATTTTGAAGAAGTGATAGTTGGAAATCAAGTTAGGTCATGAGAAAGAGATTTTCATCTTCAATATTTTTTCACACATTTCAAAACCAACTTAAACGAAAAGCCTATGGACAAGTAAGTCCACACCAAATAACGCAATTAGATGACATGGACTATTCCTCCTCTAGATTCTTCCTGAAGCAGTAGCTTCTTTTTTATATCATTTTGAACCACATTAGGAAGACAGTGGAATGTACCACAAATGGAACCTAGAGGAAAGAGTGAACTATGAAAAGCACAGGAATCAAGATGACCCCTTCTTTTAGTATTCACTGTTTAATTCTGAATATGCACAGCTAAAATTAAATGGTATATTGGGCAGAGAATGACTGGTACTTTTTGAAGTTCTTTGTTTTTACACCTATTGTTGAAAGTACTATTACAAAGTTCATCTTAACAGTTTTGAAAGTTAAATAAGTTGTTAAATCTGATTCATATATAAGATGCCACCAGAGTGCGAATATATTTCTACATGCATTCTTTTGGAACTCAGTGCATGAAGCTCATTTTGTAAAGACAACATTAACTTAATGCTACAGTTTTGACTATTGACCCATTTAGTCATCTACAGTAAGTCCCCTACATACAAACCTTCAAGTTGCAACTTTAAAAGATGCAAACGTGAATTTACATGTCTAATCACATTAGTTCACGTGCCTGGCGTACATCGTAATGTGTGTGCATCCTCTATAAGTGGCTGTACTTTTGTGTACTTTACCGTTCAGTACTGTATAGAGCACAGTAGTGCAGTATCTTTATTTCAAGCCCAGGATGTCTGGAAGCAAGCATAAAAGCAGCGGTGATGTAGCTGGTACCCAGACATCACTGGATCATTTTTTTCAAGAGGGTAGACAGAATTGAATCTAGCAAGGAATCAGAACCTGCGCCATCAGCGTTAGGGGTGAGTGAAATTGCAGATTGCCCTCTGTCTCCTACTGCTGACGATCCTTCAGCTCTACCATCTCCCACCTCCTCTCCCTCCTCCAGTCAGTAACTCTTCTTGCCTGTTCACTTGATGCCAGCCCCTGTGTGCCAGCTGTTGTACTGTACTACTGTACTTTTCAAGGTACTGTACTGTAAAATTAAAGTTTTTTCTTTTTTTGTGTTTGCTTGTTTTTTATATATTATTTGTGTGAAGAGAATTACAAACTTAATACAGTACAGTACTATATAGCCGATTGTGTTAGTTGGGTACCTAGGCTAACTTTGTTGGACTTATGAAATCACTCTCAGAATGGAACTCGTTTGTATGTAGGGGTCTTACTGTATTTATTCCTCCTGTGATTGTTCTTTAGTCCCAATTGGATAATAGGTACAGAAAAACACTAAGATAAAGCATAAAAGTTTTCCCTTTCTTTTTCAGCTACTCAGACAAGCAAACTTTAACACTGACACTTTAATATCATAAATATAAAAACTTTCTCTTTTCAGAACACAGTATGAAAAATGTAGAGCTCAAGGGTTACATTTTCTCATCTGGATGTATGATCCACTAAACACCATTTTTTGAAAAAGCCATCCTATTGCTACAGTACTGCAATGTCACCTTGGTTATAATTTGTGAGTTTGTATGCATGTATGGGTTTGTTATTGGACACTGTTCTGTTTTCACTGATTTTCTATTGTGTTAATATCACAGTCTTATTTTATAATTAAGTTTTAATTATTTTATAATTTTTATAGTTAACATTCCTTTAATGAGGATTGATAAGGATAAAACCAAATGGTCAAACCCAGGAAACTTTATTCCTAGATTTCTTTGTGGAGACTTTGAGAATTAATTAGTTTTATCATATAGAAGATATATGACTATTCAGATCCTTTTTTGTCAAATTTGAAGTGGTGTTATTTTGTTTCTTTTAAGCAAACAAACAAAATACTTGGTTGTGATTGGGATTAACTTGAATGTAAGAAAATGGTGTAGTCGTCTACTCATTTATTTAAAAAAATTCTATGATACTGATTTATTCATTTCTTTAACATCTTTATTGGAGTATAATTGCTTTACAATGGTGTGTTAGTTTCGGCTTTATAACAAAGTGAATAAGATATACATATACATATATCCCCATATCTCCTCCCTCTTGCATCTCCCTCCCACCCTCCCTATCCCAACCCTCTAGGTGGTCACAGAGCACCCAGCTGATCTCCCTGTGCTAAGTGGCTCCTTCCCATTAGCTATCTATTTTACATTTGGTAGTGTATGTATGTCCATGTCACACTCCCGCTCCGTCCCAGCTTACCCTTCCCCCTCCCCGTGTCCTCAAGTCCATTATCTATGTCTGCATCTTTATTCCTGTCCTGCCCCAGGTTCTTCAGAACCATTTTTTTTTCCTTTTTTTAGATTCCATATATATGTGTTAGCATACAGTATTTGTTTTTCTCTTTCTGACTTACTTCACTCTGTATGACAATCTCTAGGTCCATCCACCTCACTACAAATAACTCAATTTCATTTCTTTTAATGGCTGAGTAATATTCCACTGTATGTATGTGCCACATCTTCTTTATCCATTAATCTGTTGATAGACACTTAGGTTGCTTCCATGTCCTGTCTATTGTAAATAGGGCTGCAATGAACATTGTGGTACATGACTTTTTGAATTATGGTATTCTCAGGGTATACGCCCAGTAGTGGGATTGCTGGGTCGTATGGTAGTTCTATTTTTAGTTTTGTAAGGAAACTCCATACTGTTCTCCATAGTGGCTGTATCAACTTACATTCCCACCAAAAGTGCAAGAGTGTTCCTTTTTCCCCACACCCTCTCTAGCATTTATTGTTTCTAGATTTTTTGATCATGGTCATTCTGACCAGTGTGAGGTGATACCTCATTGTACTTTTGATTTCTGTTTCTCTAATGGTTAGTGATGTTGAGCATCCTTTCGTGTGTTTGTTGACAATCTGTATATCTTCTTTGGAGAAATGTCTATTTAAGTCTTCTGCCCATTTTTTGACTGGGTTTTTTGTTTTTTTGTTATTGAGCTGCATGGGCTGCTTATATGTTATGGAGATTAATCCTTTGTCAGTTGCTTCTTTGAAAATATTTTCTCCCATTCTGAGGGTTGTCTTTTTGTCTTGTTTATAGTTTCCTTTGCTGTGCAAAAGCTTTGAAGTTTCATTAGGTCCCATTTGTTTATTTTTATTTTTATTTCCATTTCTCTAGGAGGTGGGTCAAAAAGGATCTTGCTGTGATTTATGTCATAGAGTGTTCTGCCTATGTTTTCCTCTAAGAATTTGATAGTGTCTGGCCTTATATTTAGGTGTTTAATCCATTTTGAGTTTATTTTTGTGTGTGGTGTTAGGGAGTGTTCTAATTTCATTCTTTTACATGTAGCTCTCCAGTTTTCCCAGCACCACTTATTGAAGAGGCTGTCTTTTCTCCATTGTATATTCTTGCCTCCTTTATCAAAAATGAGGTGACCATATGTGTGTGGGTTTATCTCTGGGTTTTCTATCCTGTTCCATTGGTCTATAATATCTGTTTTTGTGCCAGTACCATACTGTTTTGATTACTGTACCTTTGTAGTATAGTCTGAAGTCTGGGAGCCTGATTCCTCCAGCTCTGGTTTTCTTTCTCAAGATTGCTTTGGCTATTTGGGCTCTTCTCTGTTTCCATACAAATTGGGAAATTTTTTGTTCTAGTTCTGTGAAAAATGCCTTTGGTAGTTTGATAGGGATTGCACTGAATTGGTAGATTGCTTTGGGTAGTATAGTCATTTTCACAATGTTGATTCTTCCAATCTAAGAACATGGAATATCTCTCCATCTGTTTGTATCATCTTTAATTTCTTTCATCAGTGTCTTATAATTTTCTACATACAGGTCTTTTGTCTCCTTAGGTAGGTATTTTCCCTAGATATTTTATTCTTTCTGTTGCAGTGGTAAATGGGAGTGTTTCCTTAATTTCTCTTTCAGATTTTTCACCATTAGTGTATAGGAATGCAAGAGATTTCTGTGCATTTTGTATCCTGCTACTTTACCAAATTCATTGATTAGCTCTAGAAGTTTTCTGGTAGCATCTTTAGGATTCTCTATGTCTCGTATCATGTCATCTGCAAACAGTGACAGCTTTCCTTCTTCTTTTCCAATTTGGATTTTTTTTATTTCTTTTTCTTCTCTGATTTCTGTGGCTAAAACTTCTAAAACGATGTGAATAACAGTGGTGAGAGTTATGATACTGTTTTATAGTTTGGGACAGAGAGCATGCATATCATTTGTTAGCTTTATTCCTAGGCATTTAAATGTATTGATATTATTATAAATTGCACCATTTGTTAAATGTGATTCTTTAGTTGTATATTTCTAGTTAAATGACTTCAACTGTAGTCTCTATAGATCTTGTTAACTTATTAGTTAGAATGGCAAAAATCTGTAATATGAAAATGTCCATTTTTCAACAACAAAAAACAAATTCAAAGAATCATAACAGTACACCCCCCTTTAAAAAAAAGGGAACAAGTTTTACAAAAACTATCCCAGAGGTTAGTTTAGACATTGAACTTACCAGGCAAAAACTTTACATCAACTATTTTAAATATTCTCAAGAGCTAAAGGAAACCATTGAGAACTAACTAAAGGAAACCAGGAAAATAATTTTTGTACAAAATGAGAATATCAAGAGATAAAAATTATGAAAAGGAACCATATGGAAATTCTGGAGTTAAAAAGTACAATAATTGAAATGAAAATTTCACTAAAGAGTTCAACTGTAGATTTATATAGGCATGAGAAAGAATCAGTAAACTTGAATATAGGACAATTGATATTATCTAGTCTGTAGAACAGAAAGAGAAAAAAAAAAGGAAAAGAAAAGTGAACAGAGAACAGAGCCTAAGGGATCCTTGGAAAATGACCAAGAGGACCAACATACATGATGAGAGTCCCAGAAGTATAAGACTGAGAGAAAGAAACTGAGAGAGTATTTGTAGAAATGGCCCAAGAGTCCAAAGTTTGATGGCAGGCATGAATCGACACAAATCAGCTATTCAAAAAACTCCATGTAGGATGAAAACACAAAAAGATCCACACCAAAGAACGATATCAGCAAATTGCTAAAGGTCAAAGACAAAGAGCATCTTGAAAGTACTAAGAATGAAAAAAAATGCCAGTGAAGATTTCTATTTGTGGCAGATCCTTCAAAATGAGGGATAAAATAAGACATTCCCAGATAAACTCCCTTTGCTTTTGTTTGTTAACATTGGACTTTCCCTACTATAAATATTAAAGGGCGTTTTTGGGGTTAAAATGAAGAGACACTAGACAAAAACTCAAAGCTGCATAAAGAAATAAATGTACTGGTAAAGGTAAATACATAGGCAAAGATAAAACCAAGTATTATTGCATTTTTGGTTTGTAACTCTACTTTGTATTTCCTACATGATTTAAAAGAAACATTCATTAAAATTAAAGATGCAATTTATGACAACATCAGCATAAATGAGTGGGCAGAGGTGTGTAGGAACAGAATTATTCCTAAAAGCTAAAATTGAAAAGCTAAATTGACACCAAATAAGCTACATTGTTATAAATCACTGATATTGGTAATCTGTTTTCTCTCTATCCCTCCATCATTCAACATATTTCCAAAAATCAACTTTTGGCTTGCTAATTTCCTTATTGTTCATTTGTTTTCTATTTCACTAATTTCTTATCATTCTTATTTTCATTATTTCCTCTATATTTTTCTTTAATTAGATCATTGATAATCAGTCTTTTTCCTTTCAAATATACACATTTGAGGCTGTAAATTGCATCATAAGCATATCTTAAGTTGAATTCTACAAAGTTTTATGGCATATTAATATACCTTCAGTTAAAATATTTTCTAATTTACATTGTAATTTCTTTCATATAAAGGATATCTTTTTGTACAATATTCACTTTCCAAATTTTTAGGAATTGGAACATTTCTATTTATATTCCACTGTGATCTCAAACTATATTCATAATTATTTTGGGGGGAGTCTGTTAAGACACACTATAATGATATGTCTCCTGTACACTTTTTTAAAAAAGTAGTTTTTCAACGTTACAATCATGTTTTATCATTGTTAATAAGGATATACCTGTTAACCATGTTGTATACATCTTTAGAGTGCCCATAAATTCTACACTAAGCTCCCCCTATTATTAGCATCTTACACTAATTAGTATGGTAGTTTTATTATAACTTATGAACCAATATTGATCTATTATTAAGTAATTTCCATATTTTATTTAGGTTTCCTTAGTTTTACCTAGTATCCTTTTTATTTCATGATCTCATCCAGGAATTAAATTACATTAGGCATTTTATCTCCTTAGTTCCCTCTTGACTGATAGTTTCTCAGGCTTTCATTGTTTTTGATGATCTTGACGATTTTGGGGTGTACTGTGTAATGATTTTGTAGGTTTCCTCCATTTGAATATGTATGATGTTTTCCTCATGATTAGAATGAAGTTATTTATCTTTTTTTGGTAGGTAAACCATTGAGGTAAAGTATCACTATAATCACATCATATCAAGGACAATGTCTATATATTTTTTAATCAATTTTATCTTGATTAATTTTACATGATACGTGTTTTCTATATTTTATTTTCAATGTTCTACATTCTTATATTTAAAGGTATGTTTTTTGTAAACAGCATATTTTAAAAATCCTTTAAGATAATCTTATTCATTTACACGTATTTTGTTCACTTAAATTTCTATAAGGGATTGTTATATCTACCATAATATGATTTCTCACATGAATTTTGTGTTTTTTCTGCTATTTTATTGCATCTTTTGCAATTGGTCATATGTAAAAGGATATATTAGACTAGGAGAAAGGTCTTACAATATTATTCTCAAGTTCCACATCAACAATCTAGATTAAAAAGACCAAAATAAATATAGAACATAAAAGGAAGAAAATAAAGTAGCAGAAATAAATGGAATTTAAAAGAGAACACAGATTTAGAAAACTCAACAAAGCAAAAAATTGGTCCTCAGAAATAACAACGAAATTGATAAACTGCTACCAAGACTGACAAAGACACAAATTACCAATATCAGGTCTGAAATATAAACAGCAAAAGTATAATAGGGAATATTATCAACAATTTTACACACCTAAATCTGATAACTTAAATGCAATGAACCACTTCCTGGAAAAATATAAAATTACCAGAACATATTTAATACAGAACATATTTAATACAGAACATATTTAATACAGAACATATTACCAGGACATATTTAATACATTATCTGATAAAAATCAGATAATGTGATTAGCCTTTAAAGAATTTGAATTCATAATTTAAAAGCTCCCACAAATAAATTCCCAAACCCACATAATTTCACTGAAGAATTCTACCAAATGTTCAGTGAATTAGCATCAATTCTCTATATTACCTTGTAGAAAATAGAAGGAGAAAACACTCCCAATTTACTGTTGGACCCTATTTTCTCGATTCCAAATCAAAGACAGAACAAAAAGGAACAATGCAGGCTTATATCCACAATCAATTAGGCACAAAAGTCCTTAGTAAGATATTATCAAGTAAAATTCAGCAATATATAAAAAGGATTCTACACCATGATCAAGTGTGGTTTATACTAGAAATGCAAGACTGGTACAACATTTGAAAATCAGTATAACCCAACATATTAACAAAGATGTCCACTCTCAGCCCTCTTATTCAACATACTGCTGGAAGTTCTAGAGAGTATAATGAAGCATAATAGGGGAGATAAAAGGCACATAGTTTAGAAAAGAAAAAATTAACCTGGCCCTATTTTCAGATGACATGATTGTCTACATAGAAAATCAAGGAATATACATTCATAACTAATTAGCAATTCCATTCAGATCACAGAATACATGATATACAAAAAAATTATTTTGAAACACTAGCAATAACCACAAGTACATCAAAATTAAATACATTATTATTGCATATGCCTATGAAATACTTTGGTGTGAATATAAAAACATGTACAGGAATTGTATGCTGAAAAATCATGACACTGATGAGTAAGTCCAAAGATCTAAATTAAAAGGCACACTATTTTCATGGATGGGAAAACTTAATTTTAAAATTGTCAATTTTCTCCAATGTATAAAGTTTTAGAGTAACTGCTCTCAAAATCAAAATTTTATTTTTACAGACATAGACAAGATTATTCCAAAATTATATGGAATAGCAAACAGCACTAGAATAGCTCATACAAATCTATGCAAATTGAAGACATATATTCATAATAATCAAGATTGTGTGAAATTGATGGAGAGGTAGATGTAGACCAATGGAATTAAATAAAAAGCCTAGAGAGACACTGAAACAAATATGCCCAACTACATAAAGCAATTCAACAGATGAAAGATAGTCTCAAAAGTAAAAGGTGCTGGAGGAATTGTACCTCCACAGGTTAAAAAAAAAAATGAACCATAACCTAAGTCTCACCTTACAAAAGTTACACAAAATTGTTCATGGACCAAAATGTAAAACATAAGACTACTTCATTTTCATGCAAAAATGGGAAATATTTGAAATCTAGGGCTAGGCAAAAAGGTCTTAGATTTGGCACCAAAGTGCAAGATATAAAAGGAAAAACTGATGAATTGAAAAAAAAAAACAGCTACAAAATGGGAGAAAACATTTCAAACTATGTATTTGACAAAGACTAGTATCTAGACTACGTGAATAATGCATCAATAAAACTTAATAAAAGAACAAGAACTCCAATTAAAAATGGGCAAAATATATGAAGAGACTTTTGACTGAAGAGGATATAGATGACAAATAAGTACATGAAAAGATCTTCAACATCATAGTCATTAGGGAAATGCAATTTAAAATACCACAATGAGATAGCAGTATATACCTAACTGAATGGCTAAAATTTTTTTTAAAAATTTAAAAAGTGTAAACACCAAGTGCTACCAAGGGTGTGGAAAAAACAGATCATTCTATACTGCTGGTGGGATGGTAAAATGGTAGATCCTCTCTGGAAAAGATTTTGACTGAGTTTTAGGGTCATTTAGTGTCTAGATTCCAGAAACAATCAATGCACTCCTTGGCACTTATCCCCAAGAAATGAAGAATTACTTTAGTAATTAAACCTGTACCCAAGTTTTTTTTTTTTTTTTTGCAGCTTTATTTATGTCCCCAAACTGCAAACCACACAGATGCCTTCCAATGAATGAATGAATGGTTAACCAAACTGGTACATCCATCCCTCACATACTTTTCAGCAATAAAAAGGAATAGATTATTGTTATGCACAAAAAATAAGATGACTCTCCAGAGAATTATACTGTGTGAAAAAGTAAATCCTAAAATATTCGATAGCATATTATTTTTTTTTAATCTGTTGAACTGACAAAATTGTAGAGATAGAGAGCAGCTTAGTGCTTGCCTGATGTGGCTGTAAAAGAACAACATAAGGGATCCTTGGAGTCATAGATATATTTTGTATTCTAATTATGTTAATGCCAATATGTTGGTTGTAATATTACACTACAATTTTGCAAGATATTCTCGTTGGGGGAAAGAATATATGTGTTCTCTATTATTTCGTAGAACTGTAGCTGAATCTATAATTATCTTAAAATTTTAAAAATTTAATTGAAGTCAAATCAACTGTAGTTTTTCACTCATTGATATACACCTTGATTGGACATAGGGTTCAAGCAGTAAGATTAGAGTTAGTTTCCCATATCATGTGCAGCATTTCTAGTTCCATTTATCAGGAACAGAACTTTCAGCTGCCACTGCCTATTTCAAACCTACAGCACAGCCAGCCCATGTGTTATCCACTGTTATGTTTCAATTTCTGTTCCTTTTTGTATGAGTACTGTTTTTGAGCCCTACTCTTTTAATTTATGCTTCTTAAAAATTAGTATGCTGTCTACCTCTGTTTCTATATTTTCATGCATACCTATGTCTATTTATCATACTATTTATTTACTATGTGATCTTCATGAGAAGTATCTCAGTAAGAAAATATTTAGAAAATTTCTTGGCCCAACATTCTTGCTCAGTGTGGCATATAAAGAAATGTATGTTGTGGCTAATAATTATCAGAATAGAAAATGTGTTTGTAATAGAGAGTTTAGAAGTTTAAAACTTAGTTGCTTGAAATAAACAGTGGCTACTTGAGATACTGAAAATTTTTTACCTGTTGTCTATGTTTTATCAGTGTGGGTTAACTGGATGCAGAAATTTCCTTCCTGAACAACTGCTATAGACCAGGCAGGGAGCCGGATGAGCATAATTTTAGAAAGACATAGACCAGCAGCACTTGCAAGCTTATGGAAACCCGAATTTGCCAACCATATGGCTGAGAAAATTCGCAGCAATAGTCGTAACATGGATCATCTCCATTGGCATTGGAAGAAATCCTACCCTTCTCTTTCTGAGCAAATATAATCTAGACAAGGTGAAGGCACGGTACACCAGTAGAATAATATTAGATTTGTTACTCATTTGCTGGTATTTATTCAATAATTAAAATGTATTCATTCAAAAATATTTATAGGGTAGCTACTTGATATCATTATAGATAATGGAGATGCAGGAATAAAAAAAGAGGTTGTTTATTTTTGTTTACTATTATGGTGCTTAAGTATTATTTTAAGGAGATAATGAAATAATGGTTAGAGTTTTTAAGGATTTAGGGGATAATGTGATAAATAGTATCTTGGTTGGGGAGGGAGAAGAGAGAGATGTTTTACCTAGTCTCTTGAAGAATTCTCTAAAAAAAAAAAAAAGAATTCTCTAAAGTGTTGACAGTTTAGCTGAAATCTGAATAAGAAGAATGGTCTCTTGATGAGCTCATTTGTGCAGAGTTATTTTCAAACAGAAGCAGCAAGTAAAATGTCTAACAAAATCTACGATTCTATTTGCATTCAGAATGTATTTTCACAGGGTAAATACAAAAAACCATTCTTGTTAAATTGTTAATTATTAAGAAAGATGGACTTTTCTTCCATTTATAATAGTTCCTCAGATATGTTTTTAGATGTGAGAATTCCTAATTGTGCCTGAGAAAAGTGGAAAGTTGCACTGCTGACTTGTCATCTCCCAATGTATAAATACACATTAAGCTGCTATGTTTATTTCTGCTAAACTAATGTCCTAAATGCTAGAAACATCTTAGCAAAAAATGTGGAATATTTGAGGCCTATGTAATATCTATAAGCAAACTTTTTATATTGTGTATTCTAAACTATGTTTATGTTAACACCTGCCAACATTTCCTCATTAAGCTATAAGGTGGTCTGATGAATATAAATCTTTCACAGGCAATTTTCTGGGAACAAGAATATAAGCCAATTCAGGAATGACATGGATACCTTCCATAAGGCTGATGTGTTGGACACAATTTTACAGGTTAATAGCTTACTCCACTGTTTTCTACCATACTCTTAAGATATAACTCACATCTAAGCATCAACTGGCATTATTAATCCATGAGATGGGTAACAGTGGAGGACTAGGCTAACAAACAGGTGAACAGAAAGGAAACAGAAAAAAACAGGAAGAGATGGAAGGAAAGAAATTTGAGTTGTCAATGTCAAGTGGAAAAGAATTAAAAATTAAGTGCTGCAAACATGCATGAACACATTCTAGCTGTAAAAAGAAATTAAACACAAAAGGGTATAAAATTAAAGAATGTAAAATGTCCTGATCACTATCCTTTTCATAGTTATGATTGCTGTTATTTTCCTAGACATTTATATTTCATATTTTACATTTTTTAAACTCAGGAGGAATACACATATTTTCACTGTAAAGGTATTCTAACAACAAAAGATGAAAAACAAAACCAAACACTGCCATAAACCCTTAATCACCAACCCTTAATTTAAGTTTCCTCATAAGAGGTAACAATTGGCAACAGCTTGGGTATATTCTTCATAAGCTTTTCTATTCAACATGTTAGGGAATTTTGGATTTGGGGGATGTATAACTCCACATCTTTTACCTCTCCTTTCATACTTTATGTTTCTGGATACTTTTTTTCTCCTGGATAATAGTACTAGTTAGATATAAACTCTAGTTCATCTGGCCTGAAAAATTAGAAGTTGAGAGAATCTATTCAGTTTTCACTTCACTACACCTTTTACGAAGTGGAAAAAAAGACACTAATCTAGATACTCATATAAAAATATAAATAATCTAAAAATAAAATATTAAAAAGTTTTACATAATTGATATTTTTAGGGCGCCATGAATACCTGAGTCTTGCCTTTACTCATATCCCCTACTCTCTGACTCTAGGAACTTCAGGACTATCAATATTCACAAAGAATAACAACATCACAATAATAATTTTGGAAATATGTTGTGAGCTCATAGCCAAAAGCTGACATCTCCACTAAGCAAGGAAACATATGTAAAGCCCCCATTTTTACTAAAGTTCATTAGGCTAAACTTCATTGCAAGACATTCATACTCCTTTCTCCCTCCTATCTAACCCATACCTAAAATCATATTTCACTCTGGCCACATGACAGAGCTGTTGTTATGAAGCAGGATGACCAACTAAAAAGTGATGGTTCTCAGTAGGTCTCTTTGGGCTTAATGGTTAAATCTATGAATGATCCCTGAGAGGTCTCTTGTCAAAGAGGAGATTAATTGCATAATAGGGAAGTCATGTCCAAATACTACTTTTTAAGTACTTGTTACTATAATTTTGGAAATCTTGACCAAAGGCTTGGGTAGTCCAAGTATTGCTTCTCGAAACATATACTATGTGTCAAGGTATGACTTTTAATGTGTTAACTTAAAGGATTTAACTCTATTTTACTGTCTTTCAAATTATAGCCAACTAAATTTTCTAATATAGAGGGGCTTATAAGATAAATATAATGCAAGAAACTGAAAAATGACTGAAATTTTGAACAACTCCTACAAATGTTTAAAGATGCAAACTGAAATACTCTTCTATTTTAGGTAATCAAATTTATAGGTCCCTTTCATCAAATTTCTTCTTACTCTATTAGTCATAGTCAAAAGAATCAATAAAGGATATGACTTTTCTCAGTAGCTGCACTGTGAATCATCTCCAAATGGAAATTATATGGTTTCTTCAACATCTCTAAGGAAGGGTTATGTAGACTTCTGTATCTTGACATTTTGAGAAGCATAACATAGAAAATTTGAAGTTATATTCTCTGAAAAGTATCTAGATATATATTATAGATTTATATTTTAATAGTAACTTGAGCTATGCTAAGGAATGAAATTTGCCTGTCAAAGTATAAACCTATCAAGACTTGCATTTACAATGTGTAGAAGTAATGAAGTATCCATTAACTGAAGATATTTATCATAAAATTATTCTGTTTCAAAATGCAGAAAAGACAAACACAGATATTTGTCACTGAATATGACTATAATGGTATTTGCTTGGAGAAAATTTTGGATCGACTAAGACATATACTTACTAAAAAGAAAATCACACTAACAAACCTTAATAAAGTTATGCTTTATCGAAATGCATTAAGCAACATAAACTCCTGGTAGATTATCAAAGGCTCTGTAATCACAAGATATTCCCTGCATAAGCAGTTAAGTTTCTTTAAGACTTTTAGCTAAAGAGTTTTAGCATTCAGTCTTCAAGACCATATTAAATATATTCAGATTACTTTTGGAATAGTTGTTTCAACACCTTCCTAGCAATGGTGAGATGACAAAAACCAGTGGTCCATCAGTGATACTCCTTGTTCACAACACTGTGTAATGGAGTTTATAGGGTAATGTACTTCTCTCCTCTAAAGGGGAAGGCAATGGATCAATGATATAAAACTTGAAAACCTAAAATTAAAGTGCCATTTAAACTGAAGGTTTTAATTAAGTGCATCACTGGATTAGCCTTTTGAAAATCATTACCTGATCACAAAGGCCATGACTCTTCATGGCCTTGAACTGCCTATGACTCTTCAATACATATTTTCCCCAAATGATCTGGGACAAATTGGAGCCCAAGTTCCACAAGGGCAGGTTTTCAGTATCTTGAGATGAGCAAAATAAGTTGCCTATTGATTATTTCCAGTTGAAGCTCCAAACATTGTATATCTAAGAGAAGACATTCCTATGTGCTATATGCAATAGATGACCTTAAAAAAATCCATGAGTATAATAAAATGTTTTACAGCACCATAATATGTTGTGTAGCAACAGTATATAGAACAGAAGTGTTGCAAGTATGAAGAAAAAAGCATGAGATAAATTCAGGGTTACATTAGAAAAACCAAGGGCAAAGAGAGGACACGATTTATATAATCATCTGTCTTACATGTCTTTACCGTGACTGATAGATTAAAATGTCTGTGATATTATGCATTTTTAGTAATCATTAATCAGCGCTTTAGTATTTTGAATATTTCTCCTTCACTTGACTTATCTAGGTAATTAGACACATTTTAGGGGTAAAGCTAAGAGGATATTGTGCATTTCTGCTTCCCTTTATAGGTACTGAGATGAGTCAATTTCAATTTGACTTCTTTCATCAGCATCTCCAACCAAGAAAGAAGAGCCACTACCAAGTTCTTTTATGCTTTTGTAACAGGTGACCAGGTAACTCAGACTACTTTTTCCACTGAGAACAATTAAAAAAGCTAGGGGGCTGACACTTAAAGGAATTGGAAAGTGAACCATGCAGTGAAGAATCACCATGCATTCTACAAAACATTTAGAGAAGTAAATTCAAACAAACTTTTTCAGGAAATCAAATAAAGCAAACATTTTCTAATACTTCTGTAAGATCAGAATTATCCTGATACCAAAACCTGACAAACTATAGACAAATATCCTCCATGAACACACACAAAAATTCTTAAAAACCATATGATTATCTCAAAATGTGCAGAAAAAAGTTTTTAGCAAAAGTCAACATCTAATAATGATAAAGAGCACTAGGCAAAACAGGAATAAAGAGTTTCCTAACCTGACAAAAGGCATTTATGAAAAATCTATACCTGATTTTAACCTTAATGATTATACTCAGATTTCACCCCAAAACCAAGAAAAAAAGGCAAAGATGTCGACTCAGTTTTCAATAGCTGTGACTCATGAGAAGTTTCTTCAAGACGCTGCATAATACGATTAAGTTCAAATAGACTACTGTCCCAATAAATCACTACTGAGAAAATTTCCCTAAAGAAAAATGCCCCAAGTGAAAACTTAAGTCCTAAGACCATTGTTTGCATCTGAGGTTCTGTGATTGGTAGAAAATCAGAAACACGTATAGAATAGGGACAGTTCCTCAAACAAGTTGGTACCGAGCAGGCAAATTAGAGATGCTTAGTCCATTAAGAAATAACAAAACATGTATTCAAGTTTCAGTTTTGTCTGTAGTTCGTTGATTTTGAGTAAACCACTTAGGAGACTAGTATCCAAGCCCAGACTACCGAGACAAGTTTGTACCAGCTAACATTTATGCTTCCTTACTGCTCTAAGATTCTGTTAGGTAAGTAATCGGCATTTACATATGTTGATGGAACTAATTTCCCTAATCAGGCCTAAAGCTGAGCAGATGCTATTTCTCCTTTTCATTGCTTTTTCTCCTATGAAAGCATGTAATTCTGCCATGAAACTATGCTGGAAATATGTGGATTTACTACTTTAGAGTCCACAGTTGACCTTGTGACACACATAAAATTGCTTTTTTGAAAGCACCGAGGCTGCATAGATGAGGAAGGAGTTCAGCTCTCCTAACTCTCTTTATGTGAAAAGTTTATGGCTTTAAAAAAATGTCCTCTTTAGTTTTCAGAAAAAAGTTTTTCCAGAATCAAGCTTACATACAAGATCATATAAATATATATATATATATAATTTTACATTGATTTTGTTTGTTGTGCTATTCTATTTATTTTTCAGAGCAATATGCAATCATATCTTTTGTAACCATGGCAAAAATTTTAAGAGCTACAAAAGCACTTTGACTTACTAGATATATTTGTATTAATGAATTCCAATCGTTGTTAATTTGAAATATATAGGATGTTTATGCATTGTCCAAACATTTCTAACTGATTCTAAGGACTTCATACTATATAAGCACTTTATACTGTATTTAAAATTAAAATAGTTATTTCTTTAAACTGTTACTTTTCATAATTCATCTAATTCAATATCTTTATTCTATTATCTTGTTGGGTACATTGATTAGTGTTATGCAAAAATTCATATAAAATCAAGTAAGAACTAAAATTAAGACAGTTATGATCTGTATGAGAGGATTTACCATCATGTACCCTATTCCATTTTGTGGTTATTTTTTCTGTTTCTTGAGCTTCTCAATCTTAGACTCATTTTCATTTTAGAGAAAATACAGCTGCTCATCTGAGCTCTATCCCACCAAGTGCCCAGCCACTGTATTTTGTCTTGACCCAGTGGTACCTCTCCACTCTATGTATAGCAGCAGACCTATGACCCATAGTGTTCTTATGCAACACATGATAAACATTTCCTAGGAGGCCCATATGGCCATCACCATATTCTTTTCCTAGGGGATTTGGAACCAAGACTGAAAGAACTCTTTCAAGTTTTCAACCTGATAAACACTCTTTGGATTGCTGACTTTAGGAATTATCTGAGGTTATTTGTTACAACTTTTTTCACTGGAGGAAATGCTATAGGAGTAGTCCAACGCAGCTCTCTTAAAAGTGTAACTGATTTTTGGGAGAGTTCCCATTCCTCCCACCTGCCTTTAAAAGTAGCAATTACAAATGGATGGTTTTTCTCATCATACCTACAGCACACTTCAAAGTGAGCTACACATATGATCAGCTCCTTTGCAAGTCCCAGGTGAGAAGAATCACTTCATTCTCAGCACAAGCCCTTTATAGAAGGGAATCTTTAGTCTAATTGCTTACCTTGATACACCTGAAACCTTACCTATTGAAGGGCTCAAGTACCAGTGACTTATTTATGTTTCAAACAAGATTGTTATCTGCTGTTCTACAAAGTCTTCTATTTGCTGTTTACTCATTTTATGTTTTTTTGCTTAACCTTATGACAAAGAAAACTGTTGCAATTTCATCTATCATGATTCAAGAAAAATCTGTGAGGATGTCAGCAAAAACTCTTTAACCCCAACAAAATGTGGGCCAGAATTAGAAGACTAGATTTTCCAACTCTCACCCAAACCTCTATAACCTTTTTAAAAAATCACCATCCATTAGCCCTGAAATTTATGAGATGATGTCATTCAGTTTTAAATTCACCAACCCATTTCTAATAAGTTGTTTATGCACATGGTACAATATTCAAATTTGCAAAAATTTATTCTTGAAAGTAATTAACTCTCAGTTGTCTCCATCTGCCAAGATGTCTTTCTTTGAAGCTATAGCTATTACAGTCTATGAAAGCAACACCCACACAAACACAGAGGCATAGGAAGCGATTATTTATTGATTTGTATTTCATTATTTCAAATTTTTAAGTTAAAAAATTGTCTTAAATCAACATTTTTGTGCACGTATTTTCCATACATGTAAATACAACTTTAGAATAAGCTTCCAGAAATGGGATTATAAAGACAAAAGGCATATTTGAAATTTGGAATAGTATTGTAAAATTGACTCAACTAAAGTCAACTTCACACACACACACACACACACACATACATACATACCTTGTAAACCCATATGCTGTGTGTGTATTTTGCCCTTTTGCTCTGATACGAAAAGTATGATGTATTGCATTAGTTTTCTATTGATGTTTTAACAAACTTCCAAAAACTGAGTGGCTTAAAAACAATGAAAAACAACTTACAGTTCTGTAGTTCAGCTGTCCAGCCTGGGTCTCACTGGGCTAAAAGAAGATCAGGGTGTCAGAAGAGTTACATTCCTTTCTGGAGTCTCTAGGGCATAATCTGTTTCTTTGTCCTTTCCAGCTTTGAGATGATGCCCACAGTCCTTAATGCATGGTCCCCTTCCTCCATCTTGAGTAACAACAGTTACATCTCTGCGTGCCCTTCTTCAACACTCACATCTTCTTTTGACTCACTCTCCTGCCTCTCTTTTCTACCTTTAAATACTCTTGCAACTAAATTTGATCCATCTGGATAATCCTGGGTAATCTGCCTATCTTAAAGTCAGCTGAGTAGTAAGCTTAATTCTATCTGCAACCTTAATTCCCCTTTGTCATGAAACAATATATTCAGATTCTGAAGATTAGAATATGGATATCTGTGAGGCAAGGGGCATTATTCTGCTTACTGCATAGATAGATTGAATTTCCATTTATCTTATTTTAAATTAGATTGGTCACATTTTAAAGAAATATTTTGATTCTTGTTGCTTCTTTAATAAAAATTAGTGCCCCATGTATTTAATGTATTTTATTTTCAATGTTATGTAAATGTGGAAGTATAAGATTGGTCATCGAAGTAAAAGTCCTTCAAGAGGCATATCTTTCATCTGATCTTAAAATGAGAAGTTTAACAAAATATTTTAATAAAAATGTCTTGAATATATTATTTATTCAAATATTAACTATAGAGAGTCATTTTGGTACATTTTCTTTCATGGTTATTGAATAAAACCCATTTTGCCTAGTCATTTATTAGCTTTTCAAAGTTGTTTTAAGTCCGTAAGTTTAAGGGAAAAGAATTTGCTGCTATTGATCCCCTTAAGATTAGATAAAGGAAAATTCAGCTTCAGCTGAACTATATCAAATTCAGTTAATTTCCTCCATCCTGGTTTTCAATAGGCTGCAAGGATAGTTTGAGGAGGAGCTGAAAATAACAGCTATCCTCTCGTGAGCTTTAACATTTGCTT
The DNA here is from genome assembly GCF_951394435.1 of Stenella coeruleoalba. Classification (NCBI taxonomy): domain Eukaryota; kingdom Metazoa; phylum Chordata; class Mammalia; order Artiodactyla; family Delphinidae; genus Stenella; species Stenella coeruleoalba. The sequence continues at coordinate 85,310,862 of NC_137148.1, forward strand.
TTAAGTAGACTGAGAATAAATTCAAATGCAAAAGTGGAACATATTTTGAAAATAAAACATTAAGATTTACTGCTTGTATCTTCTATATTTTAATACTATATCAGAAGATTAAAATACTGAAAACTGGTAATATGGTTTATGTTAGGTGAATATGGAAAGTTGATGAATGTGAAAAGTTCATTTATAAATTACAAAGAAAAATATATGCACATTAAAATTCATGTAATTCTTCTGAAAACTACTAATCCACAATTGGTCTAATGAAAAACATATTCTATTTTGTGGGGAAAACTTTTAGGGGGAAAAAGATGTGTGCTAACATCAGTTTAGAGAATACAAATGTATGACCATTTTCATAGTAGGAAAACAAAATAAAACAAGTAAACAAAGAAAAAGAAAATGTAGAAATATGAGTAAGGACATGTTTTATCCACATAAGTACTTATGTACTTTATATTCTGTGCAGTTTTTTGTTTAATCCTCAACACAAACCTGAAAACCAAATACACATTTTGTAATATATAATGTCATGTCCTGAATGAGGTAAAAACTTTAAATAAGGATAAACCATACCCTTATTTATTGGACTAATAATTTTCTGTTCCCTTTAATTTCATAACATTTATAATAAAATATCATATATTTGGTTGATAGCAAATTCAGGAGATTCTTTTACTAGCCAAATAAATCTGTTATTTTCTTGGTGCAACAGACAGAATATTCTTCTTTGATTTATAGTATAAAATTGCAACTTATTATGATAAGTGGAATCTAAAGTTACATTACTGACTACAACTCTAAAAAGGGCTAGCAGTATATATTAATTGTATATGCTTTAAAATAGTTTACCAATTTGGACTGGGTTAAATTTCTTTACAAACATTATATCTTAGATTTATTTTCTTCATTTTCTTCTGACAGAAAACTAAAGTTTAAAAACAAAAATTATAAAAATTTGATTATTTCACTGTCTAAGCTAATCTTCGGTTAATGTCAATTTGAATTAATTCACACAATCAGAAACTACTGTGTGTATTTTAAGATTAAAACAGTGAAAGTTGCCAGAAAGAAAGAGTTAATATTTAGGTACAGTTGATTCTACCTATAAAACCACATAGAAAAGCTTCATTATGGATTCTAATATCTCTGTCAAATTTTTGCTAATGCCTTTATCAATTTTCATAATAAACAAACTCTACATTCACTTACTTTTAATTACTTTTATAATAGAAAGAGGGTAAATTCCAAACATTTGGCCTACAACATTGGATAAAAAGATCACAAAGTCATTGCTTGCTATTATTATATGCTTGCAAGGTATGTGTAAAATACTGGCAGAACTCTGAAAAATGAGATGACATGCAGAACACATATAGCACAGTATTTCAATTAGTATTTTAATTATGCTCTGTGAAATCTAGGGATACTTTTTTATTTCTTAAAAGTAAGTGAAGTAAATCTCATCAGAATTATCTACTCCTATGGATAGCAATTTATATGATAAACCACTTTGATCTACAACTGCGTTGCAAAAAACCAGTTGTCTCACACTGTTCATAGAAGTCAGTAATAGGACACAGGCTGTGAGCTATTAAAACAATAACAGAATATTAGGATGTCTACTAAAATGTCACAAATGAGTACCAGAATTTTATATAATGCTTGTAGAATGTTATAATATTGTAGTGTTTCCTTTTGTTTTACTGGTTAAGCAGTAACTAGTATTGCTAATGTAGTTATGTTTCCTATCATAGAATCCAAGTTGAGCCCCAAATCATAGTATTATATTCATCATACAAAGTGAAATGTTTTCCTATTCTAGAAATGGCTTTTTACTTCTGCATGGTTTTCAAACTGAAAAATTTTGTTAAATTTGTATGTACTATATCTTGACAAAGGACTAAGTATTAAAGCTTAGTAAACTTTGTTAAACTATTTCAAAATGTCAAAATCAAAGCAGCATTTTTTATTGTTAAAAAATTACATAAAGCAATAATAATGTCAGAAAATGAAGAAACTATTATTTCACATGGCCATGAAGTTTTTCTCTAAAACCAAGTTATCTATCATCTTCTTATCAGAAAATTCTTCTTTGCTTTTTCAAGTTCATCACTAGTTAAAGTCATTTGAGCACAAAAAAAATTGTTTTGATTTTAAATGTGAAAAAACTGAACTATTAATATTCAATAATTTTTCAAAAATCAAACTCAGTTTTGGACCTACATTAAAAATAAATTCTAAATTTTTGCTTAGCCATCAGAACAAAGCCACTATTTCTTTTTGATGGTACAGAAATATTTCTGTCATGCTTAGATTACAAGATATTATCAGTTCTATGGACTTTGGTATTGATCAAATTCATGATCAAAATTATTATTATGGATTGTGGGGTGAGCATGAGAAAGTAAATAATTGTGAAGGTGGTTGGGGGGAAAGCATCATAAGAAAAATTAGAAATATTTGAATAAATACATAAATATGTGTAAATGAGGTACAATGCATTGCATTCTATTGGAAGAAGATAAAGTTTAGTTCAATAGACATGGCAGAAAGTTGTCACTTTTGGTATTTACAATCTTCTACAAAATAATAATAGCTTTTGGTCATTTTGAACACTATCTGCTCTTTTGCCCTGATAAAATTCATGAGCAACTGGACAGACAAGCTTCTGAAAATAGACTGGGACAGTTGTCATACTTCCAATAAAAGCTTAATGAAACTTAAAACTATCTCATACATCCAGATGGACTAAGGTTATACTATAATTCTTGCTGTTTCTGTAAGTTACCTCAGTATTTTTCTCCTTTGCCTTCATAATACATTTACCTATTTCTCAAACTTGTATTATACTTAATTAAAACTTTTTATGTCTTCCTCTTTCAAATAAATAATTTTTGCTGAAGTAAATTATATCCTTTTATTTTTCAAGAAAATAAAGAAGCATACTGAATTAAAAGTGAATGATCTCTTTACCCTTTCCATATTTTTAAATTTAAAAAAGTTATTTCATTTAAAAATTACCCCAGAGTAAACGATAGCTAACAATTCCATACTTTTTCTTCTTTAATATCTAGCATAATATAAATACAGGTAATTTAGGTTTGGACTCTGGCTTTATGTCAACAGAATAATACTGAACTATTCTTTAACCTCCTTTAATCACATTATACAAAATCCTGGAAATTTTCCCATGCACATAATTATGAATTGCACCCTTCTTTATAACTTGTGACTTGACTTCAAATGATTTTTTTTTCAAATTTGTATCTCACATTAGTAATGTTTGGCAAACCTAGTTGTCTCCTTGCTTGTTGACCTTCTGCTCTTGGATATCCTATGAGCTAGTCAATTTTAACGTCTAGGTGTTCCTCAATCTCTTACTGTCACTTCTGCACTGCCGAATAATTTACAAGGCCCTACTTAATTGCTCATGACTAAAACCTTGTTGTCTTCCTTGATAGATCTACCAATATTTTTCTCTCATATCATGACCCTGCAATGTTCAATAGATCACATTTTATTAATGAGTATATCATCCGTAAGATTCTAACATTTCCTGTCTCTCATATCACTTTAGTGATCTTTTTGCAGTGGCAATAAATTGACAGGCCATCATCAAAAAATTTTAAACACTATTACTACTTTCCATACTTCGATACATCAAATCTGATTAATGCTTGCCGTGGCCCTCAGTTTAAAAAAAATCTATCACATTTAATCCAGTGAATCCATTCTTTAAAGTGTTAGCAATAACAGATCACAGATACAGTGTCAGGACAAGTAGGGACATTTTCCAAATTGTAATTAATACCAATACTTATGACAAAATTTTATTTTATTAACTGTTATCTTAACCTTCTATGCTTAGTTTAAACCTGTTCTCATAGAAATTTCAAAAAGGCCTAAAGCATTATCCTTAAGCATCTGATGTCTACATATATATTCAGGACAGCAATAAAGCTTTCAGTTAATGCTCCTGTGATACATTAAAAAATAAAAATAATTGGGCTTATCTGATGGCGCAGTGGTTGAGAGTCCGCCTGCCGATGCAGGGGACACGAGTTTGTGCCCCGGTCTGGGAAGATCCCACATGCCACAGAGCAGCTGGGCCCGTGAGCCATGGTCGCTGAGCCTGCGCGTCCAGAGCCTGTGCTCCACAACAGGAGAGGCCACAGCGGTGAGAGGCCTGCGTACCGCAAAATAATAATAATTTTAGTTAAAAAAAAACTCTTTAAAAAACAATTATATCTTTTGCTGTGAATAAAAATACAATCATTGGAAAATGGGTCCAAATAAGTCAAAGGAAAATTTTTAAATTTGAGGTTCCTACACAGAAGTCAAGATTCGATAGGCTAGAAAATGACCATTGTAGATTTTTGAAGAGGATATCATGGAGATATGATTTTACTTAAAGTACTCAAGTATCATTGAATAGATTGATTGATATGGACAAATGTTGATTCAATAGATCATTAAAGTAATACAGAGATGATACACTATTACAATTTACAGAAAAGGAGAAAAAGTGGGAAGTTTAAGAAGTACTTCAAATAATAAAACAACAATAATACATTGTTGCAGAAAAGGTAATTGTCAATGTCTAGAGAAGGAGGAAACAACTGCAAGGGTGATATATTTGCTGTTCATTTGCATCAACTGGACTCTATCCTTTTAAAACTGTTTTTCAAGGAAAGGGAATTGATGATACCTTGCATCATCTCTTGGTGTGCCCTTCCTGTCTATCCTGGGGTTGATACTGGGTTTGATTCATTGTTATTTATATTCACTTATTCAATTAGTTTAGACTCTAATTCCCACAGATTGCGGAAACAGCAAAGTAAAATAGGGAGGGGGCAAATTATCTTTCTTTAGCTAATAACCATAGTAACCCTTTATATCTTCTTAAATATTCTTTCTAAAAATGGTTATTTTTAAGTCAGATGTACATAGAATGTATTTTGCATAAATTTGTAAAGACCAGGGATTGTTTTAAACAATGTTGAATGATAAAGCTAATTGCTCAAAGAATGTTCTAAAAGGATTATTTTTTTTTCTGTTATTAGATGTAGGTTTTTCTATAAAATTAGTCAAAACTACTGTTTATATTCAAGGTCCATTTGTTTAATAAGTTACTATCTTGCTAATGGAGTTCCTTTAAATGTATAAAACTAGAATAGTGATTGGCCACAAGTTTAAAATATTGTTATCTTTATATAAGCTACTTTTTAATGAACTTAGGTTCATTTATCTTTTGGGCAATGTTAAAGATGTAAATACACTACAACTGATATGCAAGGAAAATATTACTCACTGTATTTCTTGTGGATATTGAAAATGACTTGGTTTTCAGACGTTTATTAGCTCAAAATACTGAAAGTATATGCTGATCTTCCAGAAACCCTTCTATTTTCACATTTCAAAAGATAAATAAGGACTAATGGTCTGTGAGTAAATATATATATATATATACATACATATATATATATATATATATATATATATATATATATATATATATATATATATATAATCTCTTTTGGTTTTTTCCACCATTTTTTTCTTAAGTTTTTACTCATAGCTGCATGAGGAGCAAATGAAAACTTGCTCTTATATATAAGCTTATATATAATATAAGCTTTAAACTTATATTGTGTTCAACCTTAAGGATATTATCCAAGTCTTCCTCTTAGGTTGCTATTTTCACATCTCAATTTCTAATGAATAAAAGCATCTTTACCCATCCAGAGTCTTTTTAATATCCTTAGCCTTTTTGTGCTTGTTGTTTCATTTTTTATTTAATAGCTGTTACTATTCAGTGAACAAATAATTTCTAGTTGTTACTGATGGATGTGTTTTCAACTGATAACCATAATGATTACACGTTTCTTATATATATAATGCAAGACAAGAATTTTAAAATTGCCTCACGAAAAATAATATATACAGTAAACACATAGGAGCATAGATTGTCATTAGGTTTGATCATTTATTTACATGAAATTATCATAAACAAAATTCTTTTTTATTTTAACATCTTTATTGGAATATAATTGTTTACAATGGTGTGTTAGTTTCTGCTGTATAACAAAGTGAATAAGCTATACGTATACATATATCCCCATATCCCTCCTTCTTGCATCTCCCTCCCACCCTCTGAATCCCACCCCTCTATGTGGACACAAAGCACTGAGCTGATCTCCCTGTGTTATGCTGTTGCTTCCCACTAGCTGTCTATTTTATAATTGGTAGTGTATATATGTCCATGCCACTCTCTCACTTTGTCTCAGCTTACCCTTCCCCCTCCCCATGTCCTCAAGTGTATTCTCTACGTCTGCGTCTTTATTCTTGTCCTGCCCCTAGGATCTTCAGAACGATTTTTTCTTCTTTAGATTCCATATATATATGTGTTAGAATACAGTATTTGTTTTTCTCTTTCTGACTTACTTCACTCTGTATGACAGACTCTAGGCTCATCCACCTCACTACAAATAACTCAATTTTGTTTCTTTTTATGGCTGAGTAATATTCCATTGTATATATGTGCCACATCTTCTTTATCCATTCATCTGGCAATGGACATTTAGGTTGTTTCCGTTCCCTGGTTATTGTAAATAGAGCTGCAATGAACATTGTGGTACATGACTCTTTTTGAATTATGGTTTTCTCAGGGTATATGCCCAGTAGTGGGATTGCTGGTTCATATGGTAGTTTTATTTTAAGTGTTTTAAGGAACCTCCATACTGATCTCCATAGTGGCTGTATCAATTTACATTCCCATCAACAGTGCAAGAGGGTTCTCTTTTCTCCACACCCTCTCCAGCATTTATTGTTTGTAGATTTTATGAGGATGGCCATTCTAACCAGTGTGAGGTGATACCTCATTGTAGTTTTGATTTGCATTTATATAATGATTAGTGATGTTGAGCATCCTTTCATGTGTTTGTTGACAATCTGTATATCTTCTTTGGAGAAATGTATACTTAGGTCTTGTGCCAATTTTTGGATTCGGTTTTTTGTTTTTTTGATATTGACCTGCATGAGCTGCTTGTAAATTTTGGACATAAATCCTTTGTCAGTTGCTTCATTTGCAAATATTTCATCCCATTCTGAGGATTGTCTTTTCATCTTGTTTATGTTTTCCTTTGCTGTGCAAAAGCTTTTAAGTTTCATTAAGTACCATTTGTTTATTATTGTTTTTATTTTCTTACTGTAGGAGGTGGGTCAAAAAGGATCTTGCTGTGATTTATGTCATAGAGTGTTCTGCCTATGTTTTCCTCTCAGAGTTTTAGTGTCTGGCCTTACATTTAGGTTTTAATCCTTTTTGAGTTTATTTTTCTGTATGGTGTTAGGAAGTGTTCTAATTTCAGTCTTTTACATGTAGCTGTCCAGTTTTCCCAGCACCACTTATTGAAGAGGCTGTCTTTTTTCCATTGTATATTCCTGCCTCCTTTATCAAAACTAAGGTGACCATATGTGCATGGGTTTATCTCTGGGCTTTGTATCCTATTCCATTGATCTATATGTCTGTTTTTGTGCCAGTACCATACTGTCTTGATTACCATAGCTATGTATCATACTCTGAAGTCAGGGAGCCTGATTCCTCCAGCTCCGGTTTTCTTTCTCAAGATTGCTTTGGCAATTCGGGGTCTTTTGTATCTCTGTACAAATTTTGAAATATTTTGTTCTAGTTCTGTGAAAAATGCGATTGGTAGTTTGATAGAGATTGCATTGAATTTGTAGATTGCTTTGGGTAGTATAGTCATTTTCACAATGTTGATTCTTCCAATCCAAGAACATGGTATATCACTCCATCTGTTTGTATCCTCTTTAATTTCTTTCATCAGTGTCTTATAGTTTTCTGCATACAGGTCTTTTGTCTCCATAGGTAGGTTTATCCCGAGATATTTCATTCTTTTTGTTGCAGTGGTACACGGGAGTGTTTCCTTAATTTCCCTTTCAGATTTTTCATCATTACTGTATAGGAATGCAAGAGATTTCTGTGCATTAATTTTGTATCCTGCTATTTTACCAAATTCATTGATTAGCTCTAGTAGTTTTCTGGTGGAATCTTTAGGATTCTCTATGTATAGTATCATGTCATCTGCAAACAGTGACAGCTTTACTTCTTTTCTGATTTGGATTCCTTTTATTTCATTTTCTTCTCTGATTGCTGTGGCTAAAACTTCCAAAACGATGTTACCTATAGTGGTGAGGGTGGACAACCTTGTCTTGTTCCTGATTTTAGAGGAAATGGTTTCAGTTTTTCCCATTGAGAACAATGTTGGCTGTGGGTTTGTTATATATGGCCTTTATTATGCTGACGTAAATTCCCTCTATGCCTACTTTCTGCAGGGTTTTTATCATAAATTGTTGTTGAATTTTGTCAAAAGCTTTTTCTGCATCTACTGAGATGATCATATGGTTTTTCTCCTTCTGTTTGTTAATATGGTTTATCACATTGTTTGATTTGCTTATATTGAAGAATCCTTGCATTTCTTGGATAAACCCCACTTGATCATGGTGTATGATCCTTTTAATGTGCTGCTGGATTCTGTATGCTAGTATTTTGTTGAGGATTTTTGCACCTATGTTCATCAGTGATACTGGCCTGCAGTTTTCATTTTTTGTAACATCTTTTTCTAGTTTTGGTATCAGGGTGATGTTGGCCTCGTAGAATGTGTTTGGGAGTGTTCCTCCCTCTGCTATATTTTGGAAGATTTTGAGAAGGATAAGTTTTAGCTCTTCTCTAAACGTTTCATAGAATTAGCCTGTGAATCCATCTGGTCCTGGGCTTTTGTTTGTTGGAAGATTTTTAATCACAATCTCAATTTCTGTGTTTGTGATTGGTCTGTTTATATTTTCTATTTCTCCTTGGTTCAGTCTCAGAAGGTTGTGCTTTTCTAAGAATTTGTCCATTTCTTCCAAGTTGTCCCTTTTATCGGCATATTGTTGCTTATAGTAATCTCTCATGATCCTTTGTATTTCTGCAGTGTCAGTTGTTATTTCTCCTTTTTCATTTCTAATTGTGTTGATTTGAGTCTTCTCCCTTTTTTTCTTGATGAGTCTGGCTAATGGTTTATCAATTTTGTTTAACTTCTCAAAGAACCAGCTTTTAGTTTTATTGATATCTGTTATCGTTTCCTTCATTTCTTTTTCATTTATTTCTGATCTAATCGTTATGATTTCTTTCCTTCTGCTAACTTTGGGGTTTTTTTGTTCTTTTTCTAATTGCTTTAGGTGTAAGGTTAGGTTGTTTATTTGAGATATTTCTTGTTTCTTCAGGTAGGATTTTATTGCTATAAACTTCCCTCTTAGAACTGCTTTTGCTGCATCCCATAGGCTTTGGGTCATCATGTTTTCACGTCATTTGTTTCCAGGAATTTTTTGATTTCCTCTTTGAGTTCTTCAGTGACCTCTTGGTTATTTAGTAGTGTGTTGTTTAGCCTCCATGTGTTTGTATTTTTTACAGATTTTTTACTGTAATTGATATCTAGTCTCATAGTGTTGTGATCAGAAAAGATTCTTGATATGATTTCAATTTTCTTAAATTTACCAAGGCTTGATTTGTGACCCAAGGTATGATCTATCCTGGAGAATATTCCATGAGCACTTGAGAAGAAAGTGTATTCTGTTGTTTTTGGATGGAATGTCCTATAAATATCAATTAAGTCCATCTTGTTTAATGTATCATTTAAAGCTTGTGTTTCCTTATTTATTTTCATTTTGGATGATCTGTCCATTGGTGAAAGTGGGGTGTTAACATCCCCTACTATGATCGTGTTACTGTTGATTTCCCCTTTTATGGCTGTTAGTATTTGCCTTATGTATTGAGGTGCTCCTATGTTGGGGGCCTGAATATTTACAATTGTTATATCTTCTTCATAGAGTGATCCCTTGATCATTATACAGTGTCCTTCTTTGTCTCTTGTAATAGTCTTCGTTTTAAAGTCTATTTTGTCAGATATGAGAATTGCTACTCCAGCTTTCTTTTGATTTCCATTTGCATGGAATATCTTTTTCCATCCCTTCACTTTTATTCTGTATGTGTCCCTAGGTCTGAAGTGGGTCTCTTGTAGACAGTATATATACGGGTCTTGTTTTTGAATCCATTTAGCCAGTCTATGTGTTTTGGTTGGAGCATTTAATCCATTTACATTTACAGTAGTTATCGATATGTATGTTCCTATTATCGTTTTCTTAATTGTTTTGGGTTTGTTACTGTAGGTCTTTTCCCTCTCTTGTGTTTCCTGTCTAGAGAAGTTCCTTTAGCATTTGTTGTAAAGGTGGTTTGGTGATGCTGAATTCTCTTAGCTTTTGCTTGTCTGTAAAGGTTTTAATTTCTCTGTCAAATCTGAATGAGATCCTTGCTGGGTAGAGTAATCTTGGTTGTAGGTTTTTCCCTTTCATCACTTTAAATATGTCCTGCCACTCCCTTCTGGCTTGCAGAGTTTCTGCTGAAAGATCAGCTGTTAACAATATGAGGCTTCCCTTGTATGTTACTTGTTTTTCCCGTGCTGCTTTTAATATTTTTTCTTTGTATTTAATTTTTGATAGTTTGATCAATATGTAGCTTGGCATGTTTCTCCTTGGATTTATCCTCTATGGGACTCTCTGTGCTTCCTGCAGTTGATTAACTATTTCCTTTCCCATATTAGGGAAGTTTTCAACTATAATCTCTTCAAATATTTTCTCAGTCCCTTTCTTTTTCTCTTTTTTCTTCTGGGACCCCTATAATTTGAATCTTGTTTCGAATGTTTAATCTTTTCCCAGAGTTCTCCAAGACTGTCCTTGATTCTTTTCATTTTTTTTTCTTTATTCTGTTCTGCAGTAGTTATTTCCACTATTTTATCTTCCAGGTCACTTATCCGTTCTTCTGCCTCAGTTATTCTGCTGTTGATTCCTTCTAGAGAATTTTTAATTTTCATTTATTGTGTTGTTCATCACTGTTTGTTTGCTCTTTAGTTCTTCTAATTCCTTGTTAAATGTTTCTTGTATTTTCTCCATTCTATTTCCAGGATTCTGGAATCTCTATGATCTCTAGAGTTAAGGAGATGTAGCTATGAGTCCCAGAGGCCACAGTGGTACAAGTTCACAGGACATGTATGAAAGAGAAGGGAGCTGAACAGAATGAGAACTCCCAACATCTCATGAAAGTCTTCCTCACAGCATCAGACACATAATATTAATGCATAGAGGAAACTAGACACCACTGAGTAAAGAACCACCTGAATGATTAGAGGGAACAATTCCAGTCTCACACAGAATCAGGAATAGTTCCTTTTCCCAAAGACCATAGTGGAGAACCTCAAAATTTATATGGAGCTGTGTAGAGCAGTGGTCCCCAATCTTTTTGTCACCAGAGACCAGTTTTGTGGAAGACAGTTTTTCCATGGACCAGGGGGGAGTGGGATAGTTTTGGGATGCTTCAAGCACATTAGTTTTGTGCTTCAAGCACATTACATTTATTGTGCACTTTATTGTGCACATTACATTTATTGTGTACATTTATTGTGCACTTTATTTCTATTATTATTACATTGTAATATATAATGAAATAATTATACAACTTACCATAATGTAGATTCAGTAGGAGCCCTGGGCTTGTTTCCCAATTGATTTATTATGGTCTCTGTGCAGTCAAACCTCTCTGATAGTGATAATCTGTATTTGCAACTGCTCCCCAGTGCTAGCATCACAGCTTCAGCTCCACCTCGTATCATCAGGCATTAGATTCTCATCAGGAGCATGCAGCCTAGATCCCTCACTTGCGCAGTTCACGGTTGGGTTCATACTTCTATGAGAATCTAATGTCACCACTGATCTGACAGGGAGCAGAGCTCAGGTGGTAATGTGAGCAATAGGGAGTGGCTGTAAACAGAGATGAAGCCTCACTCACTTGTCCACCACTCACTTCCTGCTGTGCAGCCCGGTTCCTAACAGGCCATCGACTGGTACTGATTCATGGCCTGGGGATTGGGGACCTCTGGTGTAGAGTACTCAGAAGATTATGCCTCAATAGTGGGAGAAAATATTCCTAAAAGAAATGTTGCTTTGTTTCTACCTAAGAAACTTAAAAGTAGACACAAAAATTAAAGTATAAGAATTGCAGGATTACAAAAAATTCAGTTTCCCAGAATAAAGCACAAGAATATGCATAAGAATACAAAAACATTTAGCTCCCAATAATGGGAGCTAATTAAATTAGATATCAGATATTAAATTAAAATATCTGATATCTAATCAAAAATTGCCAGGCTTGTAAGGCAATAGCAAAAGCTGACTCATAATGAGAAAAATAAATCAATTAAAATAATCCCAGAAATTTCACAGAGCATAGAAGTAGTAGACAGGGAGAGTCAAACAGTTATTATAACCTCATTCTACAAATTCAGAAAGCTAAAGGAAAGGTTGAATATGTTAAAGACATAGAAGACATAAAAAAGACCCAAATCAAAATTTTAGAGATGTGGACTACAACATTTGAGACTTTTAAGAAAAGAATTAAGAGTGAGACAAAATTAATGAGGATGAAGACATAGCAATAGAAACTATCCAAATGAAACTTGGGATAAAGAAGAAAAATTGACTTGTTTATAGTGGGATAATATACATGTAATTGGAGTCCCTGAGGAAAGAAGAGTTATAAAAACTTTGAAAAAACAATTTTGAAATATAAAAGTTGTTTATTTCTTAAAAACTTGTTTTTGAAAAAAAATTGATGCAAATTATAAGTCCATAGGACTAAGAAACTCAATGAAACAGCATATTAAATGTGAAAAGAATTAAACAAGGTATTTCATAATCAAATTATTTAAAACCAATGAAAAAGAGTAAAATCCTAAAAGCATCCACAGAAAATGATACTTATTTACAGAGGAACTAAGGAAAGCATGACAGCAGAATTTTGTTGGAAAAATCATAAACCAAAATACAGTGGATAAATATCTTTAAATATCTTCAAAAAAAAAGAAAGAAAAAAAGAAACTATAGACTTAAAATTCTAGAAAAAGTGAAAATATCTTTCAAACTGAAGGTAAATTGAAAGCTTTCAGATACACAAAAGTTGCTTAGTTAATTACCAGAAGACTTGAATTATAAGGAAGGCTGACTAAAGCTCTTTAGGCAAAATAAATGATACTTAAATTGGAAACAACCTGGAAAAACACAAAATATGTTCATTGTTATTATTTACATCATATTATAGTTAATTTACTGTTAAAAGTAAAAATAATAACTGTGCATTATGAGGTTTATAAAATATGTAGAAGTAAAGTGAATGATAACTATAGCACAAAAGTCAGCATGGGAGAATCTTATAAGGTTTTTATACCATACATGAAATGGTATCATGACTTGTAACAAAAATCAGTAAGGTCAAGAAGATAAAGAGCTGCTTGCAGAGTGTAAATTAATATGCTGCATCTGTCACTGAAATTCTTGATTTAAAAAAAAAATCAACTGAATTAAGCAGTGATATAGTAAATTTACCTTGTGGAGCAACATATTATCTCATCACATGATAACATTCTGAGTATTACTTGTAATTAACAGAGTTAACAAGAAATAAATTTTAAATAAATATAATTAATGTGTTCAAGAAAACAAAGGAAAATATATAAAATATCAGAGATTATTGGAAAACCAAGAGTCCTCACTTTGCATCACTGTACTAACTGAAACAATGTGTCCTTGTTTTGCACAGTTCCAGTGACTAGAGAGTTGGGCAATGCAAAGACACAGTTCCAATATGCAAGAGTTTAGTTAACCATACTGTGTAAAAAAGGAATGTCTTCATATAAGAAAAGGATTCAAATGGAAATTATAAAAGTAAATAATATAATGCATCAGATTATGAACTCAGTAGATGGGTATAAAAATAGTATATATAGCCAACAATATTTTACTGAAATGGAAGATAAGTCAATTAAAAAATTACAAACTGAAGCAGAGACAAACAGAGAAAAAGTAATAAATAGCGAAGACCATAGAAGACATGTAGATCAGAGTAAAAGGTCTAACAAGTTTAATTGGAATCACAGAAAAAGATAAAACAGAATTGAGCAGAACAATATTAGAATAGGTAATGCCTGAGAAGTTCCCAAAATAGATGAACAGTATCAAGAAGCTCTGTGGATACCAATCAAGATAAATACAAAGAAGACCACATGCAGGCACATCTAAAAGAGTATTTTTCAAACCTTACGTTCTTAAAAATATTGAAGTCCCCAAAGTGCACTTTTTTTGCATGAATTGCATATGTATACATGTTTAATGTATTAGAAATTAAGGCAGAAATATTCAAAATACACATTCATTTAAAAAATACCAATATATTCATTATGCTAATGTAACAGAACATATATTTACAAATTATAACTATATTTTCCAAAACAAAATATAATTACTGCTATAATTGCTTCACATTTTTGTAAATATCTTTCATATCTGGTTTATTAGAAGATACCTGGATTATCATATCTGCTTCTAAAATCAATCTGTTATATTATTTTGGTAGAAGTATATGAATAAAATCTGGGCTTAAACAATTTTGTTGTAAGAAAATGGAGGAGAATTGGATAAGAATAATCTTTTCAGATAAATGGGGATATTTTTCCTTAGTAAATAAAAAATTGACAAGTATTAGTTTTATAAGGATAGTCATAATATGGAATATGAACGAGTATTACCAAATTTTTTGTATTCTATTACATTCAAATCCAATGACCCAATTTGCACTTTGCATGGATCTTATATCTATGCATTCATCTTGTAAAATCAAGCATTAGTCACTTTGGAATAACAGCCAAGAACCAAAGACAAAGAGAAAAATCTTGAAAACAGTCAGGAAAAAACCTTCATTGGAGAAATAATATGGAAGAAATCAGAAAACAGTGGATTTGCATCTTTAAAGTGTTGAAACAAAATTTAAGCACATTCTTCAGCAGAGGTAAAATGATTCCAGATAAAAATATGAAAGTGCATAAAGGACAGTATAAAGTGCATAAAGAGTATTGTAAAGCTTAAATACACGGGTAAATATAAACAGATACTGACTGTTTAAAATAATAACAGTAGTGTTTTATATGCCTCAAATATACGTAAGTTAAAATTCATGGCAAGAATGAAACAAAAGAAGTGAGTAGAATCCATGAGAATAAAGGCAAAAAAAAAAAAAAAGTACCTGCATTACACTTGTATTACTCTCAATATTTGTATAACTGTCATAATGCAAGGATGCATATATAATCTCTAAGTTAACCACTAAAACCAATTTGAAAACACGGAGGGAAACATTACAAATAAAAAATAATTGATTAATTCTGAAACAGGAAAAAAGAATCTTGAGACATGTATATCAAGTTAAAAACCTGTTATAAGATGATTAATTAAAATATAAATACAAATGAACTAAATAATCCAATGTCTTATATATGAAGCTGAATTTATAGTTATTCTGCCAAAGAATAATGACATTTATTTTGAGTCTTGTTTTTTTTCTTCCAAAGGTAAGGCTTATTCAGAATTTCACTCCTTGTTTACACATTCTTATGCACATGAGGAGAATATACAGCTATTTATAATAATGATTAATATATTTAAAATGCCATGCTAGATAGTTGGAGAAATAATGCATGTACAAAAATAACTATGTTATTACAAGGCAGAACATGTTAGATGCAGTAAAGATTGCATCAATGTTTTTTCTACATATAGTTTAAGACTAGTGGCATCCTATACAAAAAAAGGTTGATGAGGTTAAAGGTACAATCTTGCCTTGAACTAGAGTTCTCTTTTTTGCAACAAATGTTTAGGTTGACTTGGAAGCTGAAATTTACATCTTTTAAAATGGCTTTAAGTTAACTAAGTGCACTAATGAAATTAGAAACCGTTTCAAGAGAGTCTCAAATTTTGCTGCAAAGCCTAATCATGCACTTTAATGCAGCTTATTATTTTTTTTTGTTATATTTTCACATTTGTTTATGGTCAGACATTTCAGTAGCCAACTCCTTATTCATCCTGATTATCTTATCCTCTTCTGGAACTAAATCTAAAATGACATATGGTCAGGCGAATTTTCAATTTCAGTTGCAAACTTGTTCACGGGAACTTTAAAAAAAAACACATGAATCTTTCAGAGAAAATTAGAGTCAAGAAAAGCTTCACCAAAACTGCTGCTAGTAAAAAGTCACTTATAAAGAGATCTCACTGCAATAATAGCGTATGTGGAGATTAAAGAAGATCCCTTATTTTCCCAGGAATAAATAATACTTTATAAAATTGCTTTCACATCTGGCAGTATTAATAACTTTTCAATTAAATTAATTTTGAAATGTCTTTATTTTGTTAATCACTTATTATTAATAGTAAGAAACCAATATTTACTAAGTACTGTCTGTCAAAAATAACCAAAAAATTCACTTTTTTATATTGTCTATTTATTTTTATGCCATTGTAAGGAAAGTATCATTATTATCATTTTATAGGTGAGGAAACTAGGGCTTAGGTACAGTAAGGCAGATAATATCAGCTTCTTAATATGTAACTGGAGTGAAAATTCAAACGACAATCTGAGTTCATTGTGTTGATTTTTACCTGTCAATTAAATGACATGTATGAAGAATAACAAGTCTGTGAGCCAGAAAATAGCAATAGAAATTATCAAAATAATTCACATTTTAATGAGAGAGAGAATGTGATGTATCTAAAATAAAAACCAATTTTTACCCTATAAGTATTATAGAATTCAGTTAAATAGAAAAACTAACAAGAATGAAAACACATTTTTTCAATAAAAAGCAAGGAAATAAATTTATAGCTACCTCTTTTTTTTCAAATTCAAAATTTATTTATTGTAAAAATTAGAAAACTAAAAACAAAGAAAACCTCTTTAATCTGATAAAATGATAGCAAACATCCTGTTTAATGGGGAAATACTAAAAGCTTTTCCCTGAAGTTAGGAACAAGAGAAGGATGCCAGCTATCAACCCTTTCTATTCAACAGTGTACTAGAGTTCTATGATGTAAGGCAATCAATCAACCAAGCAACCAAAAGAAAATAAAAATATAAGCAATGAAAAGGAACTGATAATACTGTTTTTATTTGAAGATGTATGTTATGCTAAAAATCCAAAATAATATACAAATAGAAGAAATAAAACAAATAAATGAATTATACAGCTACCTCTTAAGTAAGACATTTTCTGGATCACCGGTGTTGAAGGGCACAGCTTTTGATAAGTCACTAGTTGAACATGCAGTACATTTGTCATGTAAGAATAAAAAGGAAATAAAAGTAGAAATTCCAGGGAATAAGTCAGGGACAAAAAGAATCCTCTTTCTGTAGTTCAATCAATGAAAATCTTAATGTAAAGTAGATATGCAAGGAGATATGCAAGGAAAGAGGTCTAGGAATTGGAGACTACAGTAAACTCAGGGATATGATACAGTCTCAGGTATTTCTGACATATCTAACAGTCATCATGATCATGAAAATAATGATAAAAATAACTACTATTATGAGGGATACCTATCATTGAACCCAACTTAATGCAGTGTTAAGCATATAGGTTCTTGAGTCTGAAGCCCTAGGTTTGAATAAAGTTCTGACACATATTATTTCTGCAACACAAATAAACTTTCAATTAAGTTAATGCTGAATTTTTTTTATTTTGATAATCATTTATTATTAATAGTTAAAAAATATTTACTAAGCATTATGTATCTGTCCAAATCACTTCACTTTTTCTGTCTCAACTCCCTACTTCTTGAAAGCATTAATCCAGCCAAAGTACTCAGGTGACTTGTCTGGGTCTCACTGGAAAAAAGACTCTGTAAACATTTACAACAAATTCACTGTCTTCGAGACCTCACCCTAGCATAAAAGGAAGAAAGCTTGAGTAATCAGTTTTAAATTTAGACTATAAAAATATGTTTATACTCAGTAAATTGTTATACTACAAAGTGGGTCAATATCTAACTAGAAGTCAGAAGGCTTGTTTTCTAGACTTTCTACTTCTAGTCAACTTCTCTGACTCTTTGAGGAAATAATCCTGCTTGAAATGATAACAATGCCCTTATTTCTCACTCTTTAAGAATCCCTGTTTTTCTCCTTTTTCTTCTCTCCTACTTAAGAGGGCAGAAGGAGAGTTGTGTTTTATCTACACTCTGTGATTTTGTGTCTAGAAACATCTATGGAGATGGTAGACATTGATTTGATTCCATTTCTGAAGCTAAAACATGTACCTTTTATCTGATCAAAGGGAATAAGATATTCACAGTGATCCCTGCTGGCTTTGACTCCAAATTATTCATGCAGACAAAAGGTAATAAAAGGTTCAGATACTTTGTAGATTACTTAACCTAAAACTTTCATATTTTAAAAGAGAAAAACGTGGCCCCCAAGATTAAGCATATAGAATTTCTGAATGGTTAGTGAGAAATCAAGGTCACAGCTATTGAGTAGAAGGTCTGGAAAGGGTCTCCTGAGTTTTAGTTAATAATGGTTCCATTTTTCTCAATGTATCCTAGTTACTGATAGGAGAAACATACTTCCACAGACTAATTTTAAAATAAATTAATATGTGTGTATGTGTACCTACTGTAAAATGATACCATAAATTATAAATTTTTGAATTCTAAAGATCCACCATTATTTGAATATATAAAATTGAAAAAAGATAGTATGCATAATAAAAGCTCCCTAATAAATATTTATTAAATGAATAGAGGTACTGTGTATCAATGCTTCTTAGTAATGTTGTATGCAATACATGGAGAAATTTGGAAGCATATCAAGATTTCATAAAATTTGAATTAAAGACATATGTTCTAACAGCATCATATTTTAACATGAATAGAATAGAACCTTTACAAAATTCAAAACACACATTATTTGGGAAAACTTCATATTTTTCTTAAGTAGATTATTAAAAGTTAAATTATAAAGTTTTAAAGCCAGTCATTTAACTTAATTTAACTAATAATTGTAAAAAGTTATCAACATTAAGATACATATAACCTGTAGAGTTGTGTATATTTTGGCTATATAGAAATAATAGCAGTTAAATATCTTCTATTATAGCCATTTAATTTTAAATAATAATCCACAAGTATAGAATTGTTTATATTTTAATTAAAATTCTTAGTAATTAAGATATAATAGTTTCCAAAATATATCTTCTATCTGAATCATCACAAAAATAAATGAATATTAAGACTACTTTTTAAAATTTATTTTTAGTTTTCCAGAACTTGATAACATATTTAATCTCTGATATACTTTAGAATTTCCTTTTCACATATCTCTACCACATATTATTTAAATGAAGTAAATAAAATTTCAAGTAAGATTTTGGTTACAGATTCTTTCACTTCCCATTGAAAAGCTTATTAAAAAGATAATAAGATGGACATTTAAATACCTTTGAAACTAGAAATATCAATACAAATCTTCCTGTTTTCAGTGGACTATCTACCTTCCAAGGAATGATGAAGAAGTACTGCCATTTAGGAGGTGAACAGGCAAGAAGAAAGAATTTTTATCTCTATCCATACTTTAAATTATTCACAGAACACATGAAATTACATCATGTCCCATAATGTGCAAGATCAGATTTAAAAAATCACATGTATTGGTCCCAAAAAAGTGTTTTTATCCTTAACTTGTTTTTTTTTGCGGTACGCGGGCCTCTCACTATTGTGGCCTCTCCCGTTGCGGAGCACAGGCTCCAGACACACAGGCTCAGCGGCCATGGCTCATGGGCCCAGCCGCTCTGCGGCATGTGGGATCTTCCTGGACCGGGACACAAACCCATGTCCCCTGCATCAGCAGGCGGACTCTCAACCACTGTGCCACCAGGGAAGCCCCTTAACTTGTATTTTTTAAACTCTAAAAAATCAATAAAAGATTTTGTCATACAAAAACAGGCAAAGACCATGGCCAGATGATAATCTGAACAAAAACACAAATTGCTAGCAAACATGAAATATTCAACCTGCTAGTATTAAAATCATTCAAAAGTAAGGCAAAATGAAGATAATTTTTAGGGCTCTTTTTTTTGTTGTTGCTTTTAAGAAGGCATGATGAAACACATATTCTTACATACAGATACTGGGATTCTAAAACATAACTTTCTGGAAAGCAATTAGACATGTATATCAAGAATCTTGAACTAGATACACTTTTTTGGTTCAATAACTTCATCCTATAAATCATTTAAAAAGTCGTTTCAAGACAGTGAAAGGGATTTATATTCTATAATGTTCCTACATGTTGGAAAAACATCTAAATGAAAGAAAGAAAGAAAGAAGGAAGGAAAGAAAGAAAGAAAGGAAGGAAGGAAGGAAGGAAGGAAGGAAGGAAGGAAGGAAGGAAGGAAGGAAGGAAGAAAGAAAGAAAGAAGAAAGAAAGCTAAGTAAATTGTTATTCATAATTGGTAATGTCAGTATTTTCAAAGAATCTGTGTTGGTATTAGTAAATTTATTTAAAAATGAAATGTAGACAAGAGAAGGAAGAGAGAGAATAGCATTTCAGATAGGACACTAAGTTTCTTAAATTGCAAACTTTATAAAATATTTAAGCACAAGAATAACATTGCCCAAAGCAGTATGGTATTGCCATAAAAAACAGACACATAGGTCAGTGGAAAATAATAGAGAACCCAGAAATAAATTCACAAATATATGATCAACTAATTTATGACAAAGTAGCCAAAAATATACAATGTGGAAAGAACAGTCTTTTCAATAAATGGTGTTGGGAAAAATGGACAACCCCATGCAAAAGAATGAAACTATACCACTACCATAAACCATACACAAAAATTAACCCAAAATGGATTAAAGACTTGAATATAACACCTGAAGCCATAAAACTCCTAGAAGAAACCATAAAACTCCTAGAAGAAGACATAGGTGGTAAACTCCTTGGTATCAGTCTTGAATATGATTTTTCAGATTTGACAAAAGCAAAAGCAACAAAAGCAAAAATAAACAAGTGGGACTACATCAAACTAACAAACTTCTGCACAGCAGAGGAAGCCATCAACAAAATGAAAATGCAACCTATTGAATGAAAGAAAACATTTGCAAATCATATATCTGATAAGGGGTTAATATCTAAAATATACAAAGAACACATACAGCTTAATATCAAAAGAATAAACAATCTGATTTAAAAATGGGCAGGGGATCCCAATAGACATTTTTCCAAAGAAAACATACAGATGACCAACAGGTACAAAAAAATATGCTCAACATCTCTAATCATCAGGGAAATGCAAATCAAAACCTCAATGAGATATCACTTCACATCTGTTAGAATGTGGAGGAAAGGAAACCCTTGTGCACTGTTGGTAGGTATGTAAATTGGTGAGCCACTATGAAAACCAGAATGGAGGTTCCTCAAAAAATTAAAAACAGAACTACGTTTTGATCCAATATTTCCTCCTCCGGGTATTTATGTGAAGAAAACAAAAATACTAACTCCTAAAGATATATTCACTGCTACGTTCATCACAGCGTTGTTTACAACAGCTAAGATATGGAACAACCTAACTGTCCATTTACAGATGAATGGATAAATAAAAAGTGGTATGTACACATGATGCAATATTATTCAGCCATAAAAAAGAATGAAATCTTGCCATGTGCAACAAAAAGGATGGACCTGGAGAGCATTATGTTAAGTAAAATAAGTCAGACTGAGAAAGACAAATACTGTATGAATTTACTTATAAAAGAAAAAAATGAAAAAAAAATGAGTTCAGGGGTGGGGGGTGGGGACTGAACAAAATGGGTGAAGGGGATCAAAAGGTACAAACTTCCAGTTATAAAATAAATAAGTCATGGGAATGTAATGTACAGCATAGTAACTAAAGTTTATAATACTGTATTCCATATTTGAAAGTTCCTAAGTGTTCCTAAATCTTAGAAGTTCTCATCACAAAGAAAAGAAAATTTGGCAACTATGCATGGTATTGGATGTTAACTAGACTTATTATGGTGATTATTTTGCTAATTATACAAATATCAAATCATTGTTGTACCCCTAAAATTAATATGTCAATTATGTCTCAATAAAAAATTTAAAACATAAAAATAAATAAAACAGTGCCTGGCATTTAGTAGGCCCTCAAAACAAAACAAAACATAAAGAATAACATTGCTTTTCTAGTGAAAAGCTTGTGACTTTAATTTATAGAAAACTTTATTTTTACATTTATTAAATTTATTTCAAGTATTTATATAGTTCAGTATTAAAAAGTTAATAAAATTAGTGGTACACAGTTATGGAAACAATGAATTCATTAATATTCATTTTAATGAATATTAAAATCAGTTGTAATGAAGTACAAAAATCTGTTTTATATATAATTACAAAGAGAATGTATTAAAAAAGTTTTAATAATAATATACCCTTCATCTTGATTTATGATATAAATAAAACTGGAAAAGTGATTAGATAAGATTAGTTGAAAATACAGATATAATATTGCCTTTGCATATATAGAGTTTGGACACACTTTAAACATTAAACAAATAAAGAAATAGTAAGGCACTATTTCATACGCAAAAATCCACAGGATTTACACTTCCTATTCTCTAAAAAAGACGAAAGCAAGCAAAAGAGAGGAAAAAGAGACTGAGAGAAAATAATGGAAATATGGAAAAAGCGTAAAACAAGGTTACAGAAATATGAACATATTAATTAACAAAATAAATATACATTCAAAAGACTGTACATTGGGCTTCCCTTGTGGCGCAGTGGTCGGGAGTCCACCTGCTGATGCAGGGGACGCGGGTTCGTGCCCCGGTCCGGGAGGATCCCACATGCCGCCATGGCTGCTGAGCCTGCGCGTCCGGAGAGGCCACAGCGGTGAGAGGCCCGTGTACCGCAAAAAAAAAAAAAAAAAGACTGTACATTGAAATGACATCTGAATACTCATGAGTCCGTTTCTTCTTCCTACCTATATAACTAAAATCTCAAGGGAAAGAAAAATGCAAAGAAACATACTAAGAATCAAAATGAAGATGAAAACTTATATGTCCACATGGGGGGTGTGTGGAATAACTAACAACTGTCTCTAATAACCTACCAGTCTATTTTTGTTGTTCTAGTCTTAATTTTTGGAGTTTTCCAAATTTTTGGTAATGAGCATATGCAATTTTTTAAATCAGAACAAAACAATCTTATAAATTTGTTCAATATCCCTTGGTGTAAAAAATAGGTATTTCCCACATAAAAATCAATCTAAGCCTGATCTCTCATTTACAGGGTGGAAAGATATTCAATATCTGTTAATATTTGGGAGACCTTTGGACTCTGAAGTCTAGTCCAGACTAGAGAAATTTGGGAAGGTCATTCTTGTATTCAGTTTTTTCTTAACTATTGAGATTCTTTGTCTAAGATTTTGTGGTCCCTTTTGAAGGGTATCTTCACTCCCTCATTCTAAGTTTGGACTGGGAGGTATTCTGCTATATATATACAGCCTCCTTACCCAAGACACATAGTTTTACCATGAGAATAGGGCTCAAATTTCCCAAATCCCAAACTTCCCATGTTAGTCTCAGGGAAGCTAAACTTTGTTTAATTTACTAATTTGCCCTTATTCAATACACAATACCAGTTAACATTCAGTCCCCAACCCCAGAGTGGGGGATGCTTATAAACTTAGGAAAGGGAGACTCACCTGTCAGATGGATGAGGGACACAATATGGTTACAGAGTCAGTCATATAAGGCATCTGCAAGTCAAAGTCCTGTAAGACCCCTCTATTTGATGGAATTTGGAGAGGTCCTGGGAAAAATGGGCAGGAGAGGTGCACTCAGGGCCTTTGGAGTAGTGACTATTAATAATACCTGTGGAAATACTTTCAGAATGTAATACCCAGTATCCACACGTACTTGTTGGAGATCAATTTTTCCCATCCATATTGGACTGAGAAACTCAATTCCCTTGAATGAGTCTGAAAAACAGTCAACCACTGAAATAAAAAGCAAAACAATCATACCAATCAAGTCTTTTAAAAATCTTACTAGCTTACTCTGATTTATTTTGCAAATGATAAAATAGACAACCCCAAATTTAATTTAGATGTCATTTATAATAACTCCTTAACTTTCTGTTTAAAACTTAAATGCAATTTACATGGTGATGGGATTACAGCATCTGATTTTTCTGTCATATATAAGGTAAAATTAGAACACTCAAGTAGGCCTATGTTCACCTGAAAATAATGTTTCTGTTCACAGTTATTTTAGATTTTCCTGCTGAATTACAAGTGTGGTCTAAAATGAAAGCATAAAAGTTTTTAGGAACATAATTTTAAATATTCATTTCATGTCATAATAGTGTTTGTAAAAATCAGAATATTTTGAGACATTATTCAATTGTTTATCATTCAGTGTTTGTGTTGTCCCTATGAATGATGAAAATGTCTGTTGGTACTTCCACATCCCTTAACTTCAAAATGGAACAATTTCAAATGATTGAATATAATGTGTGTCTAACCATGAAGAATCTAGAGAGTGAGGTGTAATATGGGATCCTAGAACAGGATCAGAAAGGGTGAATTTTATTAACAATTTTTCTCTTGACCCCAGTCTGTCGATTTAACCTCACTGTTCCCCAGTATTGATATTGGTACCAGTGTGATTAATAATATAGGAGTTAATATTATCTAGATAGATCAGCAAATGTATAATACCAGAATTTCATAGAAAAATTACCTTAAAATAAATATAAACTTACACTTACCCACCTAGGTAAAAACAAGGAAAAAGCATAGATTATAGGCTTAAATCTAAAATAAATGTCTAGAATTTTAATAAACCATCCTCCTTTTTACATGTTTTAATTCTCTTTCTCTTGGTGTTCCAAATATATTCTTTGAATTTTACTTTGTCGCTGATGACAAATTACAAAAATAACAACTGACCTTACAACCACCAATTAAGGCAAACTCCAGGCAACCTGACACTTTGGTTCATTTTCATTAAAAGAAAACATAATTTGGGAGAGTAAATTAGGCTGAAATTAATAGCATAGACATGTAATTTCCTTAAAGATTTTGCATATCTAGAGCCTATAAATAGGTTGCATGCAAAATGTATACTAAAATAATGTGGCTCGAAATAACACAGCTTCAGCTTTACTATCCTGCAGTAATCATGGCAATGATCTAATAGACTTAACATGAGAAAAAATGTTTTATAAAAACTTTTCAGTTTTCTTAATGCTACATTTTGCCTCAAAGCATCAGAAACATGCACAACAACATAAATCCTAGTTACATTTGAGCATTTTGAATTAAAATGCAAGTGTCTAGGAAACTAAATGTAAATAAGTCAGAATCTCCTGGTAATATGCTCTAGTCTGTTTCAGTGTCTAAGGTCTGGTCTGATAATCTCTGCCTAATCCACGGAAACTCAAGAGAATTTTTTGTATTTTAATGTATATAAGAGTGCTTTGCTATCAGGAGTGCAGTGTCTATTTTTGTGTACAGAGATATTTTTAATGTGTATTTCCTGGTCTCAACACTAATGGTTCTCCTTCAATAGCCAGTGAACATAGCCAACAAACAGCATGGATTATATATAGGCTTCTGCCAGTATACTTGTTCAAAACCCAGCAAATGTTAGGGCCAGGACTGCTCATGGTGACATCATTAAAAGAGTGAAAACATGAGAATGACTCAGGGTCACTATCCTGTCATGGAAATCAACTGTGCTTGTCTAGTGAATGGGTTCTAGAACAATCTACTTAGGTTGATGGAAAGGTTACACATGCCCATCTTCCTACATGACCCTTGACTTAAAATTTTGAGGTTTTTCCAAATTATATCTATGTCTAACATAGAACATGTGACACAGTAGAATTTATCCCAGTCATGGATGAATGGCTCCATGCTGCAGCCATGCCTATATCCAGGTTGCAGAAAACTAATGAAAGAAACCGAGAAGAAAGTATACAATGTCTTTGTGAATCCAGGGACTTCAACTTCAGTTGAGTCCTCAGTGCTGCTACTTAGTCTTCATTTTCATGGTTTGTTCTCATTCACATTCTACCCATCAGTATATCAAAAGTTTTTCTCACACCTTTGAATGCCAATTCTTTTGCCTCATCCTTCAGTCTTAAGGAGGACTTTCCTTCTTAACACTTCCTTCTAAGAATGAGAAAAGTGTCAGAGGAGATATTACCAAATGCTCTAGATACAAAGGAACACACCTCCATTTCCATACATGTCTCCTGAATACCATTCCTTCACATATTCAAAAGGGTTTATCAAACTATTAAATTTTCAATCCTTTCCTCTCTCTCTCTTATAGTTCTTTGTCATTAGTTTCTGGCATAAAAACAAATATTACAAAAACATCCTTTAATCCTACATACTCCTCAAAGATATTTGTACAGGTTTTCTCTATTTTCCAACCTTCCCTTTATTCTTCATGCACTACACATTTCTTAGTTTCTTAGTCTATAGAAACTACTCTTATCTAAGACACCAATCACTCTTTCTTAGTTCTCTTTACACCTCATTTGAATTTAGACAGTATTTGGCACTGTTAACCATTCTTCTTCCATAAGTCACTATAAATTCTTGCCTTCTATAGCACCATACTCCTACTTTTCTTACTAGATATTTGACCCCCTTTTTCATTCTATCTTCTGGTTACGTTCTTTCTTTGCCATTTTAATTTAGGAACATCTTGGAGATCAACTCCAAGTGCTCTTCAGATCTCATACATTCTCCTTATATAATCTCATCAATCATATATATAACTGTAGTTATCAACTACAGCAAGGGTCAGCAAACATATTCTAGAAAGAGCAAGAAAGTAAATAATTTAGGTTTGTGAGCGATATGATCTCTGTCTCACCTATTCAACTCTGCTCTTGTGGTATGAAAATAGCCATAGACAATACATAAACAAAGTCTATGATGTGTTCCAATAAAACTTTATTTACAAGGCAATTGGCAGACCAAATCTGTTCTACAGGTAGTATTTTGCACACTAGTGTACTATAATCTTGTAATTCACAAAATTTATGAGCTTCAGAACTGAATTAGTGAAATAACCGGACACATGATTCATTTTACTTTAGTCAGCCACATCTATTTCACTCACTGTGCTGGAAGCAGTGATTTCATTAGTTCTTTCCCGTTTAAA
This sequence comes from Stenella coeruleoalba, assembly GCF_951394435.1. NCBI lineage: Eukaryota > Metazoa > Chordata > Mammalia > Artiodactyla > Delphinidae > Stenella > Stenella coeruleoalba. The sequence goes on from NC_137148.1 coordinate 85,338,033, forward strand.
AGCCTTCCATATCTCCTAATTTGCTTAAACATTGAACATGGTTTACCCTTAACTGTCACTGCTTCCCTTGGACCTAACTGTTGCCAATTTTATATTTCAACCTATTCTTGAATAATAGCGGGAATCTTTCTTATCTGTCGACTATTTGTATGAAATTTTATCTGTTTTCATTGAGGGATCATCTGCTTTTTATTCTTTTCTTGTCTGTTTTTTACTTTTAAATTTGCTTTTGTTTTTGTTTTCTTAATTCCTAATACCAACCCTTGCATATAATGACCATTTAATAATTTCTTTGCAAATGAATAAATTTTTGTTATACATTTTATAGAAGTCCATAGTCTAATAAACTCACACAAAATACATTAAGATTAAGCTGTAATACTTACCTCGCAATTAATTAAGGGTGATACTGGAAGGCTGAGTTCCTAGAGACACTTATGTAATTGTTCATTATTCTATGTTAATCAGAGTATACCGCTTTATGCAAAATGTTTAATATTTAAAACCATTTGTAATACTTCTGTAATTTTTACTGGGAAAGATAAGAAGAAATTTGGTATTTATTCATTAACTCTATGAAGTTAATTTTAATTATATAAAATTTATTTCCATTTTTATACAGCCAAACTGGAAAACTAAAATAACATTTTCTGTATTTTTCTTTTTTTATTACTGTTAAGAACATCTTAGTTCTGTATAACACCAATTGCTTGAATGTTCAATAAAATAAAATGTGTTAATTTTTTTTCACTTTACAATCATTTAAAATTTATTATTTGGAAGTTCTAATTTATGTTATCATTACAAATCTTCCAAGAATCTATAAATTTTCATACATGGTGCTACAATAAATAACTACTATGTGTTCAGAATATTCCAAATTTCTATTTGTACTTTATCCTGGTATTTTGCTTTAAAACATATTTCAAAAGTGGCTAACACAAGGAGTCCATAAAAACCTGGGTAATGTTGTCTGTCTAGCTAGATAGGCAGTTGCCCATAAACTGAAATTTAACACCATCAGTTAATTATCATTTAGGCTTTGGTTCCCAGAATTGTCCTATAAATTTAATTTGTTTATTATAGATAGATTAGAATTGAGTACACTAACATATTCTGGCAAAGTCACAAGAGACTAATATTTAAAACAGTATACCCACATATTAATTTACAATGAGAGTCACAACTGCTAGTTAAACTGGTATTTAACTTGCTATTTCTCTTGACAAAGAAATTTCATAAGAATAATATTTGGTGAGCTTGAAAACAGAATATGGGAATTTCTTTACATGAGTTGAATGTTCAATAGGAGTAGACCATGATTTACTTATGGATTAATACTCACAAGAAGGTAGCCAGCCTCCAAGGAAGAATATGTTACTTTCTTAGGAGAGTACATAATTTTTTAACATTTATTAGATTATATTGAGACCCCATTAGACATATGTTCCTCCTATTTGCCTGCAAGCTCCTCAAGCACTTTTAAAAATCTGTCTGTAAAACTGGAAAATAACTCTAGCAGCCAATCCATAAATGTTGAACTAAGCTTGACGGTTCTAAAATGGGCTCACAAATGTTAGCCTCCTGAAACTTCTACACATCATATTCTTTTTTAGAATTCACAATTCCGTTTAAATATTATAGACTCTGGAGTCTTGGGACCAAGAAATCATTTTTACACTGTTTATGCCAAAATTTCAATAGCATATTTAATCATGGGATCATTTTTTAGCTGGGCATCTAATAAATAGAGCTCACAACACAATAATCAATTGGTTGGATCTGCCTCTGGGTTATGCTTTTTAAGGATATATTTGCTTGTATTTAGGATATTTAATATAAATTTAATATATTCATTTTTTTCTTAAAAAAATGTTGATTTGCGATACTGAGTCCACATCCAGCATGACAACAATCAGATGGGGCTGAATATTAGCAACTTTTAGAAAGAAAATACAGAGAATAAGAATAAACTTTCATGTTCACCAGAGTTCTTAGCACTCCTAATTGTATAGTATTTGTCCAGACTCATTCACTAATGATATTATCTGGTAACTGTGTTTGTGACCCCTGTAATTCAATGATATCAGTTAATAAAGTTTTTCATGGTACTAAATTTTTTAAACAACACAGTAGATAATCTCTAAGATTTCTTAAAGCACCAAAGATATGACTACATAAAGCTTGAGTTTTCTTTAATTAGATATTATGGCATACTCGCTAAGTCTGATGTAGACTTATTTTGCCTGGACTACAAAACCAGGTTGATCTTTTCTTTGTAAATACAGTGAAATATTTTTTCTTTAGAAAAATCAAAAATGATGGAATTCCGTAGGGAGGCAAGGAAAAAAGCATGCTGTAACAGTGATTGAGGATCCCAGAGTAGCTGCCCAAGACAACTGCTAAGGCTTCTTTTGTCAAGGAGGTTCTGCTAGTCTCAGATAAGTACTTTGCTCTTAGCTTCAGAGGATAGAGGTAAATTATGAAGATGAACTTGGGTACATAGTCTTCTGTGTTAGTTAAGGTTAAGACCAGAGGTCTCAAGCATGGAGGTTGAATCCTTGGTTGTCTGTTTTATCTTTGGTTATGATCCAGTCATGTGGGACTTTGAGAATCTTAGAACTGTTGATTAAAATGTATGTCATATCTAACAGCATAAGAAAATATGAAAGAAATGACTGTAGGCATTCAAAAGAATTGAATAGATAATAGTCACTCTTTAAATCAAAATATATAGTGAGGTAAGTGGAATTGATTTTGTTATTATCCTTTTTTCTTACCTCCAGGTAAATTTTGTTAAAAATCAGATAAGTGTTGCAGGATTAATTTGTTTTCTGTTGGAAAAAAAGTGCTATTCTAATTATGGAAATATTTTTCATTTCAGCAGCTGAGATATGAGAGAAGACAGACTAAAAGATGATAAAAGAACAGTCAGGTATTCTGGAGGTAAACCTAACAGACTGATCCTACATTTTTCATCCTTCCTGCTTTTTGCCTTGTTTGTCCTCTCCTCCCTCCCTCCCTCCCTCTCTTCCTCCCTCCCTCCCTCCTCTTTCTTTCCTTTTCAGACTAGATTTTTCCTGTGTGTCAGAACTGGTTTGGGGCATTGACAGTGAGATTGTGCCTTGCAGGCATTTAGAAAGTATTAGAAACGGCACATTCAAGGCTGACCAACTGCTATATACCTCATCTGCAATTTAGCATATACAGAAAGGCCTCTGGTTAGAATCAAGGGACTATGTCTTCCCATTTTATCTTTGGCTGTTATGAATGACCCAGAATTGTTTTTGAATACTGAAATTTCCCTGGGAATGCCCTGTGGCAATCAAAGACACAGAAAACTAATGTTTTCTGTAATATTAATCTCTGTTAATTATATATTTCCTCAGAAGTTTGAGTTACTATTGTGGGTAAAGAAAGGAGGCTGAAACCTGCATGTTTTCAGTATTTCCAGGAATGGGACAATAATAGTTAATTTAAGTAGTGCTGTTGATCAATTCAATAATTTAGTTTGAATTGTCACTTTCAAAGAGTTCATTACTTTCAACACAATTGGACTGTAAAGTAAAAAAATATACATAGTCATTAAAACAGAAGGAATATTAGCCCTATTTTACCTTTGAGTTACATAAATAAGTATTCAAAAACAGCAGGATGTTTATCAGACATAACTATATATGACACAATGTTATGGATTATAGGAGGAGATAAAGGGAACATTCTTGAATGATAGAGATGGTTATATACCCATCATAATCTCAATTAAATTTGTCACTCCTTATTTAATAATAGTTAAAATCTGAATACATAATGATTGCTATTGAAAACTCATTTTTTAATACTGACCTTTAAACTTGACCAAATATTAAGAGAAAATTAGCTACTTGGATTGTGTGAGATTTTATAACTGACCCTATTTTAATAAACAATTGATACACAATTAAACAAATAATTGATGAAAAGCAGTAATGGTGGCTTGCCACATAAATAATTAGGATATAATTACTTTCAAATAATTATTTTCGAATAGTAGTTTTCAAAACCAAAGAGCATATTAGTTTAAGCATTGATAGATCAGTATTTCAATTTGAGGTTAAACTTTCTTCAGTCCCTAAAATGAAATCCCATATGAATTTAGTTTAGATGTTGCTATTAAATATTTTATGGAATAAAATTCATTATATTTATTTTAATAAATTGAAAGTATACAACCAAGTTTTTGTTATACTTGAACATAATTTAACTGTGAATAGAATTATATATAGGTCATGGAAGAGGTTATGAGTTAAATGTGCTTTTAAGTTTTTTTATTGAGGCAATATTCATATAATATTAACCATTCTAAAGTGAACACCAAAGTGGCATTTAGTTTATTCACACTGTTGTGCAACTACCATTCTATCTAGTTCTTTTATAGACAGAATTGTCCCACCAAATTCATATGTTGGAGCCATAAACCTCAATGTGACTGTATTTGGAGATAGAGCATTTAAGGAGGTATTCAAGGTTAAATGAGGTCATAGGGTGTGGCCCAAATTCAATAGGACTGGTGTCCTTATGAAAAAAAGAAGTTATACCAGGAGTGTGCATGCACAGAGAAAAGGCCATGTGAAGACAGAGAGAGAAGGTGGCCATCTGCAAGCCAAGGAGAAGAATCTCACTAGAAGCCAACACTTGTCTGCATCTTGATCTTGGACCTCCAGCCTCTAGAACTGTGAGAAATAAATTTCTATTGTTTAAGCCACCCAATCTGTGGTTTTTTGTTATGGCAGCCTGAGTGGACTAATATAAGTTCCAAAATATTTACATCATTCTAAAAAGAAACCACATACCAATTAAAGAGCTATCTCCTATTCCCTCATTCCCCCAGTCTGTGGCAACCACTAATATATTTTCTATCTCTATGGAGTTACTTATTCTGGATATTTAATATAATATGAATATTGTATGTGAACTTTTTTGTCTGGCTTTCTTCATTAACATAACTTTTTTGAAGTTCATCCATTTTGTCACATGCTTCAGTACTTTCTATGGGTTTAACTGTGTCCCCAAACAAGACATGTTGAAGTGTTAATCTTAAGTAAAACAGAATGGGGACTTATTTGAAGATAGAGCCACTGCAGATGTAATTAGTTAAAGTAAGGTTATACTGGAGTAGAGTAGACCCTTAGTCCACTATGACTGGTGTCTTTATAAGAAGACAATGTGAAGATACAGGGAGAGAACACCATGTGATGACAGAGTCAGAGATTGAAATTACACACTACAAGTCAAGGAATGCCAAGGATTTCTGGCAATACCAGAAGCTAAGACACAGGCATAGAAAGGGTTCTCTCCTAGAGATTTTGAGAGAGTGTGGCCTTGCCAACTTTTTGATATCTTCTAGCCTCTAGGACAGTCAGAGAATAAATTCCCATTGTATTGGGTCACCCAGTTTATGGTACTTTGTTATGGCAGCCCTAAGAAATTAATACAGATTTTGATACTGAAAGTAGGTTGCAGCTATACAAATACCTGAAAATGTGGAAGTGGTTTTGGATTTGGGTAACGGTAATGAATGGAAGGGTTTTGAGGTGCATAATAGGAAAAAACCTAGATAGCCTTGAGAAGACTGTTCATAGAAATTTGGATGTTAACAATGATTCTAGCAGTCTCAGGAGAAAAAGAAGGCTATAGAGGAAGCTTCTATCATCTTAGAAAATACATATATGATAGTGAACAGAATCATAGAAAAATAAATATTTTAAGTTCTTAGATGAGTTCTTAGAAAAATGAATATTAAAAGTTCTTCTGATGAGATCTCAGATGGAAATGAAGAACACGTGATTGGAGACTGGAGAGAAGATGATCCTTGTTATAGTGGCAGAGAACTTGGATGAATTATGTTCTACTGTTTTGTAAAAAGTAGAATTTGTAACTGATGAACTTGGATATTTTCCTGAGGGGATTTCCAAGCAAAGTGTGGAAGGCATGGCCTGATTTCCCCTTGCTGCTTATAGAAAAATGTGAGAGGAAATATAAATTGAAGAAGAAACTGCTAGGCAACAGAGTCTGCACTTGATGATTTATAAAATTATCAGCCTATTTGGAATACCTTGATCTAGAGATAGCCTTAAGTCTGTGACTGGACAAACATTTGAAAAAGAGATTTTGCGTAACTTATGGAATCAATTGTCCACCTCAGCAGAAGCCAGGAATAGAGATGTGTTTGTCCAGGAAGAATCTGTGGAAAATCCTTGTATCTAATGGTGTGGATTTCCACAATACCCACAGAATACAAATAAGGAATGACCAAGGTTTTTGAGAATTTTGTATCAGCAGAAACACTGCCAGCTCATTGAAAGGAGCAGAGATGGGATGAAATAAAAGAAGAATGACACTGAGGGCACAGATTCAAGGACCTGGGCCAACATGACCTTCTTGGTTCTGGAGAGTGGAGCCACCACCCCAGGTGTCACTCAACTACATCTTCACATTGCTTTCTTCCGTGTGTGTGTGTGGGTGTGGGTGTGGGTGTGGGTTTGTGGGTGTATGTATGTGTTCTCCCTCTGCATCTTTCTTGTAAGGATGACATTTAGGTTCATCCAGATAATTCAGGTTTTTCTTCTTAATTCAAGATCTTTAATTTAATCACATTTGCATAGATGTTTACACACACACACACACACACACACACACACACCCATAAGGTGATATTTATAGTCTTCAGGAATTAGGAAACAGACAAATCTTTGGGAGCATTTATCAGCCTACCACAGCTGGATTTCCTCATCAAATACATTTTCAAGGAGGACAAATGGATAATATACTATATGAGCTCTAATTTGAATATAAGTAGCTGCTAATGTTCAAATGGCTTTTATAAATATTATGTCATTTGTTTTAAATTTATTACATTGAATAGCAACTTCATTGGTTATAACTTTCAAGAACCATGACTTTCATGTTTCTCCTAAGCACTGTGTTTTTACTAGCATGTACTCTGACAATGACTATGGCAAAAAAGAAATTAAGAAGAGCTTAATTTTTGTCCTTCTAAGGTTTTTGACTCATATATATGTATATTATATTTCAGATAAACTATTATTCAATGTTTTTCTCTCTTGCTGGATATTTTTTACAATATAGATCTATATATCTAAAATTTTACCTCTATCTATACATAGAACTATGTTAGATCTACAGTTATACCACAAAAGTTCTTGCATTCTGTAGATTTAGGTCTTCACTTATAAAAGTTTTCATCTATTCTATCTTTAAATAATTATCTCTTTCATTGTATTTTAGAAAAATTTTCATTTGCTTCATATATTTTCTTTCCTTCTCAGTGACATCAATTATTTCTTTATATTTTACATTCTTAGTTATCATTAACAAGAGTTACTTATTTGTCTTTGTTCCTTTATACTTGATTTGTTTGATTTATTTTTTCTCAAGCTGGTCTTCTTGTCACCAATTTCATTTTCAATAGGATATATTTTACATTCCATTGTTTCCAACAGAGTTCTTACTTACAAAAAGTGTTTGTTATAATATTCATTGTAACTACTAAGCCCTTTACCTCATTATTTTTCAATTCTCGATTTCTTGTGATATATTTTTATCAATTTTTTAGAGTCCATGTTGTGTTCTATGTGTTTAGAAAATAGAAATATTTTGAAATGTCTTTGTTTAAGGGTGTATCTTATGTATATTTTCAACTCTCTTCTCCATGCTATGTTCCTTTTATTTTGTGTGTGTGTATGTGTGTGGAAGGGAATTTATAATCTCTGTGAATTCCGTTTGGATCATTCTTGTTTATTAGTCATTTTTAAATGTAGATCATTCTATTTGGATCTTTTACCTTCATTTTTTGAGTTAATATTATGAAAAGGATGCTCTAAGAACATACAAAGTGGCAGGCATGACAGTTGAGATATGCAACCTTAGAACATTTTCTCATAGATTCTATCATCTTTTTCTTCAGCTTCCTTCAGATATTAGCTTTTCTCACCTTAGGTAAGAATATGTCCTAGATAGTAAGACACAAATATCTTCCTCACTCTCATCATTATATCAGCAAGAACTCTTGATACAAAAAAAGAAACTTCCATTACTATTCTGAGTAATTCAACCTTGTATAAATCTTATGTAACAGTTTACTTTTATGCAGCATACATACAAACAAATTCACTTTTTAAAATAGGTACCTAGTAAAATGTGTCTTACTATTTCCCTACTATTTCCAATTCTTGTCACACATTTGGAAAAATATATGAAATAAAATCCAACGGTGAAGGAAATCTGTCTAATAAGTATGTTTTAAAAATTGTGGAAATACTTAGCATAGCTTTTATGGTCCCTTGTTTGTGTTGATTGAGCAGTCCCAAAATAGCATTTCCCATACCTGGAACTAAAACAAAGAATCACTATATCTCTAGTAACTGAAAAATCTTATGTAAACCAAGGTCTGAGAGAAAAATAGATAATATATTCAAAAGGAGGATCAAAGAGAGTTTAAAAGAAGGGGCTATTTAAAGTTGTAAGCAGGGTTAAGAGGAACCAACAAGGTATGAAGCTAGAAATAGCAGACCTTTACCAATCCTAGGTCTGAGGGGTTTGAGGAGGAAGTATCTATAAAGGGGGAAAAAACGATCCAAAGGACTTTCTATCCAACCTCCATTTTCCTGCAAAGCATAATGTCCAAGAGGAAAAAAGAACAGCTGATGCATGTGATAGTCTCCAGGGAACAGAACGTTGCCAAGAATGTGGATTGAAGATTTGAAGGGACAAATGGAGAATGGACAAAGTCTGATTTGTATGGACCAGAACCTGATTCGTATTTTAGTTGCATTATTGCTAGTCTTTATGTGTCTTTACTTCTGTATTCTACAAGAATCCAATCAATCCTTGCTAGTTAAAACTGTGGTATTGCTCACAATCTCATCTATTCAATAAGTACACATTGTTGATGGTAATGATAACATCCTCTAAGATGGTCATCGATAATAAAAAGAAAATTAAATTATTATATTAATGTCTGGATTAATGATGTATAGAATTGTCAAAACAATTTGTATACTTACAAATTTGTATATTTTTTCAGCAACTGTTTATGAATGCTCACTTTATCCCAGTCACAAGTCTAGGAAGAGAGGAAAAAAGAAGCATAGAATTTAAAATTAAGCCATGCTACCAAGAAGCTTTCATTTGCAGTCAGTGATAGCAGACAAATCAAGTAGTCAGACAAATAACCCAGGCAAAGAAATGTGTAAGAGCAAAGCCCCCAAGTAGAAAATAACTGTATTTGTCAGATGGATAAAAAGGAGGGTGTTATCGATGAAATATAATGATCAAGAGAGACTATGCTACAAAATAAAATGTAAGAGTCAGGCAGGGGCCAGACCATGAAGGACATTTATTATAGGCTGTGTAAAAATACTTGTAACTTTTAAAAACCCAATTGGAAACTATTGAAAAATTCTTAAGCAGAGAAGTATTAATATCTGTACTATATTTTTTAAAGTAGTTGGATAAAGTACTCTGTCTATGATGGAGGGTAAAATATGGAAGCAAAGACTTAAGAGGACATGGTGATCATAAAGAAAAGGAACGAGAGCTGCTACAAAAAGTAGGGTAGCAATAGGAACGTAAAGTGAACATTTTAGAGATATATTTAGAGGTAGAACTCCCAGAAGAATCAAGAACACTGCCTTGGACTTCATCAAAATTTAAAATGTCTGCTCTTCAAAGACTTCATTGAAAGAGGAAAAGACAAAGTACTTGCAAATGATATACTTGATAAGAGATTTATATTGAAATAAACACAATCAAAACTAAACAATAAGAAAACAAGAAACTCCATAAATAAATTGGGCATAATTTATTTATTAGTGAATTCCTAACTTCAACAAAGAATATGTACGAATCACAAATATGCACATGTAACTGCTAAACATCCTTAGTCATTAAGAAAATGCAAAATAAAACCATGATGAGATACCACTATATATTCATAAAATTGGCTTATATTAAAAAGCCTGACCATATCAAGTGCGGACAAGGATGTAGAGGAACAGGACCTCGTAAGACTGCTGGTAGGAATGTAAAATGTTAGAACCACTTTGGAAGAGTTTTACAGTTTCTTAAAAATTTGAAAATACAGCTTTCATATGCTCCAACTATTTTATGCTAAAATATTAACCCTAAAATGAAAGAATGAAAATTTATGTCCATACAAAGATGTATACACAAATGTTCACAGCAGCTTTTTTTTTTTTGGTAGTAACCCCAAATTCTAAACAACTTAAATATTCATCATAAGGTGAATGTATAAAAAAATTGTGCTATGCCGCATAAAATACTACTACTCATCAAAACAAAATATGAACAATTGATGCATGCAACAATATGCATACATTTTAAAATAATAATATTGTATAAATGATGTCCAACATAAAAGTTTATACTGTATTATTTATGTAAGATTCTAGAAAATGCAAATTAATTTATAGTGACAGAAGTAGTTCAGAGGTTGCCTGGGGGCAGGGATTAGGGTTGGGGGAGAAAGGTTGAAAAAAGAGTGGGAGAGAGACTCTGAAGGGGGAATGAAGAGGATTTTGGGGTGATGCATGTATTTATTATCTTGGTTGTGGTGATGAATTTGAAGGTAAAGCCATATGCCAAAACTTGTCAAATTGTACACTTTCTACATGCCCAGCTTATTCTATATTAAGTATGCTGTTAAGAAAAAAATGCCTATTTTTTGCCTTCAGCCAGTGAGTGGATTATGTTGGCAGTTTCTGGGATGAGACTGTAGACTAAAAATTCATCAGTAAATCCAAGAAGGCAATGGAAAATTTTATTCGAGCCAAATTTGAGGATTATAACCTGGGAAGAGCATCTCAGAAAGCTCTGAGAACTGTTCCTTGCATCAGAAGTCAAGGCACAGTTATATAAGTTTTTGAGACAGAGGGCTATATATTAAACGATGTATTTTTGACAGTTTACACAATCCAGTCTGAGTCCTCAGTCCATTTTAACCAGATTCAATTTTAAGTTAATTTTAAGGAGTTGTCTTATTGATGCTAGGAGAATGTTGTTCTTTACAGATATTTTTGCTGATAGGGGAGGTTTCGTCGACGAATAATGCAGATACACACAATGCACAATGTGGGGAGAGAGGAGGCCAAAGGGCAAAGAACAAATTTTTATGTTTAAATTTTTCTTGTCTTGCCATAAAATATGACTCATTTTATAAGATTTAAATGTTTGGCAGTTTGAATCATGAGTTCTTTACTAAGCAAAGAAATAAAACTCTATGGCATGATCAAACTAAGTAAGACCATACCTTCTCCTGGAAATCAAACTCTGAAAATTGTTTTCCTTTGCTCTTGTTTTAACTGATGGATTCTTGACATCTTGACCTTTGATATCTGTTATCTCTCACATTATTACCTGACATTCCTTATTCTATATGACTTAAAGATTCTTTTGATGGCAGAACACAACACAATGCCATTCAGGTAGATGAAAGGCAAAGCTCCAAACCAGAGAAGGCTGCCAGTCAGAGCCACACAGAGGGTTGCACCTGAGGACAGAGTAATAACAAGCTGGAGTTAAAGGGGGCAGCTTCTGTATGGCAAGCCAGGTGGAGTAAGCTAGCTCTAGCAGACTCCCTGTGGACTGGCTAATTTGAATGACCAAGAGTTAGGGAGGAACTGTCCCACCTTGTCTGATATTTAGACAAGAGAAAAGAGAGTGGTCCTAGAAAAGAGAGTGTGAGAAGGGAAGTGGTTGGGATGTGCATTTACTCAGCTGCTCACAAAGGGAAACAGACCAGCCTCTAACCGGGACCTAAAAACTGGGTCAAGACAGCATTTATAAAAAAGAAAACTGCATTACACCCCTGTTCCTGCAGCTTGCTTGCTCTGTAACTTATCTTTCCCAAATGCTCATGATTTCTACTTCTTAATTTCAATTTTAACCATATTCCATCTCTCAGACTGGGTTCTTTAATGCCCATCCTTTTTCAAAGTGTACCCATCCATTGTATGTCCTTTGCTTCTATAACCTGGAACATGACATCTAGAGGCCAGATTAAAATGCTTCATAAATCACATACAAAGAAAACTCAATTGAAGCAAATTAGTTATAGTTTTAACTTAGAAATTTTATCTTATAAATATGCAACTTTGAAAAACTAAAGTGGATTATAACTTAAGGCTCGCCACTTTCCCCATTACTGTGGCACCAAATAATAATTCTGCTTCATAATGTAGCATTTGTATAAAATCAGTCAATGAGCATCTTAACATATGCACTAAACATTGCATTTTAGTGCACCTCTCATGTATATGCACACTACCTCCTTCCACGGTCAAGCAGCCCCAGATGACTGAAACCACAATAAGAAGCATACCTGGCCTTATATTTCCTCAATCAGAATTACATCCCAGAGCTCTGCATTTCTTTTTTCATCTCATCTTGAAAGCATTCTCCTTGATCCTAATGCTGGCAGCTGACTCTTCCATTAGTAAATTGTCTCATTATTACTAGAACTTCAGGATTCAGAGCAGATCCCATGACAATAGTGTCAAGTCTCTGTTATGTGACAGATGCTGCCTGAGGTAATTTACCTACATATTTCTAATACTGATGTCAACTCATAAAACAAGGATTATTTTACCCCTTTTAAAGATAGAGACACTAAGATGAAGGTGATATACCCTAGGTAACGAAACAGTAAAGGCAGAATTTTAAACCAGAGTCTGTTTTTTATTCCACTAAGCCAAACTGATCATTTTATCAAAAATTTTTTCACTTAAAGAGACAAGATCCACCATCTAAAATTTCAACCAATAGCTTTACAGTCATGTCTATTCGTTAGTCAGGCATAGCTTTAGGAAAATTTTTCCTATCTTTGACAAATAAAATAAGTATTTAAAGTAAGGTGTTATGAAACATATAGTTCTTTTGAGTCTGAGTTAATTTTGAAAGGATTTTGACAAAACTCACAATTTCTGTTTATGGAAAATCCTCTATTTAAGCATAAGCTTGCTGTATATTATCTCCCTTTTATTTTACTGTGGACCATGACTTAATTATTTTAGTAGAAACTAAAATTTAAAGTAGAAAATGTATTATGACTAAATTTATTTTGGCATATTTATTGTCAACACAACTAACAACTGGTTGATCTTTAGTCACTAAGCACTAGCACTCAGTAAAATTCTGGAAAGATGTATAAGTAGACTGAGTTATGGTAAGTCATTCTAAGAAGGTTTTCATTCATATAGGAATGGTAAATCTATCTCAGCTTCCTAGCCCTTTCTCCACTATAACTCCACAACTTCTATACCCACAGTACAATTGATTGATTGATTAGAATTAGGCTCATAAAAAAAACAATTCATTTGAAAGCCAGGCATCTAAAACTGGAAATACTAAAATACAGTCAGATTTGAGTCATTCACAATCCCTTTGCTCGGTGACCAAAAAGTCCCTTAAAGGTAAACTATGAATATTGGTTAGCTTAGGTTCAAGTAAGACGTTTGATACCAGAGAAAAATAAGCAGGAGAGTGAATAAAACATTAGTCACATTTCTGAAGAATGAAATCAGTAGATTGCAAGTGACAGGTTCAATTACTGGTCCATGGACCACTGACACATCTGCCTTAAACTCTGAGGAATGGGCAGTGGGAAAAGGATGAATAACTCTTAAGATGTAGAGAAAATATGTAACCACTCAGGCAGAAAATTAGCAATTACATTTCGTGCCATCAGTAATAGCTATTTCAACAAAGATCTTAGGTTAATGTCAGACTGTCTGACAGTATATCAACCATTACACCTGTGTTCAATCAGCAACCACATCCCTCAATGCGATGCTGAGCTGTTTAGTTCAAATGTGGCTTGTTCAGTGATAAGCAAGGTGGCTGACATCTGGTACAGAAGTATTCAAAAGCAATTTACTTCATAGTTTTGATGCTGACTGTTGAAAAGAGAAAAATTCTGTAAAATTTGGACAGTTGTGATTTGTCTTTTCAGGTTTTCTTTTGATTGTTTTCAGTTATGAATAAAACTACAATTTTTTTTTGGAGATAAAGCTCCAAATTACATCAGTAAGAACTTTGTATAGTGAGATTTTCAGATTTACAGTTACATGAAATTTTATCTTTAATAAAAAGCATAAATTCATGATGGTGTTTCTTGTTTCTGAGTAATGGAGTAAAACAATAGATGACAGATTTACAAAAGAAACAGAAGAATATGAGCATATAATTAATGTATTACTTCTCTCTGCTCTTAATTTAAATCTGGTTTGACATTACAAAGCTAACTGATGAGTTTTTAAAATTTTGCATACTTATTGACAGGGATAATAGATGATTTCTCACCATCAGATAAATATACTTAATTTGCTCATGAGCCCTATTATCTTACAGTTTTACCCCAAGAATAAGCTAAATAAAAATAATACAGAGTCAAAAACAAAATGTAAAGAAGATTACAAAATGACTAACAATCCAACAAATGGCTAATCAGAAAATTATAACAAAATACCTATAAGAATATTGCTTAGTTGGCTTAATAAATGTACATAGTTAATAAAAAACTCTATTTGAAAATAGCTTTAATAAGATATGACAAAATAAAGATAAGATCTTACTCATGAACATTCAAGTACACAACCAGATATGCATTGCCATTCTGGTAGTCACACTAATTATAAACTTTTTAAAGTATTTGTGGGTGAAAATGTACTAATTGAATTGCTTCAAATTAAATCATTAGATGAATTTTATTATGAACTTTATTATTATAATATCAAAATCATGTTTCTGAAGCCTCAGACTTAAGAGAGTTTCTTAATAATATTCTCATATATGTATTCATTTTATTGTAATTTGTTATGGTTGGTGGCAATCCAGTAACATATGTGTTCATATATAATACATATTATATAGATTCACATACAATATATACAATGCATAATATGTTGCATATGATATTGTGTATATATATATATATTTAATAATCGTAATATAATTATCTTAGTCTGCCTTTCATGATTGTGTGGGAATATAACAGATTATCCTGAAAGAAGAGAGAGAATTCTTCTTAAAGTACCTTCAAGAATGGTCCTTGAAGCCAGAGAACCACCTGTTTGCTCATGTGTGACTTTCCTATATAACTCTGGACACACACACACACACACAAATAATAATAATGATGATGATGACAATGATAGACTGATAAACTATATAAAGTGATATGCAAAGCACGGTATCATGCAATTTACATAAGAAAGATTATAAATGCAGAAGATTGGAAAGTGTGTTGCCCTACTAAATAGACATTTTTCCAAAAATTTACATTTACACCAAGTATTTGTAAACCACAGACATTTTGCATGATCTAAAAACCATTCTATTTAAATCATATACAGAGCACATTTAAAAAGTGAAGACTATTTTCTCTTGTGTTACGCTGATAAGTTCAGAAGATGTGTTTATATTTGTATTCTCAAAGCAGGTACACCTAAACTGACTGCATAAATACAGATCCATGCCCATATGGGAGTGATATGTCAGCACCCTTCGCCATGAATGGTAGTCCTCTAGGCAAAGAAGAGGACAGAGAGAATAAAATGTTTTTCCTCAAGTGCAAGTATGCCACTGAAAAGTTTTCCAATAGCAGTCTTTTATGAGCTCAGCACACTACGTCCAATAATTGTTTGTCAACTGTGATTCAATGTATTTGTAACACTGTAAATCATGCCATTTAGTCTCAGCATTCTCTCATTTCCCTTTTATTTTTTTCCTCCTTACTCCTGGTTCCCAAAGTGCTTCTGCCTCATCTCCAGCCTATCAATGTTCAATTTCAGATAACTGTAGTGCTGGAAAGGGTTTGAGTGACTATTTCTCATTAAGGTATAAATGATTGACCAATTCTTGTACTGTCTTTTCCGAGGCATTTACATTTTAATAAGGGATAATTCTTTCATTCATGGGGAATGAGTTCTATAATAGTGTCATTTCAAACTAGAGTAATAGGACACTGTGAGGGAAACTAGGATTTGGGAAATCTTCCTTATTCTTTTTTATCAAGGTAATATCCAATTGTTCATTACTTTTTAATAGTTCAAAACTTCACCCTACATCTTGGGTTCTAGCATCTCCAAAGTTGGATTTAGTCTTTCCAAAGCTGGAGTTATTCTCTGGAAGTAATTTAAACATGGATGCAATCACATTAACTCTTTCCTATCACTGAGGTAACCTTAAGTGCTGAGCAGTCATACTATGGAAAGCCTCTGAAGGAGATGGAATCAAAAGACAAAATAACTTAAGCAAAAAGCTACAAATACATGGAGGCAGAGAAAGTGCAGTGAGACCACCTAATCAGCCATCCTAACAGTGATATTTATAGACCTCCCAGCACTGTAGTAAATATTGTTTTATGCACATACACTATTCCTTCAACTTCAAGGAGAGATGAGATTTCTAAGTACTCTCTTGCTATGCAACCTTAGTAAGTAAAATGTACAGTCTCCTAAAACTATCCCAGAGAGACATGGAGATCACATTGTAGGCATTATTATTCTCCCCTAAAACACTTTTTTATGAATTGTAAATCACACATAATTCTGGGGAAGGAAAATACACATGAAACTCACTGACAACTTGTTTTCCTCTATATCACAAAGGACTAAATTTTAAATTACATTGTCTCACATATCACTGTATTTTCATTTCATTTACTGTAAAACCACAGCAGTCCCAGGGTAATTTTTTAAAATTAAACAAAATACTATAAGTTGGCTGAGTCTATGTATATTGTCAGATTGAATTGAGATAGAAAGTTCTGGTCAGCCAAATAGACATCCTAATATCTAAGGGAACATTCCAAAAATTAACACACTTTCAGCAAGTTTAAGAAAGTTTTGGTTAAAAACTAACACTAAGCAGAGTTGTTTTTCATCCAGGTTGTGGGGCATTGAAAAACTCATGTCACCAAATTCTATATAAACTAGATGAACTTATAAACATTTTGCAACTAAGTATTCTGTCTAGAATATAACTTTAAATATGTAGAGGTATTTTACTTATCTGGCACCATTTGAAAAAATACTGATATTCTAGACAACAGAAATTTGTATTTTACATAAACTTTTTATAAAACTTTTTATTAATATTTAGTGTTCTAAATATATTCTAAATTTCTATGGTTGACTAAAGTTTAGGATCATAAACATCAATTTTTAATTCCTTCAAGTCCACTTTAGTGATTTGCAATTATTTACCTATGAATGAAGAATGCCAAAGGTCTGTAAAATAGCTGTCCCATTTTACATAGGTTTCCTAGTGAACCTGAAGGTAAATTTGCTTCTCTGAGAAACTTTGTGTGTATTTCTGGATATTGCTTTAAAATAGAATGTCAAATATGAAACTTAAGCACAAAAGCTATATTTCAAAACACATTGCTTACTGAAAATCTGCCCCTTGGGGGACGAGGGGAAGATGGCGGAAGAGTAAAACGCGGAAATCACCTTCCTCCCCACAGATACAACAGAAATACATCTACACGTGGAATAACTCCTACAGAACACCTACTGAATGCTGGCAGAAGACCTCAGACCTCCAAAAAGGCAAGAAAGTCCCCATGTACCTGGGTAGGGCAAAAGAAAAAAGAACAAACAGACGCAAAAGGATAGGGACGGGACGTGCACCAGTGGGAGACAGCTGTGAAGGAGGAAAGGTTTCCACACACTAGGAAGCCCCTTCGCGGGCGGAGACTGTGGGTGGCGGAGGGGGAAAGCTTCGGAGCAGCGGAGGAGAGCACAGCAACAGGGGTGCGGAGGTCAATGCGGGGAGATTCCAGCACAGAAGATCGGTGCCGACCGGCACTCACCAGCCCAAGAGGCTTGTCTGCTCACCCGCCGGGGCGGGCGAGGCTGGGAGCTGAAGCTCAGGCTTCAGTCGGAGCTCCGGGAGAGGACTGGGGTTGGCGGCGTGAACACAGCCTGCAGAGGGTTAGTGCGCCATGGCTAGCCGGGAGTCCGGGGAAACGTCTGGACCTGCCGAAGAGGCAAGAGACTTTTTCTTCCCTCTTTGTTTCCTGGTGTGCGAGGAGAGGGGATTAAGAGCGCTGCTTAAAGGAGCGCCAGAGACGGGCAGGAGCCGCGGCTAAAAGCGCAGACCCCAGAGACGGGCATGAGACGCTAAGGCTGCTGGTGCAGCCACCAAGAAGCCTGTGTGCGAGCACAGGTCACTATCCACACCCCCCTTCTGGGGAGGCTGTGCAGCCCGCCACTGACAGGGTCTCGGGATCCAGGGACAACTGCCCCGGGAGAACGCAGAGTGTACCTCAGGCTGGTGCAATGTCATGGCAGCCTCTGCTGCCGCAGGCTCGCCCCGCACTCCGTACCCCTCCCTCCCCCCGGCCTGAGTGAGCCAGAGTCCCCGAAGCAGCTGCTCCTTTAACCCCGCCCTGTCTGAGCGAAGAACAGTCACCCTCCGGCAACTTAGATGCAGAGGCGGGGCCAAATCCAAAGCTGAGCCCCGGGAGCTGTGAGAACAAAGAAGAGAAAGGGAAATCCCTCCCAGCATCCTCAGAAGCAGCGGATTAAAGCTCCACAATCAACTTGATGTACCCTGCATCTGTGGAATACCTGAATAGACAACCAATCATCCCAAATTAAGGAGGTGGACTGTGAGAGCAAGATTTATGATTTTTTCCCCTTTTCCTCTTTTTGTGAGTGTGTATGTGTATGCTTCCGTGTGAGATTTTGTCTGTATAGCTTTGCTTTCACCCCTTGTCCTAGGGTTCTATCTGCCCACTTTTTTTTTTCTTTAAAAATTTTTTTCTTAATAATTATTTTTTATTTTAATAACTTTATTTTATCTTATTTTATTTTATCTTCCTTCCTTCCTTCCTCCCTCCCTCCCTCCCTCCCTTCTTTCTTTCTTTCCTTCTTTCTTTCTTTCTTTCTTTCTTTCTTTCTTTCTTTCTTTCTTTCTCTCTCTCTCTCTCTCTTTCTCTTTCTCTCTTTCTTTCTTTCTTTCTTCTTTTTCTCCCTTTTATTCTGAGGCATGTGAATGAAAGGCTCTTGGTGCTGCAGCCAGGAGTCAGTGCTGTGCCTCTGAGGTGGGAGAGCCAACTTCAGAACACTGGTCCACAAGAGACCTCCCAGCTCCACATAATATCAAACGGTGAAAATCTCCCAGAAATCTCCATCTCAACACCAGCACCCAGCTTCACTCAACGACCAGCAAGCTACAGTGCTGGACATCCTATGCCAAACAACTAGCAAGACAGGAACACAACCCCACCCATTAGCAGAGAGGCTGCAAAAATCATAAGTCCACAGGCACCCCAAAACACACCACCAGACGTGGACCTGCCCACCAGAAAGACAAGATCCAGCCTCATCCACCAGAACACAGGCACTAGTCCCCTCCACCAGGAAGCCTACCCAACCCACTGAACCAAATTTAGCCACTGGGGACAGACACCAAAAACAACGGGAACTATGAACCTGCAGGCTGCAAAAAGGAGACCCCAAAAAACAGTAAGATAAGCAAAATGAGAAGACAGAAAAACACACCGCAGATGAAGAAACAAGATAAAAACCCACCAGACCTAAAAAATGAAGAGGAAATAGGCAGACTACCTGAAAAAGAATTCAGAATAATGATAGTAAAGATGATCCATAATCTTGGAAATAGAATAGAGAAAATGCAAGAAACATTTAACAAGGACCTAGAAGAACTAAAGATGAAACAAGCAATGATGAACAACACAATAAATGAAATTAAAAATACTCTAGATGGGATCAATAGCAGAATAACGGAGGCAGAAGAACGGATAAGTGACCTAGAAGATAAAATAGTGGAAATAACTACTGCAGAGCAGAATAAAGAAAAAAGAATGAAAAGAACTGAGGACAGTCTCAGAGACCTCTGGGACAACATTAAACGCATCAACATTCGAATTATAGGGGTTCCAGAAGAAGAAGAGGAAAAGAAAGGGACTGAGAAAATATTTGAAGAGATTATAGTTGAAAACTTCCTTAATATGGGAAAGGAAATAGTTAATCAAGTCCAGGAAGCACAGAGAGTCCCATACAGGATAAATCCAAGGAGAAATACGCCAAGACACATATTAATCAAACTGTCAAAATTAAATACAAAGAAAACATATTAAAATCAGCAAGGGAAAAACAACAAATAACACAAAAGGGAATCCCCATAAGGGTAACAGCTGATCTTTCAGCAGAAATAAAGCAAGCCAGAAGGGACTGGCAGGACATATTTAAAGTGATGAAGGAGAAAAACCTGAAACCAAAATTACTCTACCCAGCAAGGATCTCATTCAAATTTGATGAAGAAATTAAAACCTTTACAGACAAGCAAAAGCTGAGAGGGTTCAGCACCGCCAAACCAGCTTTACAACAAATGCTAAAGGAACTTCTCTAGGCAAGAAACACAAGAGAAGAAAAAGACCTACAATAACGAACCCAAAACAATTAAGAAAATGGGAATAGGAACTTACATATCAATAATTACCTTAAAGGTAAATGGACTAAATGCTCCCACCAAAAGACACAGACTGGCTTAATGGATACAGAAACAGGACCCATATATGTGCTGTCTACAAGAAACCCACTTCAGACCTAGAGACACATACAGACTGAAAGTAAGGGGACAGAAAAAGATATTCCATGCAAATGGAAACCAAAAGAAAGCTGGAGTAGCAATTCTCATATCATACAAAATAGGCTTTAAAATAAAGTCTATTAGAAGAGACCAAGCAGGACCCTACATAATGTTCAATCCAAGAAGAAGATATAACAATTGTAAATATTTATGCACCCAACATAGGAGCACCTCAATACATAAGGCAAATACTAACAGCCATAAAAGGGGAAATCGGGGCTTCCCTGGTGGTGCAGTGGTTGAGAGTCCACCTGCCGATGCAGGGGACAAGGGTTTGGGCCCCAATCCGGGAGTGTACCACGTGCCGCATAGCAGCTGGGCCTGTGAGCAATGGCCACTGAGCCTGCGCGTCCAGAGCCTGTGCTCCGCAGTGGGAGAGACCGCAGCGGTGAGAGGCCCGTGTACTGCAAAAAAAAAAGGGGGGGGGGAATCAACAGTAACACATTCATAGTAGGGGACTTTAACAACCCAGTTTCACCAATGGACAGATCATCCAAAATGAAAATAATAAGGAAACACAAGCTTTAAATGATACATTAAACAAAATGGACTTAATTGATATTTGTAGGACAATCCATCCAAAAACAACAGAATACACATTTTTCTCAAGTGATCATGGAACATTGTCCAGGATAGATCATATCTTGGGTCACAAAGCAAGCCTTGGTAAATTTAAGAAAATTGAAATTGTACCAAGTATCTTTTCTGACCACAACACTATGAGACTAGATATCCATTACAGGAAAAGATGTGTAAATAAAACAAACACATGGAGGCTAAACAATACACAACTTAATAACGAATTGATCACTGAAGAAATCAAAGAGGAAATTAAAAAATACCTAGAAACAAATGACAATGGAGACACGTAGACCCAAAACCTATGGGATGCAGGAAAAACAGTTCTAAGACGGAAGTTTATAGCAATACAATCTTACCTTAAGAAACAGGAAACATCTCAAATAAACAACCTAATCTTGCACCTAAAGCAATTAGAGAAAAGAACAAACAAACAAAAAAAAAACCCAAAGTTAGCAGAAGGAAAGAAATCATAAAAATCACATCAGAAATAAAAGAAAAAAAATGAAGGAAACAATAGCAAAGATCAATAAAACTAAAAGCTGGTTCTTTGAGAAGATAAACAAAATTGATAAACCATTAGCCAGACTCATCAAGAAAAAAAGGGAGAAGACTCAAATCAATAGAACTAGAAATGAAAAAGGAGAAGTAACAACTGACACTGCAGAAATAAAAAAGACCATAAGAGATAACAAGCAACTCTATGCCAATAAAATGGACAACCTGGAAGAAATGGACAAATTCTTAGAAATGCCCAATCTGCCAAGACTGAATCAGGAAGAAATAGAAAATATGAACAGACCAATCACAAGCACTGAAATTGAAACTTTCATTTAAAATCTTCCAACAAACAAAAGCCCAGGACCAGATGGCTTCACAGGCAAATTCTGTCAAACATTTAGAGAAGAGCTAACACCTATCCTTCTCAAACTCTTCCAAAATATAACAGAAGGAGGAACACTCCCAAACTCATTCTATGAGGCCACCATCACCCTGATACCAAAACCAGACGAGGATGTCACAAAGAAGGAAAACTACAGGCCAATATCACTGATGAACATAGATGCAAAAATCCTCAACAAAATACTAGCAAACAGAATCCAACAGCACATTAAACGGATCATACACCATGATCAAGTGGGTTTTATTCCAGGCATGCAAGGATTCTTCAATATATGCAAATCAATTAACGTGATACACTATATTAACAAATTGAAGGAGAAAAAAACATATGATCATCTCAATAGATGCAGAGAAAACTTTCAACAAAATTCAACACCCATTTATGATAAAAACCCTGCAGAAAGTCGGCATAGAGGGAACTTTCCTCAACATAATAAAGGCCATATATGACAAACCCACAGCCAACATCGTCCTCATTGGTGAAAAACTGAAAGCATTTCCACTAAGATCAGGAACAAGACAAGGTTGTCCACTCTCACCACTCTTATTCAACAGAGTTTTGGAAGTTTTAGCCACAGCAATCAGAGAAGAAAAGGAAATAAAAGGAATCCAAATTGGAAAAGAAGAAGTAAAGCTGTCACTATTTGCAGATGACATGATACTATATATAGAGAATCCAAAAGATGCTACCAGAAAACTACTAGAGCCAATCAATGAATTTGGTAAAGTAGCAGGATACAAAATTAATGCACAGAAATCTCTGGCATTCCTATACACTAAGGATGAAAAATCTGAAAGTGAAATCAAGAAAACACTCCCATTTACCATTGCAACAAAAAGAATAAAATATCTAGGAATAAACTTACCTAAGGAGACAAAAGACCTGTATGCAGAAAACTGTAAGACACTGATGAAAGAAATTAAAGATGATACAAATAGATGGAGAGATATACCATGTTCTTGGATTGGAAGAATCAACATTGTGAAAATGACTCTACTACCCAAAGCAATGTACAGAGTCACTGCAATCCCTATCTATCACTGGCATTTTTTACAGAACTAGAACAAAAAATTTCACAATTTGTATGGAAACACAAAAGACCCCGAATAGCCAAAGCAATCTTGAGAACGAAAATCGGAGCTGGAGGAATCAGGCTCCCTGACTTCAGACTATACTACAAAGCTACAGTGATCAAGACAGTATGGTACTGGCACAAAAACAGAAAGATCAATGGAACAGGATAGAAAGCCCAGAGATAAAGCCATGCACATATGGTCACCTTATCTTTGATAAAGGAAGCAGGAATGTACAGTGGAGAAAGGACAGCCTCGTCAATAAGTGGTGCTGCAAAAACTGGACAGGTACTTGTAAAAGTATGAGCTTAGATCACTCCCTAACACCATACACAAAAATAAGCTCAAAATGGATTAAATACCTAAATGTAAGGCCAGAAACTATCAAACTATTAGAGGAAAACATAGGCAGAACACTCTATAATGTAAATAACAGCAAGATCCTTTTTGACCCACCTCCTAGAGAAATGGAAATAAAAACAAAAATACACAAATGGGACCTAATGAAACTTCAAAGCGTTTGCACAGCAAAGGAAACCATAAACAAGACCAAAAGACAACCCTCAAAATGGGAGAAAATATTTGCAAATGAAGCAACTGACAAAGGATTAATCTCCAAAATTTATAAGCAGCTCATGCAGCTCAATAACAAAAAAAACAAACAACCCAATCCAAAAACGGGAAGAAGACCTAAATAGACATTTTTCCAAAGAAGATATACAGACTGCCAACAAACACACGAAAGAATGCTCAACATCATTAATCATTAGAGAAATGCAAATCAAAACTACAATGAGATATCATCTCACACCAGTCAGAATGGCCATCATCAAAAAATCTAGAAACAATAAATGCTGGAGAGGGTGTGGAGAAAAGGGAACACTCTTGCACTGCTGGTGGGAATGTGAATTGGTACAGCCACTATGGAGAACAGTATGGAGGTTCCTTAAAAAGCTACAAATAGAACTACCATATGACCCAGCAATCCCACTACTGGGCATATATCCTGAGAAAACCATAATTCAAAAAGAGGCATGTATCAAAATGTTCATTGCAGCTCTATTTACAAAAGCCCGGAGATGGAAGCAACCTAAATGTCCATCATCGGATGAATGGATAAAGAAGATGTGGCATATATATACCATGGAATATTACTCAGCCATAAAAAGAAACGAAATTGAGCTATTTGTAATGAGGTGGATAGACCTAGAGTCTGTCATACAGAGTGAAGTAAGTCAGAAAGAGAAAGACAAATACCGTATGCTAACACATATATATGGAATTTAAGAAAAAAAATGTCATGAAGAACCTAGGGGTAAGAGAGGAATAAAACCACAGACCTACTAGAGAATGGACTTGAGGATATGGGGAGGGGGAAGGGTAAGCTGTGACAAAGCGAGAGAGGCATGGACATATATACACTACCAAACGTAAAATAGATAGCTAGTGGAAAGCAGCCACATAGCACAGGGAGATCAGCTTGGTGCTTTGTGACCACCTAGAGGGGTGGGATAGCGAGGGTGGGAGGGAGGGAGATGCAAGCGGGAAGAGATATGGGAACGTATATATATATATATAACTGATTCACTTTGTTAAAGCAGAAACTAACACACCATTGTAAAGCAATTATACTCCAATAAAGAAAAAAAAAAAGAAAGAATATCTGCCCCTTGAATAATGGGGATATCATTTTACTAGATAGATCGGTAGATAGATTTTTTTTTTTAAATTTCACTTGCAATAATTTGTAGGCTCACTTGAATTATGACTTTTAAATAAAGCCTTCACTTTTAGAACAAATAGACTGCTTATAATTTCTGAAGAATAATATATTTAAATCTTTAAGAAAAACATAGAAACATTAAAATAGTGACAGTTACATTTTCCTGCCTTTCGCTGTATCCTGTGGAAATAACAAAAGATCTGCAATTACTGACCTAATAATAAAATACATTTTTTGCAATTTCATTTAAAGAAATGTCATAAGAAACTCTCTGTAGTATGATTGTGTGAGGATGACTGAGGAAGAGAGGAAGTTTAAAAAAAATTCTCCCTTTGGCTGGAGGAAATATTATTTTGAGAATATAGAGAAAGATGATTTCTTCTCTCCTAATGCATAATATATTTTCAACAGTGCATTCAATTCAAATTTCATTTGAATTAAAATGCATTAATGAGAAAATAGTTGACCTGCTAACTAAAAGAAACTACTACACAGAGGTTAATTACGGTATGTCTACCTCAATTCAGTTTAACAATGGGACAAAATAAGTATTCACTTCTAATTGTTCAATTCAATTATGTTTTTCAAAAAAATTAAGAATGTGCTTACTGTACAAAGCTTCACGTAAGAAATGGGTTGTACTTAATATTCATCAAAGGTTACATTATCTACTCAAGATACTATTCTGCTGAGAGGTTTTGAAATATAAACATTTTTTATTTGTTTTGAAAATTGTTTTTAAAAACAATCTTCTAAACTTATTTTTATTTAGAGCAATTTGTTGTCAAACCTTTATTATTCTAAACTGTGAAATTGATATTTTATAATTAAGGAAAATAAACATGAATACAGATCAAACATTTTTGATGATTTTTGCTTAATGAAATTTTGCTTTAATTAAGATCCATTAAATGTATTTCCAGATATTTCTCACATTAAGATGATTGCTGGAGCAATAGAAATGTAAACGGACTATAGAAGTTAGTTGAGATTTGAAGTCCCAACACAACAATTGTAAAGTTCACCAGTTTTGATTCAGATGATCAAAGTTTATTTTATTCAGTCTAAACATATGAACTTATTTTGTTTTCCTTTTCCCTATACCTTGACAAATTCTCAGAATAAAATTAAGACAATTACTTCTCTCTCACTACTTCTTTTTTCTTTGCCTTTAAAATTGCAACAGAACATCAACCAGACGTTTTCTAAAGGAAAAGAACTTTATAAGGCATAAGATAGTGGTTAGGTATCTAGCCTCTGCTCAGAATTTTGGTTCCTTTATGCAATAGCTATCTTACTGGCTTTAGGGTAGTTACTTAAGTTTTCAAAACCTCAGTTTTCTCATCTGCACAATGTTGATAATAACAGCACCTATCTAGACACAGGGTTCCAGGGAAGGTTAAATGATCAAATACATGTTGAGTGCTTAGAAGAGGGCCTGGCATGTTTTATGAGCACTCAATAAATTTTCATTTTATATCTTTATTCAAGTTAAGAATCAAGAACAATATTAAAGCTATAAATAATTGTTAGTTTTATTACAGTCAGAGGAAGAGTCCCAATTCCTTCTACTCCATATAGTATCCTCTAAATTTCTTTTATTATAATTATAAAATGTCTGTACTCACTCGCATCATTGTGTCCACCAATGACAAATCTACTGGGCTACTAACAGAGGTTCTCTCAGAGGTCTCACCACTAAGGGCTTGCCTACTTTTTCTCTTTTCTTCTCAAAACCCTTATCCTGCTTTATTTTTCTTCTTATTGCTTATCATCTACCACATTCCATGTTTTCTTTTTCATCTTGTTAGGATGTTTGCTACACAAAAACAAGGATATGTCTTGCACATTGGTGGCTAGAATACATAGTATATAGTAAGTTCCACACAGTTGTATAATAGGTACTCATTAAATATTAGTTAAGTGAATGAATGAATTTATATTAGGAGAAAATGACTGGAAAATTTTAGAAACCTATTAATATGTAAATTTTCAATACCTAAGTACCATTTCATAGGGAAGGTACATTTGACAACATTTGGTATCAGAGTCCACTTATTACTTATCATCTCTTCTCTGACACATACCAATAATAAAGGCATTCTTAAATGTGGCAGAACTATTTTATTGCTTAAAGCTCACCCGTGTTTTATATGTTTTCCATACATAAAATCAGCTAGGGTCTACAACTTGCCCTTTAATATGATTGACCAGAAAAAATACCTGCATTCAATTTCATTCTGCTTCCCATCTCCCTATCTTAGTTTGAGTTTCTTAGAAAGCAGAGCCTAAGGAAATGCTTGTGTGACAACAGATTATCAGGCAGCGTACTTCCAGGGAAGCAGAGTGTAGAAAAAGGAAAGTGAGTAAAAGAAGAAGGGAGAACAAATACAAGTAAGTATATTACCAAGATGGTTAGAGCATCACAGCAGGCTGACTATTAAGGTCTCAATGGAGACTTTTATGGAGGGTTTATGAAGCTATTAGGTAGTGTATAAAAATCATAGAGGAGGTGACAAGATGAAAAATAATTTATCTATAGACTTCTACAGACTTTCATTTCTAGTGGCTAAAGTTTGCCTCAAAACCTTCAAATTCTTCTACGTTCTTCATTGCACATGCTGGGGGTCTGAGCAGATGTTTCACTTTTTAGAAATTCAGTGGTAACCGGGAAGACTTAGATTAGGAGAAAAGTGCCTACACAGAGAACTGAAGCAAGGCACTATCAGTTTACACTCACAGGTGACATAAAAACTGTCACTGTAGGTAATCTCTGCGTCTGTATCAGAGCCAGTAGCAGGTAGCATGACCTGTCTCCATGACCATAGTGGGGCCATATGCAAATTGTTGCTAGTGCAGCCCCAGTTGGAAAGCCAGGCAAGAGCCCCGATCTGGGGTAGCGAGTACACTGAGTCCCACATATGCCCTCATCCTTCAATGCATATGTGCTGGGAAAATGTTCAGGGCCTGTAGCACCAACGTTCCTACACTTATGGTGCTTAAGTCCCCAAAATTCTAAATGTAAAATCAAACACATGTAGCTTTTAAAAGTAGCTCACTCTTTGCTTAAACAAAATATAAAATAAAACTGAAATAACTTCTGGGTTAGAAGTCTCATTTGAATCTAAAATTTTTGTAATGTAAAGTTAAAATTTCTATAAAAATGTAATTTATAATAATGTTGTAATGTATAAACATTACAGATTACCTAACAATGTCAGTGCTTGCTATTGCATTTTAGTAAGAAATCATAACAGTGGAAATATCAATCAAGCAGCAGTATATGCAGCTTTGTTTCTCAAACTTACATATGTATAAAAATATCCCCCCCCAATAAGAACCAATAATAAATATTAGGTATAATGAAGGCATAGGAAAAATATAGTGATTTTTCTGGATCTCAATTTTCCTCAGATATTTAAGAAAATATCTTGAATCTTGATTTTCCATGTTAGACAATCTAATGTGAAAAGAGAAATATTTTTTGTGTGATATACATTACTACAAAATGTGCCCTCTGTGTAAGTAGGAAAACCTATATTAGCTTATATTAATATGACATTCTCATTATAGAGAATGGACTACTTGCTGTGGAGAAAGTTAATTATTCCAATATAACTGCTTAGATTTTTTTAAGCTCCAGTTGGATCCAGAAAATGATTAGGAAACATCAGCAATCAATCTAAAACTTGTACAGCATATTTATGTTAAATATGAATTTTAGAGTTGTGGGTATGTAACTAAGCCTAAACATAGGTTTTTGGTGGGATTTTTTTTGGTTAAAAACTAATAGTAATGACTATTCCTCTGTCAGTGACTGAACAATATTTTATATTTTATAGTTATATATAACTATGTAGAGCTGTGTATATACTTGCAGGTATACAGCTTGGCAATTTCAAATTCCTTTGTAATTGTATCTAGATGTCTTTTACATGGGAAGATCTTGGTAATGGAGAGAATTAGATGAATTCTTACTGTAGCAATGGCTGAATATATTTTGATTCCAAGAAAAGTAACTAATCTGACCCCAGAAATGCCTTTTTTGGAATCCTCAACTAAAGAATTTTAATGTGTTCAAAGGATCTCTGGAAAAACTGAAAGACTGAAGCACAGACAGTTGTTTAACTTAGAGTTGGATAAAATATGGACATTATTTCCATGACCATTTCTTGGTTCTTGTTTGGTATTTTTACAATGAAGTTATTTGATGAAGACACAATAATTTGCAAATTGCTAAAAGCCAAAATAATGGTTAAGAAATTCTCAACCAGTGTTTGACTGCAAAACAAGAAAAAAAAAATGTCTGGTTGAATGCATGTCTAGGCCAACTCAAAGACAGGTAAAACTGCTTTGGAAAAGATTGTTTTGTACAATGAACACAACAGCAGCCAATGCTTCATTTACCAAGGACACTGCCATTTAAAGTTTAACTTGTGGTTTTCTCTGTGTATTAAACTTGTAAAGTATTAAGTTATATTTGAAAAGATAATTTTGAATCTTCATCCAATGCAATGTGTATCAAATTCCTTAGAATGTTTACATTCTTTGACAAAGTATTTCCTTCTCTAAGGATCTATCTTAAGATGAGGTTAAAAAAAATTATATATGGGGTATTATTATAGGAAATTTTCAAATATTTAAAATTCAGAAATTACGTACTAGGGAAATGATAATTTAAAATATAACACATCTGGGCTTCCCTGGTGGCTCAGTGGTTAAGAATCTGCCTGTCAATGCAGGGAACATGGGTTCGAGCACTGGTCCGAGCCCTGGTCCGAGAAGATTCCACATGGCCTGGAGCAAGTAAGCCCGTGTGCCACAACTACTGAGCCTGTGCTCTAGACCCCGCCAGCCACAGCTACTGAGCCTGCGTGCCACAACTACTGAAGCCTGCGCGCCTAGAGCCCGTGCTCTGCACCAGAAGAAGCCACCGCAATGAGAAGCCCGCACACCACAGAGTAGCCCCCGCTTGCCGCAACTAGAGAAAGCCCAGCAATGAAGACCCAACACAGCCAAATATAAAAACAAATAAACAAATAAATTTATAATAAAATAAAATATAACACATCTATAAGATGAAATAGCATAAAGCTAATTAGCTTGTGTTTAACAGTATATTGTATGATGTGATGTCACAGTCTTCTCCAGATGCCATAATAAAATACCACAGGCTGGGTGGCTATAAGAACAGAAATTTATTTCTCAGAGTTCTGAAGTCTCGCAAGTACAAAATCAAGGGTGGCAAGACAGGTTTGGCTCTGAGGCCATTTCTCTTGACCTGGAGAGGCAATCACCATCTCACTGTGTGCTCATATGGCCTCTTCATGCATTCTGAGAGAGAGAGAGTGAGAGAAAGCTCTCTGATATCTCTTAGTATAAGAACACTATTCCTATAAGATCAGAGTCCTGCCCTTATGACCCCATTTAACCTTAACTACTTCCTAAGATGCCCCATTTCCAAATATAACTCTCAGTGTTAAGGCTTCACTATGTGAATTTGTGGGGCAAGGACCACACAACCTTCAATCCAAAATACAAATAAAACACTTCTATGTAACATTATGGGGAAAATCACTACACATTTTAAATACTATATTATCTTACTTTTATAAGTACTAAATTATTTTTATTTAAAGGAGAAAAGCTAGTAGAAAATCCACCAATCATAAAGAGCAGCTGTCCATGGATGGTGTTATTTATTGGGGTTTTTATCTTCCATTTTCTTGTTCATTGCAGTCCATATTTTTAATAATTATTATGTGTTGGTTTTTTGCATACGTATAGCTGATTCACTTTGTTACACAGCATAGACTAACACAACATTGTAAAGCAATTATACTCCAATAAAGATGTTTAAAATATATATATATATATATATATATATATATATACTTTTGTGTGTGTGTGTGTGGTACGCGGGCCTCTCACTGTTGTGGCCTCTCCCGTTGCGGTGCACAGGCTCCGGACGCGCAGGCTCAGTGGCCATGGCTCACGGGCCCAGCCGCTCCGCGGCACGTGGGATCTTCCCGGACCGGGGCACGAACCTGCGCCCCCTGCATCAGCAGGCGGACTCTCAACCACTGTGCCACCAGGGAAGCCCTAAAAATATATATATTTTAATACCTGTCAGAGATTAAATGAGGGTCAGATGGAATTCAATGAAATAAAGTATATGAAAGCATCTACAGCAGTGATTTAAGTACTCAGCTAATTCCTTTTGACTTATAATTTACTTTTAATGTATTTATATAATATAATACTATGTATAGTGTACCACAAGGCAATTCAATTTTCATTATTTTGGTCAAAAACTAGGGGAGAAAAGAATACATATCATATTAAAATTCAGACAGATATTAAGAAATAATGATGAGATTAAATAAACTCTATGACATGTTTAGTTTACATGGGTGTGTGCCCTAAAAGATGGAAACCCAATGTAAATTGATTATTTTAGAAACATCTTAAAACATTCTCAACTCTTAGATAACTTATCATAGAAGATAATCTATTCTTTCAGATAGCAGATCAACAATTAGTGTAATTCTGTCACATGATCAATTTTTCAACTACTTATTGAGTGATTTCTAGGTTCCAGAAAATATGCTCAGATCTTTAAATACAAAAATAGAATATACTATCCTCTGAAGAATCATACATAAGTAAAATAAATCATTTTGCAGTATGATAATTTCAGGAAAAGAGAAAGGATTTAGCAAAAACAGCGTAACGGCAGATAACTTAGCAACGTCTTAGAAAGAGATATGTGAGCTAGGTTTTAAAGAGTAATAGCAATAGCACTTACAAAAAGAAAGGTCAGGAGACAAAAGAGAGAAAAAAAAAGTTAACTAGACTAAGAATGCAGTGCATTTATAGGGAGAGGACCCTGGAACTTTCTTGGTGGCCTGTTCTGTCAGTGCACCAGGAGGCGCTGTACTTGTACGGCACTGCCAAACGTGAGCACAGACAAAGATGATCATGTCAAAGTGACAGTTTGGTTATGAATAACTTCAGTTGCTGTCTTGGAAATTATTGGCAATTTATCCCTTTGATTGTCCTAATGCCCTTTTTTCACTTTTCAAAATTTTAATTTTAAAATTGTTGGTATGTACATTGTAAGAGCATGGATACTTTTAATATGGTTTTGTTGCTTTTATTATTGTGTTATGAATCTCTTCTTTTTTTCTGATTATCGATGAGTGTACATTAATTAATAATGAAAGGAATTTTACAAAAATAAACAAAATCTTTAATATTAAAAAAAGGGGGCTTATCACACATTATGAAAAAACAAAAAGAAATTAATGCTAGCTTAACTATCAGACAACTTTTTGACTTTAGTAATACAGGGGAAAAAAAAAAGCTTTCAGAGTCAAGTCGGTGTTGTTCATGTGTAAAAGATACAAATTTGTTTTCTCAGTATGGCTAGAAAACATAAGGGAAATGTCAACATGAACTTTTACAAAGATAGATAAATAACTTTAAAATAATAATGTAATAAAGGAAACTAGATTAAAAAATCAAAGATTTTAAACAAAGTATGAAAATTGAAATGAGAAGATTAGGGTCTAACGTCCCCGTATGATATGAGAGGATTACCTTGATGAAGTTTCTTCACAGATTTACATCATTAGGATAATGCATACTGCATTATTTATTTTTAAAACATACTACTATAATACAAAATTATCCATTACATGTGTAAGTCACTAGAGCATGCCTGCCAGATTGAGTACAGCAGAAGACAATTCCCTCGTAGAAATCAGTAAAGAACAAGGGGAATGAGAAACATACAAACTCTTCAACAAACCTCTTAAAACTTGAAACACTAAAACTTAACATATGTAGAACAGCTTTCAAAAGTATGGAGACAGAGTAGGAAGTCTTTAGAGGAGGTAATATCACTGAAAATCTCAGGAAAGAGTCAACCAGTTTCATTTCTTTAGGATAAAGGCACATTCTAAGAAGTAAAACCTAAACTGTTTACCTACAACAATCGAAATGGGATGCACCAGCTGGCAGCAGGAGCTTCCAGGGCTCAAATTAGAAATGAAGAACAGAGAAACCTGTACTTAAAGAGGAATCAGACAGGTGAGGATTTCCAGAAAGCAGTCTCTCTCTGTCTCCCTGTCTCTGTCTCTCTCACTTTCTCTCTCTCTGTGCCTACAAGTGAGAAGAGATGCATACTAATTTGATCACAGCTCATAGCTACCTATTTCTGTTTACTGGTAAAAAATATAAGCTAAATAAATTCACACAAAAAAAACTCTAGATCAACTGAAAGCCTACCACAGGGCCTTGGTGCTTCCTTTATACTAATCTGCTGACAAGAGAATTGTCAAGAGAACATAGCTCCTTCAATAATGAATCATCAAAGGCACCATACAGAATACATGCAAAGATAACATAATAGTATATTCAAAAAAAGCATAGAAAAACAAAATGGCAAATAAGAATACTCACCAGAAAACTGTTACAGCAGCATAAATGAAAACTGTGTTAGCATTCCAATTCTTTTTTAAAAAATCTTGTTCAAGAAATTGTTTCTACCAATAAAATCAGAGACATAATTGGAGTTACAAGAGCTTAAGAAAGAGGTGGTAAGAAAACATAAGGAGAGAAAATGTGAGCTGGCTGAGCTTAATCTAAAAAATTGAAGAAAAAATACAAAATAATCACATAACATGAGAGCAGAATTTAAAGAAACACAATAAAAAAACCCAGAAAGAAACACAGAAGCCATAAATGATAAAGTAAATAACATAAAATAGATACAATCAAATAATTTTAAATTATCACAGGTAAAATAATAAATCTGTGGAAATAAGGTACTTATAGAACCCCAAGCATGCTATACTGTTGAAAGCAGTATTGCAGAAACTGACAAGTATTTAGGTCATATTTATTTATCTGAATAATAAGTTAATTATATAAAGTAAAGTATAATAAAGTTTTTATAACCATTATATTCCATTTCTGATTGTATCTGGTTTTTGATTCAATAGTTTATTAAATACTAATATCACATTCCATGTGGTAGAGCCTTTGATATGTTTCTTATGAATTTCTAGTTTAAGACCATGTGATCAGAAAATTTACATATAATTCCTATATTCTACCTTGAGAAAGTTATAAAAGTTTAAGACTAACATATATTCAGTTTTATGTAAATGTTACATGTATATTTTTTAAAAAGAAGTCTGTTTTAGAATTCACTATCAATTAACACAACTTATATGTTATTTATGTAACTTATGTCATTGAAATATGCTTTATTTTCATGAATATTTTTTAACTTCATGTGTCATGGATAATGAGAATTAAAATCTACTACTAATTGTTTGTTTGCTTCACTAAGTATTTTTAATGAATGCTATTGTTATGCTTCTAAAACCAAAGGATATAATTCAAAATGGATGCATAAACACATTTTTTTTGTAATAAATTTATTTATTTTTGGCTATGTTGGGTCTTTGTTGCCATGCATGGGCTTCCTCTAGTTGTGGCAAGCGAGGGCTATTCTTCTCTGCAGTGCATGGGCTTCTCATTGCAGTGGCTTCTTTTGTTGTGGAGCATGGGATCTAGGTATGCGGGCATCAGTAGTTGGGGCACAGGGGCTCAGTAGTTGTGGCTCACGGGCTCTAGAGTGCAGGCTCAGTACTTGTGACACATGGGCTTAGTTGCTCCGTGGCATGTGGGATTTTCCTGGACTAGGGCCCAAACCCATGTCCCCTGCATTGGCAGAAGATTCTTAACGACTGCACCACCAGGGAAGTCCCCAACACATTCTTTAAAAATCCCTATTTATGTAAATTAATACTTTACCCTGAATTCTAGCTATGAATAAATAACTAGTATTCAGCTGGTGCTCCTACAGTAAACAATAAAACTGAATAGTATATATTCGGTAACTGCTTTCAGGATTTGGACATCAAGCAATGCAAGACTATAATCACCAAGAAAAGGAAATCTTATGAGGTGAGTCCCATAATTCCCCAATTCTCTGACTGGGACAATTTTCCAAATATAATGAAGTGTGCTGGATGCCAAATAGAACACAGTGACATACTGAAGAGAGCTTTGCAGAGTTTGTTTGTGTGTTTGTGTGTGTGTGTGCGTCTGTGTGTGTGTGTGTGTAGCAACAGTTAGGTGAAGATCCTCAGCAGTCCTTGAATGAAGACTGGGCCACCTATTTCTTAGGGCAACTACCTGAGGCTTACCAGAGAGCAGCTTTGATGGGTTTGAGAACAGAATAGAAATACCAGATGTGAAGCAGTGAGAGAGATACTAGAAAACTAGTTTAATTATTGTGCACTGTCTTTATTACTACCTTGTTAAAACTAAGTGGAGACACAAGGAAAGCTATTCCTTAGAAGTATTCTACTCTAGATTCCTCCAAACAAAACCTAAAATTAGAGTTTGGAGTTTGAGTCCCACTAAATTAGAGGGGCTTAGGAAAATCCTTGAGCTTATAAAATCTACTCTACAAAAGCATAAAATGAAGGCTAAACAAGTTGAAATGTGATCAATCTGCAATTAAGTGCATACTAGAACAAAAACTAACTTTTTAGAGGAACATAGCAAAATCAAGATCCTCTTCAATCTATTACTCATGATGTCCCATTATAAGAAGTGAAAATAAATAAGTGAATTTTAACACATAGAAAAATAAAAGACATTCAAAAGAAGCTCAACATAAGATGACCCAAATTTTAGATTCAGTGAGTAAAATTTTGAAAGCAGATATTATAAATATATTACAAGAAGTAAAGGGTATGTGTGCAAAGAATTAGAGGAAATTGTGATGGTAAGGAATGATCAGAAACCAAATGTTAGCAGAGAAATGGAAACTATAACAGAATACACTAGAATTTATGGAAAAGAAAAATAATATGTATGCAATTTAAAATATCATTGGATGACCTTAAAAGCAGGTTGGGGGCTTCCCTCGTGGTGCAGTGGTTAAGAATCTGCCTGCCAATGCAGGGGACATGGGTTTGAGCCCTGGTCTGGGGAGATCCCACATGCCACGGAGCAACTAAGCCCCTGTG
This sequence comes from Stenella coeruleoalba, assembly GCF_951394435.1. NCBI lineage: Eukaryota > Metazoa > Chordata > Mammalia > Artiodactyla > Delphinidae > Stenella > Stenella coeruleoalba. The sequence continues at coordinate 85,374,066 of NC_137148.1, forward strand.
CTAAAACTACTGAGCTTGCACTCTACAGCCTGAGAGCCACACCTACTGAGTTCGCGTGCCACAACTACTGAGACCTGTGCACCTAGAGCCCATGATCCACAACAAGAGAAGCCACCACAATGAGAAGTCCGTGCACCACAACGAAGAGTAGCCCTCGCTTGCCACAACTAGAGAAATCCCGCCCACGGCAACAAAGATCCAATGCAGTCAAAAATAAATAAATAAATAATTTTAAAAAAATACCTTGGAGATAACAAACAAACAAAAAAAATCAGTGTTTTTTTTTTTTTTACAATAGACCATTAACTAATTTAAAGAACAGCACATGAAAATAAAAATGAAAGAGACTCAGGGAATTTGAGAAAGATTACAGTATAAGACCTGTGAAGAAAAACTGGACATTTTTTTCAAATGTGACTTTAAAAGATTTTCAACATACAATATGAAAAGCTCAGTGAAATCCAAGAGGATAAACACAAAGAAAGTCACACCTAAGTACATCAGAATTTAACTGCTGAAAACTGATGTAAAAGAAAGTATAAAATTGGAATGCAATCAGGGATATAAGACATTTCATGTAAAGATCACCAAAACAGATTATGGCTGATTTCTTGATAGAAACAACAGAGAACAAAAGGCAATGGAATGGCATTCTTGAACTGTAAATATTAACCTAGAATTTCATACACAGTGAAAATTTTCTTCAAAAATGAGAGTGAAATTTGATGAATTTGATGAAAGACATTTGAATATAAAGAAAAACTGCAAGAATTTGTCTTTAGCAAACCTGATCCGCAGGAGATAACAAAAGATTTCCTTCTGGCTGAAGGGAAATAACACTAGATGAAAACACTGATCAGTATGGGAAAGGGATAACATAAGAAATATTTTCTGAGTATATGTGTGTGCATAAAATATAACACCAATAGTTCAAAGCATGCTAGTGGAAAGTAAATTAAATCATATATTTTATGGTTATTGTAATTAGAAAAATAGAATTTTGATGCTAGAATTTGGAAGCATGAATTGTAATGTGAAAGTGTGATTTGTTGGTATGAAGAAGTATTCATTGTGAAGGGAGATGTACTGTGAAGTATGATATGTGAATGGCACCATATTGAATCAAAGTAGACTTAGATACATTAAGAATAGATATTGTGAGCCCTAGGTAAATAATTTATTGTAAAGACACTAATAAACTGGTATGCTTTGATGGCAGAATACTAGGCTTGAAAACTCAACAGAAGGCAATTTGGTGATATCTAGCAATTAATAAAAAATTTGTATGTTGTTTATTTGATCTACTAATTTAATGTATAATATATTCACACATGGTCAGTACAACTTGTGTTCAAATTTGTCATCATGTATTACTTGAATGAATAAATGTTGGGAAATGATCTAGGACTAGAAGGTACCAGCCATAGAAATAATTTGAGAGAAAAGATTAGCAAATACATTCATACTTCTTCCTGGTTATGTTGATAGATATGGAAAAGAATAAATAACTTCTTAATTAGACCTAAGCCACTAGTGGAAATATTGCAGTATAGTTGGCTTATGATATTAATTTCAGGTGTAAAACTGTATGAATCAATGTTTTTAAAGATTACACACCAAAGTTATTATAAAATATTGACTATATTCCCTGTGCTGTACATTACATTCCTGTGACTTATTTACTTAAAAAATGGTAGTTTGAGCTCTTAATCCCCTTCACCTATTTTTTCCCTTCTCCTTCCCCTCTCCCATGTGGTAACCACTAGTTTATTCTCTATATCTGTGAGTCTGCTTCTGTTTTGTTGAAAGATTGCACTGTTAAACAAGAGTTCCTTTTAAAATTTGTTTCCAAAAATCATTTTTATGGATATTGCTGCAGAAACTATATATTTTTTTAAAAAGGGAATATTTAATATACAATCCCTGTTACTTTGTGATATCTTCTTCTTTAAATTGGATGTTTTAGTAGGCAATCTATAGTTTCCCCTTCAGCAGAGTGAAATATCAAACACAGAATGCTAAAAAAAATTATTTGATTTAAAAATGTAATTCTGAGCATAACTATTGTGTTAATAAAATATTGATAAAGGAAATTGAAGATGATTCAAAGAAATGGAAAGATATCCCATGCTCTCGAATTAGAAGAATTAATATTGTTAAAATGGACTTAATACTCAAAGCAATCTACCGATTTAATGCTATCCTTATCAAATTCCCCATGATCTTTTTCACAGAACTGGAACAAATAATCCTAAAATTTATATGGAACCACAAAAGACCCAGGATTACCAAGCAGTCTTGAGGAAAAAGAGTAAAGCTGGAGGCAAGACTACCCCAAGACTTCAGACAATACTACAAAGCTACAGTAAACAAAACAGTGTGGTATTGGCAGAAAAACAGACATATAGATCAATGGAACAGAATAGAGAATTCAGAAATAAATCCACACACCTATGGTCAATTAATCTTTGAAAAAGGAGGCAAGAATAAACAATGGAGAAAAGACAGTCTCTTCAGCAAGTGGTGCTGGGAAAGCTGGACAGCCTCATGTAAATCAGTGAAGTTAGAACACTCCCTCACACCATACACACAAATAAACTCATGATGGCTTAAAGACTTAAATATAAGACATTAGCCATAAAACTCCTAGAAGAGAACATAGGCAAAACATTCTCTGACATAAATTATAGCAATATTTTCTTAGGTCAGTCTCCCAAGGCAAATTAAATAAAAGCAAAACTAAACAATTAGGACCTAATCAAACTTATAAGCTTTTGCACATCAAAGGAAGGAAACCATAAATTAAACAAAAGTCAATCTACAGACTGGGAGAAAATATTTGCAAATGATGCAACTGACAAGGGCTTAATTTCCAAAATATACAGAGCTCATACAACTCAATATCAGAAAAACAAACAACCCAATCAAAAAATGGGCAGAAGATCTAAAGAGACATTGCTCCAAAGAAGATATGCAGATGGCCAATGGGCACATGTAAAGATGCTCAATATATTTCATTATTAGAGAAATGAAAATCAAAACTACAGTAAGGTATCACCTCACACTATGACTGATGATGGTCAGAATGGCCATCATCCAAAAATCTACAAATAATAAATGTTAAGGAGTATATGGAGAAAAGGGAACTCTCCTACACTGTTTTTGGGAATGTAAATTGGTGCAGACACCATGGAAACAGTATGGAGTTTCCTTTAAAAACTAAAAATAGCATTAACATATGATCCAGGAATCCCACTCCTGGGCATATATCTGGAAAAGAAAACTCTAATTCAAAAAGATACATGCATCCCAATGTTCATAGTAGCACTATTTACAATAGCCAAAACATGGTAGCCACCTAAATGTTCATCAGCAGATGAATGGAAAAAGAAGACGTGATATATATATATACAATGAAATACTACTCAGCCATAAAAAATAATGAAATATTGCCATTTGCAGCCACATGAATGGACCTAGAGATTATTATACTAAGTGAAGACAGAGAAAGACAAATATCATATGATATCACTTATATGTGAAATATAAAAAATAATACAAATGAACTTATTTACAAAACAGAAACAGACTCACAGACATACAAAACAAACTTATGGTCATAAAGGGGAAAAGTGGGAGGGATAAATAAGGAGTTTGGGATTAACAGATGCACATCATTATATATAAAATAGTTAAACAACAAGGATTTATTGTATAACAGAGGGAACTATATTCAATATCTTGTAGTAACCTATAATAGAAAAGTTATATATCTATATTGTATCATGATACTGATTTTAAATAAAAGATTAGATAATACTTAATATTTATACTTTTTGATTTTTGAAACAAAAGGAAATATAGGTAAAGATTTTTAAAAATTATTCCAGAAAGACATTAGAAGCACAGTGAGTGGATTAAATTTAGAACCACCACAATGAGGGTTGAAAACATTTTCTGTCCTTGATTATTTTGTCTTTAATGCTTCATTTCATCAGTTTTGAAAACTATAATAGCAGCGCTTAGATCATCTGTGTTGTACACAAAGGCAGAAAGATATGTCACATGCCTTAAAACATGTTGACATGTTATTGAATTGGGCTTGAGCCAACAATAAGGTATTTGAAAGAGATAAATATAAAAATATAGTCTTTGCATTAAAAAATGTAAATTAAAAAAAACTTTAGTGTATAACTGAATAGAGCATATGAAAAATAAACAAATATTTTAAGATAGTCAATGGTATTTCAATATTTTTTTGCTTTCACAAAAAAATATCAGAATATATCAAGTTGTAATAAAACAAGTATAGTTATTTAGAATTGCATAGTTCTTATATTCCTTTGAAAGCAGACCATGAAACAAGGACTTGGACGCCATTGTTTATTTGGCAGATCATTCATGAATTCAGTAGCAAAAGAAAAATACTGAGGAAATTGAGAACAAGATAGAGGAAACACACCAATCAAATTCTGATAATGAGCTTGTTACAATGATGGGCAACTAGAGAATCCTCAGAATTCTTGTATCAGAGAAAGGGGAGAATGCAGCATTGATCCATGCACCCTCATTCCATGTTGATTTACTCCTCTGAACTTCTGGGTTATGCTTGCACGTAGCTGGTTGGCCTTGATCCTCTGAGGAAGCAAAACAGAAATACCCTACTATATTTATTTAGTGTGGCATACTGAAAAGAGAATCAGGGATTTTTCACCACAGCTGTACTAAATCAAATAGGCTGAGGGGATATGGCTGGTGCATCACAAGTGTCTACTACACTTATCTTTTCTACAATACTGTACTATTCAGTCAACATATGATTGCTATCCTCAGAAGCCTCAGTTTACTAAGAGGAATTCAGTCAAAGTAGAACTCATTAAATAAAAGTAACCTGGATATGGATGATCATGGAACCAATTCTGATTGAAGAAAATGCCAATGTTATATCTAGATATAATTATACTTGGGGGAAATATAGAAGGCTTCAAATACTGTATTTGAAAGTTTTCATGTGGAAGACAGAATGCTTTTTTTCTGTATAGTTAAAAGCATAAAATTGAGGCAAATGTGTGGACATTCAATGGAGACGGATTAAGCTTGAAATAGAAATGACTACACTGTGAAATCTGTGTAATAATGAAATGGGAGCAGCCAGGCTTAATATATATCCAATCACAGGAGGTTTTCAAACAGAGACTAGTTGACCACATCTTTGTCAGAGATGTTTTAGAGCAGAATCAACCATCATATACAAGACCTCTTGCACATATCCTTTTCAAACACAATATTATGTAACCCTATAAATGTGAGAAAGAATTTATGCTCATTTATTAAATTTTTCATTCAAAATATATATGGAGAGTTGTACTAGGCATAAGGTGTCCAATGATAAAATAGAAACTTATTGAATGATAGTAAAAATGATATTCATACACAATAAGTATATGGGTTGTAAGTTCTATGAAGGAAAATAACAGTAGAATGAAATTATAACAAGACAGGTGGCTTGGATTTATTTTGAAGGGTTGAGGAAGACCTTAAATGAGAAGACAGTATTTAACCTAAGACCTCAAGGAAGCCAAGAGGAGTCAGCCACTGGAAGAGTTGTCAAATTCTAGGGGATAAAATGTTCTATAATTCAGGGTTCAGCACTCCAAGAGTCTCTATAGTCATGTATCTTTATGTCGGCATAGCTAGCACCTAATCATATGACTTAATGAAAATTACTACAGGCATATAATTTCTATTCCAAAATAAAACTGTACTGAGAATTTACATTTAATAGCAATAGGAAAATAGAAAAATTTTCTGCATAAAATATAAGTAATGTGTTAAAGCAGTAAAAATGTCCTGTGTAAGAGTTTAGATATTCTCAAGGAAAACTATTTATTTATCCAAATTAAGCATTTTGAAATATCATTAAATCCACATTTACTAATTAGTAACTTTAGAATTAAATAAACAACAGTAAAGCAAAAAACTTAGTGAGAAGTTATTTGCATCACTAGAGCAATTTATTCATTTCTTCATTCATTTTAGCTTTCCATGTTATTTTTCAATAATAATACAACAATAAAAATATTTAAACTCTAAGGGTCTTGTGTGCTGGTATGAGATTAACCTTTGGTCCTGGCAATTAGAATTTTGCCATTTAATGAGCAAAAAAGAGTTGTATTTTGCATTAAAAATTAGTCTAAAAAAGCTAATTTTGGAAACAATATTTTCAAAAGATACATATGATCCACTAGAATATAATACATATTATTCTTAGGAAACAATCTTGCAACATAACAAAACTGGTAATTTTCTGAAGATGTATAATTTAAGAAGGTACAAATTGTCTCAGGAAACATTCAAGCTCATTATCAACATATATTTTGAATGTGTCATATATTAACTTACATACCATGGGATAAAAATCCCCTTTTAGTCTTTCATACTTGAAAAAGAGGTATGAGCATTCTATGGAAAACTACAGTTACTGCTGAGTACTTCTTATGAAACTATATCATGATTTTTAAGGGCTTATTAAGAATTGGTATAGCAGGATACATTTTTCTCATTCTCATGGAAATTTAGAAAGCTGAATGGCTCACTCATTAGGCTAACTGACTGCATTTTCAATGACATAAAAACCACATAAATAAATATTAAAGATTCACAAATAAACTTTTGGCTTCCTTTGGACAAAAATGTTTGTCCCATATTATGAATCACTTTTCTTTCAATTTTTTTCACCTCCTGGTAAATACTAATGTAAGAACTCTGTATTATTTCCTGTAAGCATTTTACTTTGAAATAAATTACATTATAGAAAAAATACATATTATTGAGTATTGTGAGACATTTCCAGATTTATTATTGACAAGTTAGATACAAAATTTATGAAACTGAAATTTTAAGAAGTAATTGTCTAAATAGCATAAATCAAGCCTGAAAAATATTTTTCGAAAATGTTGTCTGTGTTTTCTGAAACACTTTTGCAATATTCTATTCACTTTAATCCTTTGGAGTATTTTCTCCATATCTCCTTTTTGAAAGAAAAGTCCATGCCACCCACAATTTTCCTCTAGTCTGATTTCTAAAGCTCTATACTCATTATACAGTTACTCCTGAAATGTTTCTATTACTGATATGCTATTCATACTCGACACTAAATACATTTAAAGCAAGTTTCAAATTCCTTTTCCCATCTTATAAAACCTTACCAACTAACACTTATAATTTTTAATATTTATTCACCTCTTCTTGTGTCCTTTGCTTTCATTACTAATGAATCTCATTTTAAACTTCCAGAGGGATAATTTTTGACTTGTACACTATCATTGATTTATTGCATGACCTTAGGCAAATCACTGAAATCTGTTTCTGTTTTCCCATGTGTAAAATGGGAAACCTTGGAGATTATATTTGAATACACTAAAACATATGTGCAAAACACTCTGCTCATGTTATGCTTACTTTTCTAACAGTAAATGGCAATACTTGTCTTGACAAAACATAACTATGTAATTTACCCCAATTATTTTTTTAAACCAAAACCAAACAGAAAAATTTATTCCAAACTAACAGAAGATAATGCAAGCACCAGCCAGACTTGTGAACTCCACTAAAGTGGCACACTTTCACAGGTAGCACATAACGATGGAAATTAAATCCTGTTTGAAGCTATATAAAAGGGGATAATTTTAAGTGCAGAACCTAAGATTGTATTTAGAAAAAATCAAGGTAAATAGATTTATGTAATTTACATATGGTTTCTTTGTTAATGTTTGTAGGTTTACCATCTATAGTCTCCATTAAGTGTTTCCTTAGTGTTTTTAGTGTATATTTATTTAACTTACAGATATACTAAGGTAAAGTTAGTTTTCCTTATGATTCTGAAAACAAATTATTACTCATTTTGACAAGTGGGTATTTGCAAACCTGAATCGTTAGGTTTTTAATTTAAGTACGTTATGTTATTGGCAAAATACAAGATTCCATTTTGATCTAATTTTGTAAAGATTTATCTAAAATTAAACCACATTATATCTCTTAGAAGACTCTCATTAACCTCATGTTCAAAAATTGCAAAGATCTGGGATTTCTATCTACACTCACTTTCTATATATTTCCCAAGAAATTCAAGAAGAATAAATCAAATTTTCAGGTTTAGTTTCAGTGGTGAATTGGAAACATATAATACACAAGCACTGTTCTCCTGGGACTATTTGGGTTTTTTTATGATTCACTGGACGATCAGGCTTAAAAGCCTTTTGACACAGGCATGGTAAAAACATGAAGTTGAAATAACCATTTGCTAAAAGCCACTCATGGTTTTCCACCTATAAAGGAAGTTGATAATTTCACTGATTTTTTTACTGATATAATTTTTGTCTGGTTCTACAAGAGGTAGGTATATTTTTATGGACTTAAATAAACAGGTATCACGTGCTTTTTGAAAGTTCACTTTATGCCACTTAGCTTTTATGAAAGACCTACATTAGTACCCGTTTTCGTTAACCAAAAAAAAAAATCCAAAGAGGATTTTCACTTTTACAAAAATGGCAAAAAGTGAAAGTCACGTTAAATGTTTGTTTTGCAGTGAGCCATTATAGGGGCAGCACTCAACTCCAGCAGTGAGAGTGCAGGGCCAAGCTTTTCCTGGGAACTACATTAAGCACCTCAGCATTGAGCAGCCATAGCTTTGAACTGTGTTTCTGAGGATCTGTGCTTTAACTTGATTTATTTTGTACATCCATTAGCAAGATGTGTCCTAAGGTAATTGCTTCTTCACCTTACACCCTTTCAGCTTACAAAAGGTTTGAGAGGCATGCCCTACTTTTTGATAGCAAGGGAAACCTGTAATATGGTGGCACTTATTCAGCCTTTTCCACATACAAATGCAATGTTGCAACTAGAACTCAATCATACCAGTGAATATAAAGACAGAATTGTCTACAAAGATAAATTTACCAAGTTATTCAAAATTTCAGGTATTTTAATAAAAGTTCAGTAATAACTTACAGCAACAAAGAAGGAAACTGATGACTTGCAAAAGAGTGGGTTAAATTTCAGAGTTATAACACACATGTAAACACACATTTCTCCCGTGCACTGCATAGGAATACACTAAGATTTTGTTTTATTTGCACTAATTAACCTTTCAGTTAAATTTGTTATAATTTCTTTTGAATTTACTCGTTTCCAGAAAACTACCTTAAGGATCTGGTTTCCTTTAGCAAACCTTTATCACTTACCTCCATGTACTACGTACTGGTGTATTTCAATGTAGAACCTAATTCATGTCAATTTACATTGTTTATGTTTTCAAATTTTAACTTTATGTACCTGCACTTTTGCATTTAATGCTCATCTCAATGGCACACTCAAATTTTAATTTAAATAAAAATATAAGCTTCAATTTTGCTTCTGTTTAGACATCGATTAAGGACCTCACTGATTGGTAGATGCAAACTATTACATTTAGAATGGGTAAACAGCAAGGCCCTACTGTATAGCAAAGGGAATTATATCCAGTCTCCTGGGATAAACCATAATGGAAAAAAAATTTTTAAAGAATGTATATATGTCTGAGTCACTTTACTGTACAGCAGAGATTGGCACAGCATTGTAAATCAACACTGCTCAATTAAAAAAAGAAAGGATCATGGATTTTAAATATAACGTTTATGCTAATTTTACTTTACTTTTGATATTTAAAAAATACAAAAAATGTCAGGAATGAAATAACAGTGAAAAATAATCCAAATGCTAGAAACTGATTAGTGTATTTATTTCAGTTTTTAACAAGTATACAATTTTAAAAAAATGTAAGTAATGCTGATTGTCTTGTAAATATAACTTTAAAATTAAAGTCTCCTTTAATCATTCTATCTGAATCCTTAGAAATAAAATGATTCTCTGGTTTATATCTTTTGAGTAATTTTAGTCCTTTGTACAAATCTGTTTTACAAAGACAATATTGGGTTTTTGGTGATTTTTATTTGTTTTTTCGTTTCTTTTTCAATTTTGAATTTTATTTTATTTTTTTATATGGCAGGTTCTTATTAGTTATCTACTTTATACATATTAGTGTATATACGTCAATCCCAATCTCCCAATTCATCCTGCCACCACCACCCCCTCTGCCACTTTCCCCTCTTGGTGTCCATATGTTTGTTCTCTACACCTGTGTCTCAATTTCTGCCCTGCAAACCTGTTCATCTGTACCATTTTTCTAGGTTCCATGAATATGCATTAGTATATGATATTTGTTTTTCTTTTTTGACTTACTTCACCCTGTATGACAGTCTCTAGATCCAACCACATCTCTACAAATGACCCAATTTCATTCCTTTTTATGGCTGAGTAATATTCCACTGTATATATGTACCATATCTTCTTTATCCATTCATCCGTCGATGGGCCTTTAGGTAGCTTCCATGACCTGGCTATTGTAAATAGTGCTGCAATGAACATTGGGTTGCATGTGTCTTTTTGAATTATGGGTTTCTCTGGGTATATGCCCAGTGGTGGGATTGCTGGGTCATACGGCAGTTCTATTTTCAGTTTTTTAAGGAAACTCCATACTGTTCTCCATAGTGGCTGTACCAATTTACATTCCTACCAACAGTGCAAGAGGGTTCACTTTTCTCCACACCCTCTCCAGCATTTGTTGTTTGTAGGTTTTCTGATGATGCCCATTCTAACTGGTGTGAGGTGATACCTCATTGTAGCTTTCATTTACATTTCTCTAATAATTAATGATGTTGAGCAGCTTTTCATGTGCTTCATGGCCATCTATATGTCTTCTTTAGAGAAATGTCTATTTAGGTCTTCTGCCCATTTTTGGATTGGGTTGTTTTTTAAATAATGAGCTCTATGAGCTGTTTATATATTTTGGAGATTAATCCTTTGTTGATTCATTTGCAAATATTTTCTCCCATTCTGAGGGCTGTCTTTTCATCTTGTTTGGAGTTTCCTTTGCTGTGCAAAAGCTTTTAATTTTCATTAGGTCCATTTGTTTATTTTTGTTTTTATTTCCATTACTCTAGGAGGTGGATCAAAAAAGATCTTGCTGTGATTTATGTCAAAGAGTTCTTCCTATGTTTTCCTCTAAGAGTTTTAGAGTGTTCGGTCTTACATTTAGGTTTCTAATCCATTTTGAGTTTATTTTTGTGTAATGGTGCTAGGGAATGTTCTAATTTCATTCTTTACATGTAGCTGTCCAGTTTTCCCAGCACCACTTATCAAACAGACTGTTTTTTCTCCATTTTATGTCCTTGCCTCCTTTGTCATAAATTAGTTGACCATAGGTGTGTGGGTTTGTCTCTGGGCTTTCTATCCTGTTCCATTGATCTATATTTGTTTTTTGACAGTACCATATTGTCTTGATTACTGTAGCTTTGTAACATAGTCTGAAGTCAGGAAGCCTGATTCCTTCAGCTCCGTTTTTTTCCCTCAAGACTGCTTTGGCTATTCATGGTCTTTTTTGTCTCCATACAAACTTTAAGATTTTTTTGTTCAAGTTCTGTAAAAACTGCCATTGGTAATTTGATAGGGATTGCATTGAATCTGTAGATTGCTTTGGGAAGTATAGTCATTTTCATAATATTGCTTTTTCCGATCCAAATCATGGTATATCTCTCCATCTCTTTGTGTCATCTTTGATTTCTTTCATCAGTGTCTTATAGTTTTCTGAGTACAGGTCTTTTACTTCCTTAGGTAGGTTTATTCCTAGGTATTTTGTTCTTTTTGTGGTAGTGGTGATTGGGATTGTTTCCTTACTATATATGTCTGATCTTTCATCATTAGTGTATAGGAATGCAAGAGATTTCTGTGCATTAATTCTCTAACCTGCAAATTTACCAAATTCATTGATCAGGTGTAGTAGTTTTCTGGCGGCATCTTTAGGATTCTCTATGTATGGTATCATGTCATCTGCAAACAGTGACAATTTTACTTCTTTTCCAATTTGTATTCCTTTTATTTCTTTTTTCTTCTCTGATTGCCATGGATAGGACTTCCAAAACTATGTTGAATAATAGTGGCAAGAGTGGACATCCCTGTCTTCTTCCTGATCTTAGAGGAAATGCTTTCAGTTTTTCACCATTGAGAATGATGCTGTGGGTTTGTCATATATGGCCTTTATTATGTTGAGGTAGGCTGCCTCTATGCCCACTTTCTGGAGAATTTTTATCATAAATTGGTGAATTTGGTCAAAAGCTTTTTCTACATCTATTAGATGATCATATGGTTTTTATTCTTCAATTTGTTAATATGGTGTATCACATTGATTGATTTGTGTATACTGAAGAATCCTTGCATCCCTGGGATAAATCCCACTTGATCATGGTGTATGATCCTTTTAATGTGTTGTTGGATTCTGTTTGCTAGTATTTTTGAGGATTTTTGCATCTATATTCATCAGTGATATTGGTCTGTAATTTTCTTTTTTTGTAGTATCTTTGTCTGGTTTGGGGCTGACTTTTCAAATGTATTTAATTGTTGTCATGAAGTAAAAACAATTAACATTTTACTCAAAACCATGTTATTTTCCCCTTGAATTATTTGTGATAATGTAGGTGTATCTAACTTATCCCTAGTTATTATTTCAATGTTTGATATTTTTGTTAATTCTTTTTAAAATAATTTTAAAATAAGAAAAGAGAACTGTTGTTTTACTTCTTTGTAAGTTATAAATCTTGCCTGCTGTATGTATCATTTTCTCATATTAAATGGAAGCTATGGTTTAGTCATCTTAAGAAGAAAGGGCTCAGCAAAGTCCTACTTTCACATCACAATTAATATACATATTTATAAGGAAAACATATAGTATTTCTCCCTTTTTTAGTTAATATGGGGTTTTAAAATAAGTGTATAGTATACTAATAGCTATTGACTGCTAGGAAAAGTACTGATGAAAACTGACACTTTTTCAACTGAGTATATACTTATACTATTTGGAACTTTTTTATTCCATGAGTAAAGGAGAGGCAGAGAGATACATAGTTTCCCTAAATTATAGATTTGCAAACAGTTATCAACAGGGTAAAAGTGAGGCTGTCAAGAATTTAGTAAATTTTGAAAGAAAAATGAAAGCCTAAGGTCAATTTTTGTAGCTCCAAAAACATGGTCAAGGTTTAAGGAATCTGACAACAGGGATTTGGAGGTCTTCAAAAATGATCAGAGAAAGTTCAAAAATACCTTCAAACCATGGAATGAATTCCATATATAAATTGGATTGAATTAGACAAAAGAGATAATAACTCTATTTATAAGGAATACTCTATTTTACAGCAACCTTCCTAAAACAAAGAATAATTAACCAACAAAAACAGTGAGAACTGAAAACCAACTGACCATGCTGTTAATATTACTTAATCAAAGTGTGTATTAATAACTTCAGATATAGCATAAAAATAAACAAAAACCCTGCTGTGGTAGAATTATGGAAAGGTCCTTAATGTGAAGAGTCAAAATCCAGTTGATAATGAGGACTGAGAGGAGAGTGTGTAAGGCACTAGTAAAAGCAGCTCTAAGAGGTAGCAAATATCAGATGAAGATCAGAGGAAACACTGAACTGTAATATCAAGCAACACTTTTAATTTAAGTGTAGCTATTGAGGGTACTGCTAAAACAAAAACCAAAACCAAAAACCAAAATAAAACCTCCAACAAGAACCTACTATATAGCACAGGAAACTCTGCTCAAAATTATGTAACCACCTAAATGGGAAAAGAATTTGAAAAAAGAAAAAAGATACATGTATATGTATAACTGAATCACTTTGCTGTACACATGAAAGTAACATAATATTGTTAATCAACTATACTCCAATATAAAATAAAATGTTAAAAAAAGACATTATGTTAAAAAAAAAAGACCCACATCCCAGGTAGGTGACCCACAAATGGGAGGATAATCACAATTGCAGAGGTTCTCCCCAAAGAGCAAGGGGGTCCTAGTCCTTCACTGGGCTACCCATCCCAGGGATCCTTCACCAGGAAGAAGAACCCCTAGAATGTGTGGCTTTGAAGACCAACAGTGTTTGATTTCGGGAGAACCAGGGAGCTGTAGGAAATGGAGATGCCTCTCTTAAAAGGCACACACAAAATCTCACACACTCCAAGACCCAGGGCAGATATTTTTCCAAAGAGGAAATGCACATGGCCAACAGGCACATGCAAGGATGCTCAATATTGCTAATCATCAGGGAAATGCAAATCAAAACCACAGTGAAATATCACCTCACACCTCTCAGAATGGCAATCATCAAAAAGAACACAAATAAATGTTGGTGAGTATGTGGAGAAAAGGGAATCCTTGCACATGTTGGTGGGAATGTAAGTTGGTGCAGGCATTGTGAAAAACTGTATGGAGGTTTCTCAAAAAACTAAAAATAGAACTACCATATAACCCAGCAATTCTCACTCCTGGGTTTATATCCAAAAAAAAAAAAAAAAAAAAACCAAAAACACTGACTCAGAAAGATAAATGCACCCCAATGTTCATAGCAGCATTATTTACAATTGCCAAAATATGGAAGCAACCTAAGTATCCATCAGCAGATGAATGGATAAAGAAGAGGTGGTATATATACAATGGAATACTACTCAGCCATAAAAAGAATGGAATTTTGCCATTTGCAGCAACATGAATGGACTTGGAGAGCATTATGCTAAGTGAAATAAGTCAGACAGAGAAAGACAAACACTGTATGATATCACTTATATGTGGAATGTAAAATATACAACAAACCGGTGAATATAACAAAAAAATTAAAAAGCAGACTCACAGACATAGAGAACAAACTATTGGTTACCAGTGCAGAGGTGGCAATCTAGGGGCGGGGGGGCAATCTAGGGGCAGGGGAGTGGGAGGTACAAACTATCGAGTATAAGATAGACTTAAGGATGTATTGCACAACACAGGGAATGTAGCCAATATTTTGTAATAACTGTAAATGGAAAGTAGCCTTAAAAATTATATTAATAATAATAAACTGAAAAAAAACCTGGTCAGTTCCACATATATTACATTTTTCCTTATGAGGGTAAGTGGAATTAAAACATAAGACCATAATAAAACTACATTGCACGATGATTTAATTCACTATTGTTATACTACACTATTAAAGAGTACAGGGTATACTGCTATTCTGAAAACAGATAGCCACCAAAAAGACCTGGGGAAGGACTACAGCCCTGCCATTGCTCATGCCCACCCTATTCCTACTTACCCAGGGAAGGATGTGGTTAGGAAAGTGAAAGGAGTTATTAGCACCAATGTCCTTGGACATCAAATTAATTGAAAGGTGCTTTTTTGTTTTATAATACAAAATAGATAAGAATTTAGATTCTCATTTAGAGTAATAAAGAGAAGAAATTCAGGTCCAGATGGAGTGGTCTTTTTGTAAACCAATCTCATATAGAGAACATGTAGGAATCGTTGGTAATTTGGCCAGAGAGGTCTCAAACTTTCATAAGACAACAAAGATCAAAGTTAGTTAAATTGGGGAAAATAAAGCCTGTGGGATATGAGTGTGAGTCATTGTGTGAGTCTGTGTATAAATGCATCTGTGTATCTTTATTTCAACTTTTATTCTCCAACACAGTCTCGATATAATTATGAAAAACTTTACATAAAGATCATCTTTTCAGATTTTCATGTGCTTCGTGTCCAGGAAATGGTAGTTGATGCAGAAACCAGGAGAGGGAAAAGTGAACCTTCTTCTGATCAAAGACAGACATGAATGTGGGCAACAGGTAGCTTGCTGAAGATATCAAAATGCAGAGGTATTAAGATGGATTCTCCTTGCTTTTTTACACCCCTCTATCACCATATACCAGAAGAGGGTTACAGCAGATATAGGAGTCAAACTGCTCAAATTACAGACAAAATAGCAACATCTTTGCTAGTTAGTCAATAAATGGTACATATGTAGATGTTAGTTTATCTTCAGTAAATATATTACTTTTATTAGAAGTAGCAAAAAATTGAATTTGTGTAGTAGAAAGTAATCTGGATCATTAATAAAACATGTATTTTTTGATAGAGTAGAATTTAGAATATGGTTATTACTTTAATCAAAGGACTTCAGGTAGTAAGCTACCAACAGGATGATGGTTTATCTGTATCAAGGCCTCAAGCAATCAATGTCAATAAGATGCAAAGACCTCAACTTTAGTGTGTTGTTAAAGTTTAAGGCACTCAAAATTATTATTACTCAATAAATAAAAACAGATTTCTAGGGTAGCATTAAAGGATTTGCAAACAGCTACAATTCAAAGAGGAGTGCACAGAGAAAATTTAGGAAACTGACATTTAAAAAATCCACTAGTGATTCTCTGATCTACTGGAATTTAAGCACCCTAGATTTTTTGGGAAAATTCCACATGTATCAATAGTTCTTTAATCAAACTCTGTTTCTTTTGTGATGGCAAAGGAACTCTAAAATAATGAAGTGAGTTGCTAGGTTATGAAGTGTATACTTTTAGAAAATAGCAAATCTTTCCAAACGTGTACAAGATCCCGCCAGTCTAACATGATTCCAGTCTTAAAATCTTGTCCTACCCGTCTTTTAAAACTCCTCACTGGAGACTTTCTTCAGAACTTTCTGAAATTTTGGCTTGTTTTCAATGGTGAAACATTTTTAGCTTTTAGATATGAATTCTTAAAATAGTCATATTTTATTTAGAACACTGTTTAGTGAATAAATATATCAACTTATGTAATACTTTTACAAGTAAAAAGGCAAGTTGATCGAGTACTGAGTGCAGTTTCCTCATTATGTTCAAAAATTGGTTCTGAAAATATTTCTGCAGAAATGTTTAGAAAACATTTTAAAAAATAGTAACATCAGTGGGAAAGGTAAATATCCTCCCACTTAACATTTATTATTTTTTCCTTTTTATCATTCTAATGTTTTTTTCCTCAGAGACTAGGGAATGAAAGTACCTCATGAATAAGCATTCTGGTTTTTGTTTATTATTCCCCCCTCTTCCTTTTTAGTTAATAGTCATTAGACCTTTAAAGCAACTATACATTTGAAGTTAGTTCTGTTTTTTAGCCTATATCTATATCAGACTCTATGCTATTTATTCCTTTTTTACATATTAAAAAGTACTTTTATTTTTTAAATTTTATATCTTATATTGGAGTATAGTTGATTAATAGTGTTGTGTTAGTTTCATGTGTACAGCAAAATGATTCAGTTATACATGTATCTATTCTTTTTTAAATTCTTTTCCCATTTAGGTTATTACAGAATACCAAGCAGAGTTCCCTGTGCTATACAGTAGGTCCTTGTTGGTTATCTATTTTAAATATAGCAGTATGTACATATCAATCCCAAACTCCCAGTAACTCCTTCCCTATGATAGTTCCCCATCCCCCCTCCACTCCAGGCATTTATCATCTTTTCCTTTTTTATCCCGTGATTTTGGTAAGTGCACCATTGAAGGACATCACGTGATTGGTTTTATAACGTTTTTACATATCTCCTGTCCTAACAGATAGGATTATTCTAGAGGAATAAGTTACAATTTATTCAACTTTGTATTTCAAGATTCAGAGGGCTTGAATTTACTAGAATTATATAACACAAGAGTGGGAAAAGACGAAAGAAACAGCACTCGGTAAAAAGAAAGGCAGAGGTGATTTTCTTCACAGAAATCGAGAGTTAATTGATTTAAAACCACAATGTCTTTATAGCTTAAAATTCAGAAGTGGTAATGGAGAAAATATGAAAATTCCTCTACAAAATAACTGAAAAATATCTTCTTGATAACTGAAGAAAACAGGAAATCTACAGGGAAAAAATGCTCTGCAAACCAACGTTCGGGATTTAAATAAAACAAAACAAACAAACCAACAAAACTGTAAAGTCACTCCAGCTTTTGTAAACAGGAGCAACAATAGCACAGTTTGAAAGGAGAGGAGGAAATTATGTAGAAATTGTACTGCAAGGAAAATATCAGTGAGTTGAAACTGGGAAGTTTATTTCAAAGAAGTGAATCGTATAGCAGGTATACTTTAGGTAATAGACTCAATTGTTACCTTGCTAAATAGGCTGAAAGAACTTCCATTATTTGCAAAAGTAAAAGCATTTTTCTAAACTTGATATCAATTGTGTGCTTGACAAGCATGGTGGAATGATTGGAAGTTTTTTGACTGGAGAAAAGAATGAGAGAAGAGAGGGAGAGTAGCTTGTGCTTTATAAGTGTGATTTTTAGATAGTAAAGATATATAAAATGCGAAGTATTATTAAAATATATTTATTCTGAAGGATTTTTGAATCCGTGTTGGCAAGAGAAGGGCCTGCAGTGGAGGTGGGGGAGTTTTGGGTGAGTTCTGTTCAGAGATCTGCTTGCTGCCTTTGATTGTATCTGGGGTAGAAGATTGGCTCGTCACAGTCAGAACACAAAATAGCTCATAAATATCAAGGGAATCTCTATAGCATTTATAGGACATACTGAAGTTCAATAACTGAGTGAGATTTGAATGGGATCTTTATATTTCATGAAAATGTAAAAATATTCTTATTTACATGAAGAATAAATGCTTGAGAAGGGAATAAGGAATTAAAACCAGCACAATAAAAGGACATAATAAAAGTACGCTAAAGGATATATAAGCTAAAGAATATATAAAATATAAATATGTAAATATACAAACAAAGGACTCCAGGAAAATGACAACCTTAATGCATCTCGTTCATTTTTACTTCCAAGTCCTGAGATGCCTTTCCTGAGCCAATTAACATCTGGTTCCAATAGGCAAGTGAGAACTCAGACTGAAACCTGAAGAAGAAAGCTGGTGCAGTATTATTTTCCTCTGTTAGATGAGAGCCTGTGATCCCAAGGCTGACAGTCCTGTGTTAAGAATCAGAACAAAGTGGATCCTAGGTCAAATTTGGCCCACTGAGATTGTGGACTCCCCGGGAGAAGTGTGTAATAATTGTGCATGAAGATTTCTAAACACCTTCAGTTGATGTGGAATCAAAGAGACTGACTGAATCCTTTCCAAATCTGCAGCTAGAAAAATATGAAGAGACTGAAGAGCAGACTTTGATGTGACAGGAAACTACCATCACACCGAATACAAGCATAGACTCCTCTTTTGAGACGTCTGCATCACCAGAGCTCTTAATCTCACAGAGGATGATGACATCTTGTGGGAAAACTTAAACAACCCATGAAGGTATTAACAGCAATTGACTTGAAAATGAAGAATTTTTAGTAACACCTTAAATCATGCTTATAAAATTTTTGATATATTAAGGAGTGATATATTAAAAATATTTTTAATTAAATAGTTTTAAAAATGCTCTCTCAGGGTTTACAAAATTAAAACAAAATCTAGTGAATGGGAGGACTGTGTTATAATTGTATGAGAAAGGTTTTATTCCTTTCCAGAGGAAATAAATAATGTTGTACTTAATGTTGGGTCTTACAATTGATAATACAATGAAATGCTATATACCTTTAGATAATGAAATAGTATGGGGACGTATTGCATAAGTATTTCATAAGGATTCTTGAAATAGAAGAGTAATGATATAAGGAAATTTTAATAATATTTTGGAAGTAAAATATTTATATTAGATGACACAAGAAATTGTACATATGGAGGGAGAGGAAAGGAAAAGAGCTCCAAAAGTTTCATTTGCTAATAGGGGAAAAGAATGCAGTTGGGGACTTTAAGTATTCAAATGTGTCATTATATTTGAGAGAACTAAAAAAAAAATCAGAGGTAGACATGATATGACATGAAATATTGACATGAAATATTGACATGAAATATTTGATTGATTGACATGAAATATTTTCTATTGTTGTATAATTTTTAAAAAGTTTTCTCATGTGTCCTGAGGAAAGGGAGATAATCGTTAATTGACTGAATAAGTAAAATAGGTGACCCAAGGTAAGTTTAGAATTAAGATACTATAACGGCATTTTGTTCACACTAGCAAAAACAAGAAGAGAAATTATAAAATAACAAAGTTAAACACATAATAAACAGTAGGAAACATCAAAAGAATAAAGTCAATTATATTAGTTGCTATAGTAAGTACAGTATGCATTCTTTAAAGATGGGAGGAGTCAGATTAGACTAAAAACATGCATTCTCACAAGTATGTGCAAGTTCCAATCCTCATTCTCCATTCCCTTAGAAATACCAATGTCATTGACTTTATATTTGATCTTCCAGAAACCATTTATGCATATATAAGTATATGGACAGATATATTTAAAGAGGTGTTATCTTTGTACAAGTGGGATAACATTCTAAATTCTTTCCTGAAATCTGTTTCTCTTACTAAAAAAAATGTTGGTTTTATCCATAATATGTACAGATTTACCCAATTTTTTAAAAAATTACTACGATTGGTCCTTTATATGGATTATAGATCATTTATTTAATCAGTACCCTATTTTTAAATGTTTGCTATGAAGATACATTTGAGATTTCCTACCACAAGGAAGCATAACTGACTGAGGGTCCCAGCTACTGCACCCTGAAATCCGTTGCTATAGTTCTACCAAGACCATGCTTCCCGTGGACTGCACTCAGCTAGTGATTGAATGTGGCAGGGATACTAAGGCAGGCCCATTCCTGGCCGACACAGGGATCCACTGATGTGTAACTTTAGCTTGAGTTCTTCCTAACAATTTTGCTGTACATTTCTCAGATTTGCACTAGTCTACAATGCTTCCCCATAATCTTCCTTTCTTCCTTCTCTTTCTCTCACTCTAGGTCATACTTGCATCTGACAGCTCTCGCAGCCTCAGCTGTCTACTTCCATTTTCTCTTATAAGCATTTCTACTAATAAATTTTTGAACATTTATTCTCATCTCAGTGTCTACTCCTCGGAGGACCCAGATCAACACAACACATTTAATGTTTTCTCAGCTATTTGGTTATATATATATAATTAATATAATATATATTATATAATATAAATTATATTTATATAATTTCCTTTAAAATATGCTGTTTTTTTCATTCAAGTATCAAATTGTATCTTAAGATTTACCATGTTTTCATCAATTATGCTCAGATGTTTTACACCCAAGTAGAGTTGGATTACATTTGATAGAAAGATTTGATTGCCCTATTCAGTACAGTTCATTAAAACTATGTTTGTTTTTAAGAGTTGTTTGTTTTCCATCTCCCAAAGCTATGCTAGTTAACCTGATTTACTGATATAGAGAACAGGACTATTTGTTATTAATTATATTCTAAACAATAACACTTCATCAGCAGTTTATTTAGTGTTAGTACCAGCCTAATGGGAGAAAATACTAAATCAATACTAACTGTCCTATTTTCATTTCATTTCAATCTTCTCCCTGCTTAATTGCAAATCACAATACTTTGTGATATTTTGCCTTGAATCTCAAACATTTTAACATTTTTCTTATGTGAATTTATAAAATAATTGAAATGCTATTGGACTAGTAAAATATTATTTAAGCAGTTTAGTACAGAATTTCACTTTAAGATTGTTAGAACAAAATGAAAGTATCATATAAAAAAGGTCATTTGAGTAAATGAGCCTTATGCAATGATTTACAGCTCATACTAAAAGGTCTGCAGGATGTCATTACAAGTCAGACAAGTGATTGTCACAGGTATTAACAGAAAACCTTCAACACTCTAAGTCTAAGTTGTCACATTTCAGTATCTGAAATTGCTATGGAAATAATTAACAGAATGAAAAATTGTTGCATTACACTTCATTTATTTGAACATTAGTCTTCATTTAACCCAAGGATCTCTCTGTTGACTATTAACTCTGACAAAGACAAGGTACCAACGTTCTTTAAGGCATTATAATTCATTTAAATATGTAGTGAACAAAATATTTTAAAGGACACTATATCATGTAGCATTAAGTAAACCAGTGTTTTAGCAAGTACATTTTTATTTTATTAGTCAAAGTTAGCAAAATTTCCCAATAGTCAGATGATTAACCTGAATGGAAAAATGTGTAAACCTAGATTTAGTCTGACTGAAAATTTTAATGAGCTGATGTCATGCTGCCCTGGCCCATACCTGGGAAAATCTAATCTAGTTTACAAACCACAACATGCCAAATAAATACTATAGTAGCAAGCTAAATAAACAGACAAGGTAATCTGATAACATCAACATGTAAATGTGTAGGAGAAGCAAATGCCGAATATTGATTAAAATAGTCTCACCTTCCTGCTATTCAACAATTTACTCAACTAACCAATGATCTGTATCTATGAATGATTTATATCTATGAAATCTAATGGTTTGTATCTATCTATGAATTTGTATCTATGATTTATCTCTATTAGTATCTATGAATGGTCCAGATTTCTTTGAGCTCATGTTCTAGACACATATATCTTCAAATTAACTGCTATATTTATAACACAAATGCTCTCATTGAATCAGTCTTTGTTCTTATTGAATACCTTGGTAGTAAGAATAAGTCTAGAGTTTCTATCACAACTCTAATAATTCAAAATTCTTATGACAGTTTAGTAAAATAGATGAAATTGGACGATATCAAAGTTTAAAATTACTATGCATCCAGGGACACAGTCAACAGAGTGAAAAGGCAATCTATGGACGGGAGAAAAAGTTTCCAAACTGTACATCTGATAAGGATAATATAAAGACTATATAAAGAATTCCTACAATTCAACAACAAAAACAAAACAACCTGACTAAAAACTAGGCAACAAACTTGAATAGATATTTTTTCAAAGGAGATATAAAAATAGCTAATAAGCAAATGAAAAGATGTTCAACATCACTAATCATTGACTGCAATGAAATACCACAATGAAATGCCATCCTTCCCCCATTAGGACAGTAACAATGCAAAAAACCAAAAATAAGCAGAAACAAACAACAAACTCCAGAAAATAACAAAGGTTGGTATGGATTTGGGGAAATTAGAACTCTTACACACTGTTTTTAGGAGTGTAGAATGATGGTACCATTATGGAAAACGGTATGGTGGTTCTTCAAAATATTTAAAAATGGATTACCATATGATCCAGAAATTCCACCTTCAGAAGAATTGAAAGCAGGGTTTTGAAGAGATATTTGTATACCCATATTCATAGCAGTATTGTTTACAAATAGCCAAAAGGTAGAAGCTACCTAAATATCCATCAGTGGATTAATGGATAAATAAAATGTGGTATATACCTACACTGGAAAGTTATTCAGCCTCAAAAAGGAAGAATATTTTGACATAAGCTTTCTGATATGTTCTACAACATGGATGAAACTTAAGGACACTATGCGAAGTGAAAATAAGCCAATCACACACACACACACACACACGAATACAGTAAGATTCCACTTGATATCTAAGTATAGGTACTCTTGATACCTAGATATAGGTACACAGAATAGTCAAGTTCATAGGGACAGAAAGTAGAATGGTGATTGCCAGTGGCCTGGAGGAAAGGGGAATAGAGACTTGTTTAATAGATATAGAGTTTCAGTTTTGCAAGATGAAGCATTCTGGGGATTTGTTGCACAAAAATGTGAGTTTACTTAACAGTGCTAAACTGTACACTTAACATTAGTTAAGATAGTAAATTTTATGTTATTTGTATTTTACCACAATAGAAATTTTTAAAATTTCATTGAACATTTTCCATATCAGCAATTTAAAAAGTGGCAAATAAGTTGGGGAAAGTTCCTTTCTTTTTCTCTTTTTTAAATTGAAGTATAGTTAATTAAAAATGTTGTGTTAGGGGCTTCCCTGGTGACGCAGTGGTTGAGAGTCTGCCTGCTGATGCAGAGGACACAGGTTCGTGCCCCGGTCTGGGAAGATCCCACATGCCGTGGGGCGGCTGGGCCCGTGAGCCATGGCCGCTGAGCCTGTGCGTTCGGAGCCTGTGCTCCGCAACGGGAGAGGCCACAAGAGTGAGAGGCCCACGTACCGCAAAAAAAAACCAAAAAAATAAAAAATAAAAATGTTGTGTTAGTTTCAAATATACAGCAAAGTGATTCAGTTATACATATAGAGAGATTCTTTTTCATTATAGGTTATTACAAGATATTGAGTATAGTTCCCTGTGCTATACATTAGGTCCTTTTTGTTTACCTATTGCATATATAGTAATGTGGATATAGTAATCCCAAACTCCCAATTTACCTCTTTTCTTAACTGTATTATTTATATAAAAACATGTAATATACTTCTTAATACATGGAAAGAACTCAAAATGGTACTTGGCCTTATTTTAGGTAGATATTAAAAAGTAGACATAAAATGTGTATACATATAGTTTCTTATAACTTACGATGAACAGGTGTTCACAGGAACACAAAAACGCTATTTTGAAAGGCTTTTGATTTTACAATAAAATATTTTTACTTAGGATGGCACCTTCTAAAAGAGACTTAAATCATAAGAGCTTCCTCTCAAGGCTCAGTTACTCCTACTTTCTGCCCCTCAATGTCTGAGGTTTCAATCCTCCAGTTCTTTACCTTATCTCAGGCAGTATCCCCCCTCATGAAATCATATCATCTAAGTTCCTTCAACTGTACAGAATACATGAATGATGCAGCTCAAGAGAGGGGCAAGTAAAACCAAAGTGAAGGACAAATGAAATTTATGACTGAATGGAAATAAAGCTAACTAAAAGATTTAGTAACAATGTCATTTAAAAGATTAGTAACCTGTGACCAAGGTAGTAATGTGATTTGCCATAAACTACACAACTGATTGAAAGCTAATCACATAGAAGAGCCAGGAGTTTCAGTTTCTTTCTTTTACCATAATAAAGCTAATCTGCACACATCCTGATTTATGTAATTATCCTCCAACTTTATTACACATATGGAGCTGGAGATACAAGATAATTTTAACTTTTACTTTTATGTGATGAATATTTTGATCTTTCCAGTTTGACTTTAAGGCCATTTTGTCTCTTCTTAGTAAAAATATTTTAATCAGAATTTTCAGTTTATTTAGAAAACATTTTTCAAGTCAAATTAAATTTCTTTAATTTATAGACACTTATAAACCACACAGTTAAAACATTTCCCTTTTTCTAGTTTCCTTTTATGTTAATATAATGAGTTAATAAGGACAACTTTATTACAAATTTTGCAATGAAGGTTTCTATCACTGTTTAGATACTTGTCCATTTTAAATTTCAGTAATTAGACTTACTGCCAGGAATCATGGTTGTTATTTCTACCAATATTCCCAATTCAAGTTTTGCAGTTTTTAAAGTTACCAACAAAATATGATCCTTTTCTGTGTAATTTTGACAATTATTTTTATGTTTTAAGTACCAGTATAAAATCATGTGAATTGGGTGAAAGTATGAGTGCTTGCATTTATTTCTTATCTAATCTATGAAAAAATGTGTGCAATTCCTCTCAGATATTCTAGACTTGCTCTATTGACCAAAATACTTCCAAATACTCTGCCTTTAAGTAATAACAAAGAGAAAATCACCTGCTCACACAAACAGGGTCAAAATCTCCGATTTTCATCACAACTCAAGAATTCTCTTTCAAAAGGTATTTCACCAACATCTGAGTACCACCTGAGGCAAGATGTGCAGCGAAGATGTTGCCCTTTACTAGTTAAGAGGAGCCTGTGAGGGGTGTTTGAAGATCCTTTTGTAAAGATTCCATGCTGATCACATGACAAGGCTTTCTATGTCATTTTAGTGGAATTGCAAACACTTGGGGAGCAGGACGCCTGCAGAAGCAATGACTGAGAAAGAGTGATTTAACAGGATGTACTGTGTCCTGGTGGAGCTGCTTTCACCAGAAACTGAGAAGTAGTGTCTGTAACTTTGAATAAGCTGTGGAGGCGGAACGTGATAAAGAGAAAGGATGTTGGGTCAGCCCTTACTGTAAAAAATGACTTTCACTGGGAGAAACACTATCATCAGTACTGACAACAGAAAAACATTTATTAAACACACTTGTGTAAGTGTAATTCTAAGGTCAGTAGAATGATTTTAAACATCTCTGTTTCCTGGAGGGAAAAAAAAGTATTAGTTCACTCTCTGGAGAAATTTGAAAGACACAGTACCTACTCCATCATGTCCCATTCATATCAAATTTCTAGGAAGGCAAGACTAAATTCAACTTAATATTTGATATTAATTATGATATCTAATATCTAATAATTTTACATAAAGATTATGATGCAATAAAGTTGTATTTTAAATGCTATATGTAGCTTATTTATTGTTGAATTCTACAATAAGTCCCTGCTTCTATCATTTAAAATATAAGCATAATAATTGCTCTGGTCTGAATGTTTGTGTCCCCCCAAATTCATATGTTGAAATCCTAACTCCCAACATAATGGTATAGTTGGCGGGGCATTTGGAACATGCTTAGGTCACAAGGGTAGAGCCCTAATGAATGAGATCAGTGCCCTTAAAAAAGAGGTTCCAGGGGCTTCCCTGGTGGCGCAGTGGTTGAGAGTCCACCTGCCGATGCAGGGGACACGGGTTTGTGCCCCAGTCCAGGAAGATCCCACATGCTGCGGAGTGGCTGGGCCCGTGAGCCATGGCCGCTGAGCCTGCGTGTCCAGAGCCAACGGGAGAGGCCACAACAGTGAGAGGCCTGTGTACCGCAAAAAAAAAAAAAAGGTTCCACAGAAATCTAACCCCTTCCACCATGTGAGTATGGAACCAGCTATGAACCAGCAGGAGGACCCTCACCAAAACACAACAAAATTTAACTCTCAAAATTCTGAAAGCTAGAACAAATACTTTGTAATATAAACACAAGCATGCAGAATGAAAGAGCTGGCAGGTCAAGAAGGAATCAAAATATCTTTTGTATTAGATGTCCCTATGATAGTATCTGAGCATTTTAGCAGAGGCAAGAGAAATCACTGTTTCATTTCTCCATAGTGAACTGAGCTGAATTTCTAAACCACAAGACTGTACACATTTATAGGAAGATAATACACACAGTATGGTTGATTGAAAAATGCATAGGATATTTGACACAATCTCAGAAGAGAAAGCAGAAAGCATTTGTACCAGTTTGCTAGGCTGCCAAAACAAAGTATCACAGACTGCTGACTTAAACAACTGAATTTTTTTCCTGGAGGCTAGAAGTCTGAGATCAAGGTGTTACAGGGTTGGTTTCTTCTAAGCTTCTCTCCTTGGCCAGTAGATCCCTGTCTTCTCCCTGTGTCTTTACATGGTCTTCTATCTGTGTGCCTATGTCCTAATCTCTTCTTATAAGGACACCAGTCATGTTGGATTATGGCCCATGTGAGTATGCCTTCATTTTAACTTAATTTCCTTTTTAAGGACCATATCTCCAAACACAGTCACATTCTGAGTATTGGGGATTAGGACTTCAACATGAGAAATTTGGGGGAAAGGAATATAATTCAGCCCATAGTAGCACTATTCACTTCTGCAATAAAAGTTTGAAATATTCAATGTGAAGAAATAAAAGATGACATGATTTAAATAATTATAAAGAATGTAATAGAACAAATAAATGATCACAGTTTAGGACAATCAGCATACAGAAAACTCAGATGATAACCTCTTTTTAGAATCCCTAAACATGCCATGAAGTTCTCTGAAATTTAGGAGGAACTGTGTTACCGAGAGTGCTAATTATTCCATGATTCATCCTTCCATCTTGCAATAGAGCAATCTGGCTTTTCTTGCACAGTGTTATCCAGCTGGAGAATGTCCTTCCCAAGGTCTGCTGTAGCTATGTGTGACCACTGACTAAGTGTGTGCCAAAGGATGCAAGCAGATGTGAGATACACAACTTTCTGGTCACGTTTTTATAAATGATATTTTTAACCTTTCCTTTTTGAGAGCTCATTAGATGGCAGTAGATTAATTGAAATTAAGGTATGGAGAGAATAGAAGTTGATCTCTCAATATAAAAGAGTTTTCAATGAACTTCTGCAATATAGGAGAAAGATAAAAGTATATTAACCAATAAATAGATCATGCAATTTAAAAAGCTACTGCGCATAACATAGCTTGAGTTTAGTACTGTGAAAAAGACAGTAAATTTGCCACAGAAGACTAGGAAGTGCTCCAGATTAAACCTCTTTATAAAAGGAGTGACAAATATGACAGAGTAAAAGAGAAATAATTACCTTATAAAGAATTGTGAAATTCCTGAAAGTAAGCCTAGTAACAGGAGGCAAGAATTAAAGGTCCATCTCTAAATAAATTTACTGAGTGGTTTGTGGAAAATTAGGCAGTGGATACTGTTATATCGGAATAAGGATCTGAATATTCTGGTATTTTGGAAGCCCCTTACCTATTCAGCTTGCTTTAGTCAAAAGAAGACAGTAGCACAAAGTAAATAACACTGTGAGGAAGTATTCAAAAATACTAGCCTGAACACTTCAAAAATCAATGTCATGAGGGCTTCCCTGGTGGCGCAGTGGTTCAGAGTCTGCCTGCCAATGCAGGGGACACAGGTTCATGCCCCGGTCCGGGAAGATCCTACATGCTGCGGAGCGGCTGGGCCCGTGAGCCATGGCCGCTGAGCCTGTGTGTCCGGAGCCTGTGCTCCACAACAGGAGAGACCACAACAGTGAGAGGCCCGTGTACTGCAAAAAAAAAAAAAAAAAAATCAATGTCATGAAAAAGGGGAAGGGAGTGTTTTAGAGTAAAAAAATTTAAATAGGGACAACAACAAATGCAGTGTGTGAATATTGGTTCTATACTGTTTTGAAATGAATAGCTAGGAAAGATATTCTAGGAGATAATGTAATTATATCATGGAATTGTTATTAATTTTCCTTGCTGTACTAATGGTATAGTGGTTATGCAGAAGAATGTCTTTATTTTTAAAGATGAATGCTGAGGAATCACGACATCTTGTTTTAGTTCATGTTACCTAGAAAACAGGGGCTGAGACAAATACAGATGAGCTAAAGCTTTATTGGAGTGTAATCCCAGGGAAGAAAACATGACAGGAAATGGAAGTGAGGCAGAGAGGACAGGCAAAAAGGGAGTGAATTAAATATCTGAGACATAGCTTTGCAACAAAACAAAACAAAACAAAAGAACAAACCACAACTGGTTGATCTCCAGAGACTGTATGAAGTTACTGTTTCTTTGAACGGTACCTTTAAGCATGAGATGGCAAGATATTCATCTGTTACTTCTTCCCATCTTTTATTTCTTATTGGTCAAAGTCTATCCAACAGAAAGTTCTCTCCTGACCAATAAGGTTGTGTCCCTTGGTCCCACCAGAGAACCCATGGTGAAGCAAAATTCCTAGTGCATACAGTCCAGCCAGGGCCTGGTCATGGGTTTCTCCAGTCCGTAGATGACATACATGGGATTCTTTGGTCTGTGTTACAAACATGTCAAAAACATAGGTTGGTACTTTAATATCACTGAAATAGTGATGAAACTTGTAAACTCCACTCTGGCCAGGAAGCAAGACAAGCAGCCATGCTGGGCGTGCAGATAGTGGGAGAAGCCAAGCAGATCTGGAGTAGTACACAATTTGTGCATGGTATGGCTCACTGTTTGTGCCTCTGAGAGCCACATGCACCATTTTACCATATCTATATATCATATGAGATCAAGATCCTCTCACTCTTCTAAGAATAGAGATGCTGTCCAATTTTTCAAGGGAGGGGTAGCTGCAATCTCTGAATATGAGATTGGATAAGGGCTGTTAGCAAACCAAGTTATTGCCCTCATGTGCAGGTAGTTCTGGGTCAAAATTGATATTTTTCATTTCCTATCTGCATCTCTCATTCTAGATTTTCATCACACTTGGCCAGCTCTTCAGATATTCTAGGTTACTTGCCTGGTAAG
Source organism: Stenella coeruleoalba (assembly GCF_951394435.1). Lineage (NCBI taxonomy): Eukaryota > Metazoa > Chordata > Mammalia > Artiodactyla > Delphinidae > Stenella > Stenella coeruleoalba. The sequence goes on from NC_137148.1 coordinate 85,403,862, forward strand.
TTGTTCCAGAGTTTCTTTCCCAATGAAAGAATGGTATTCTAAACCATTAATTACCTTATCTCAGTTGATCCATAGTTTTTGTAACTTCCCATTTAGATCTATCACTGGCTGTAATCCAAGTAAATCCATTGGATTCAAAAGCATACTCTTCCCTGATCGAATTTTCAGTGACAACCAACTTTTCAAGATAATCAAGGTTGATTTTCCTCGGCAATAACAGTACTCTTGTCATTGTCTAATAATTCAATAGGACAAAAAATTCATAAATGGTCAGTTAGTAATGAAACTTTCCAATTAGTGTAATTCTTGCTGTGTCTCTTGGCACACTTTCCAACCTGTGTATCAGGACTTCTAACCCAGCAGAGACTTCTTTCCAAGGAAGAGAAGCAACAAGTAAAGGGAGTGGTGATAAAAAGGAACAATCCTATTTCTACCTCTGGATTCTTGAACTAATGTATTCCAGCTCTTGAGGACACATCACTGTACATTTCCCATTTATTAAGTGCCTATATCACAGCCTATAAGACTACACCAAAAATGTGCAAAGTGTTGCCTGAGATTAGTACCTTAGCTTTACAACCAACAGGCTATTTTGCACTTTTTTCAAGCCAGCAGTTTCTGGGATTTGGAATAAAATGGTAAAATCAGTAAATTCCATGATTATAAGCCAATTGTTATATTTTCTTGACCATGAACAAGCCCTTTTATCTGAAGCAATGCTCTGTAGGATACAATATGGATGTGTCTGTCATTCTATAAGCCCTCAAATGGTGGTGACACTTAAAGTTTCAAAGTCAGAGAAGGAAAGCCCAAATCTGGAGTATATGTTCATTTCAATAAGGATGCACTGCTGCCCCCTCCAGACTGGAAGGAATTCAAAGTAACTGTCATGCCCCAATATGGGTAGCTGGTTTTGCTGAGAAATCATCAGGGATGCAAGGTGAGCTTCTGATGCTAGACATTTTGATATTCAGTAGTGGAAGCAACTTATCTCCACCTTGCTTAGAGAAGGCTCCCTCTGTGTCCATGAATGCATTGGGTAGTCAAGGGAGGAGGATGTTTAACCTCCATAGGATGTGCCATCCTGTTTGCAAGATCCTACTTGAGTAAATGCTCTCTGGTAGTCAGTAAAGTGAGACAAATATCTGTGTAGGTATTCCCCATTCCCAAGTCCATTCACATATATATGTCTCATAGAGCATTTCCTGGCCACTTGGAGTTGTTTTTCCAGGCTTTTGACCAGTGTCCCAATCATGTATTACAGCCGAGGAGTCAGTTCTTATTTCTATCTCAGGCCACCTCTCTCTCTCATTAAATGGTCAATCAAGTGTACCACTCTGAGTCTGCACCCTGAATCATTTTCTCTTGCTGTCGCCCTTCATGACAATCCGTGAGAGGAGCTGTAATACAGCAGCAGTCTGTTTCTGGCTAGTGCTGACATATCACATTTGTTCATCTGTAAGCCATACCTAAGTCCTTTCATCCTCTACAGTTGATCATAGAGAATGTACTAGGAGACCAGTGTGTGTTCAGGAAGCAAGATAAGTAAGTGACAAGGGAAAGCAGACCACTGATTCACTTAATTTTTTCATACCATCTGGAAAGGTTTGAACCTGAGCCCTCCTCATCTACCATTTCTATTTTTCAGTGGATTGTTGCTGCTTTTGCTCTTGCAAAACATGTGAGTCAGTTGATCTGATATCTGTCAGCTCATCATTGGCTGCTCTTCCCCACAGTCCCTTGATGTCTCAAGTTTAGTTGCTCAGACTCTGTTAAGGCCAAGAAGTACACCAAGAGCAGAAACTGATCCAAGACTAGAGGAAGATGAGTCTCCGTTAAACCTGCCATAGAAGCCCTCTGGTTTTCACCATCTGCCTTTAAGTTGACAATCCATCCGCCACCATTCATCTGTCAGTCTTGTCCAGACTTTCGCTGCCTTCGGAAACAGTCAAGCCACAGTAATATCTTTGTAGTTATAATTGTGTCAGAACAGTCAGTCATGTGTAGCAGGCACTTGATCCCCCACTACATGTTTTTGACATCTACACCACCATGATGTCACCACATACAAGGGATTATCACCATTCCTTCACCAATAGCAATGTGGTTTCTATTGCTTTCAGACTGGAAAGAAATCCAACTCCAAAATCCGGCCCCCAGGGGTCTACTTTAAAGCGCCATTGCTGGTGCCAATTGTACCAATTCTTAACTCCCTGGAAAATAAAGCCTGGGAAAAAAGTATATGTGCTAACACTTCATGGAGGCAGGAGGTGCAATTTCAGAGAAGCAGGGTTAAAAGAAACGGGAAGGTGAGGCAAGACAAGAGGGACAGTTGTTAGGAGGGGCTGCATTATTGAACTGAACACAGTCTTACAAATGGTTGTTTGGCTTCACTGGTCTCCTCCAGAGAGCCTGTGCAAATCTACTGTCTCTTGAAATAGTCTGGGAACAGAGAAAGAGGGGGAGAAAAACAAATTATCAGTTGCTTTTACCTCCCAGCCCCGTGTCTCATTATCAAAGTCAATCGTACCAGTCCGAACTCCACCTAACTTCCAGGTTGTATCACCTGACCAACAGGCAGCATCTGGTGAAGCCAGAGTCTTTGCAGTCCAATCTGGCCATGGAGCAAGCATAGGAGCTTTGCCACACAGGTACTATGCACGGGGCTCTTAGGTCTATGGTAGCGCCAGTGTCCACAATTTTACAACCAGAAATGGCATTGTCTTTTGCTACAGCTGTTCTGATTGGGAAACACAGCAAAAAGCTGAGGCCTGAGAAAGACAGGATGAGAAGTTCTGGGATGTTCCATAACCTGGGTCTGGTAGAGATCTGCAACTTACTTTCTAATGATTCAGAAAAAATAACAATAGAGGGATTAAAGCAAATATGGCAAAATAGTAACAACTGTTGACTCTAGAAGATACACATATGCAAACACACTAACATTCAGATTTTCTATATTGGAAAATTTTCATAAATCAAAGTTGAAAAAATAATAAAGCATTACTTCTGAGAAACAAAAGTGATGAAAGTAAAATTTGAAGAAGTTTCACAAAAGAAAAAACTAAAAAAAGGGTTCTTGAAAATATAGGAGCTATACAGGGTGAGTCTATAACATTTCTTTTTTTTTAACATTTAAATGTTGCCTTTTTATATGTTTTATTTATAATTCAATAGATGCTGCAATCTATTTTAAACACATTTCCTGTAATTCTATTTGTATATATGTGCATATCAAGTTAACATGGAATTCTTCCAACCCAGTTTCAGTTGAGTCATGGAAGCAACAGATGCTACTACATTCCAAAGTGACTGATGAAACAGTCCACAATGAAAGATTTTGTAGCAAGTGGTCATAAACCTCTTAAAGCAACTCACTAACATGGAGAAAATATAAGGATAGGATTTTTGAGAGACTGGCGAGCTTTGGGGTTTTGAGGAAAGTTTGTTGGGAAAGTTTTGTGGATTGCTTTGGAGAGTGGAAGGGAGCTGGCTGCCCTTCACCTCAGAGTGGGGTTTCTATGGGAACTTGATATGTGTTCACTGCAGTTAGTGGACACAGTACTCTGAGGTGTGACCACATTTAAGCAAGCTAAAAGAGGAGAGACTGGCTAAAGCACCAGAGTAACAGAAAAGGAGAGGCTTATTTAGGAAATGGCTGCACACCTCTCTGATGATGTGCTAAGTATGTACAACTTGTGGGACAAGATATGGAACCCGCAGAAGGACTTGCAGCCAGGGGTCATTTAAGAGTGAAGTGATTCTGATCAAAGAAGCTTTTGCAAGAGAGATTTCAGCCAATATTTAGCTTCATCTGGGGAAGACAAGATGATTTAACGTTAAATTAGTTTTAAATTCTGGTTACTACGTGACGCTAAGCATTTTTATTGAATTGGGACAATTTTGCTTCTTAAAGTGACCATAGAAATTTATATTACCTTAGAGTGATAAAAAAACACAAGAGGCCTACACATGTTATGATTTAAGATGAAGGATACATTTAGCTTTATAAAGGGCAATGTGAGACTAAAATATTTCTTATTGTGTCTTATGATCATTGGTTTGACAGGTCTTTTCCATAAACATAGATGTTAAGGATTGCAATTTCTATGCAGACATTTTTGCTTATTTCTCTGAATTTTGTGTAATTAGTTTTTAAATAATTGCATGGGTAGGACCATATAAAATATATTATAAAAATAAGTAAACAATTTTATTTTGGATCCTTCAAAGTAAGTGTGTATATATGCCTATTTTTCTGAACTTGAATCATTAACATTTAAAATTATTATGGACACACCCATAGATGATCATACTAAGTGAAGTAAGTCAGACAGAGAAAGATTACTGTCATATGATATTGCTTATAGGTGGAATCTAAAAAAAAAAATGATACAAACAAACATATTTACAAAACAGAAACAGATTCAGAGACTTAGAAAACAAACTTATAGTTACCGGGGGGAAGGGTGGAGAAGAGGGATAGATTGGGAGTTTGGGATTTACATGTTCACACTGCTATATTTGAAATTGATAACCAACAAAGCCCTACTGTACATTACAGAAAACTCTGCTTAATATTCTGTAATAACCTAAATGGGAAAAGAATTTGAAAAAGAATAGATACATGTATATGTATAACTGAATCACCTTGCTTTACACCTGAAACTAACACAACATTGCTAATCAACTATACTGCAATATAAAATTAAAAAATTAAAAAAAGAAAATAATACTTTTATAAATGTATTAAAAGATTTGGGTCAACTTAAAAAAATAACATAAAAACATAATTATTTCAAAATCTTAAGGAAAATGATTTTAATTTTAACAGCTTTCCTTTGGAAAACTATAATCCATTTTTAAGACATAACTTTATGATTCTAATAATGTAAGGAAGGAGATCTCTGCTGCCTGTGTTTCTAGAAAAGCTAGAGAAATTGAGAAGGGTCAGAAGGAAACAATAGGGGAAGAAGAAGTAAGTTGGATGGCAAGGCAGGTAGAGTCTGATGCTCACCCAAGTCTCTTTATTTTTTTTTTAAGTAGCCACACTTAAATCTTTGCAATAAAGCAGAAGTACAAACTCCTGGTTTACCTCTGTACCTTGAGAAACACCACCATTTGGAAGAATCAGCTCTAGCTGTGGCATTATTTAGCAGGTAGGCTTGTCTCTGTTCTTTATAGGAAGTTCTGAGCAGGTCTCTCCATTTAGATCAGAGACAGAGTCTCCTCTGGGTTTTTTTGGGTTTTTTGTTTTCATTTCCCTCCAAGGTGCCACTAAATTCTATCTGGATTGAAATGTCCACAGGCTGGTATCTCAGGGACTGAGTTCAATTCTTTTTTTTTTTTTAACATCTTTATTGGAGTATAACTGAGTTCAATTATTAAGGCATCTCTCTCATCTCTCCTATTAAGCACACACATACACACACAAAGACACAGTCTTACTAATCATGTTGTATAATTACGGGCAAGGCATTCAATATCCTTGGCTTCAATTCCCTTATCTACACAATAGGAATAACTACACTGGCTCTAAAATCTGTTATATACGTAGCAAGTGAGATACTGTAGGTGAGAGTGCATTTAAACACTAAGAGGATTTCTATATAGGATTTTACTAGTAGTAATACTACAAATATTAAAAGGCAGCAGTTTATCACTAGAGCTTTAAGTTAGATCAATTTAGAAAATTATCTTAAGTGAACTGAATTTTAGCCAGGTATAGGCTTTTTTTTAAAAAACTGTGGTTGAATCCAGTTAACACACATAGAAGATTTTATAGTACATTGTTTTAAGTTTTCTGCAGTAAAAGGAATGCACAAAGTGCAATAAAAAAATGTTTTAGGTGAACTGAGCTTTCTATGTGTATAAAGAAACAGAAAAAACTGTTATTTAAAATCAAATAACATCTACCTATTTGAAGCCATAATGACTTCACAGCATTGAACTATCACAACATTATAGTCCTTCTCAGCAAAAGACTGATGAGTCTACAATATATACTAAACATTCAGAGAAAATCAACAATTTTTTATCTCTATTTTTATAAATTTTGGTCTCAGAAAAACTGTGATAAAAGGCTACTGTACCTCAAGATTTTTTGCTGTTCATTTTTGAAACGTAATTAAGCTTCAGCTCTATTATTCCCTGACAACGGAAAAGCCATCGATTGTGCTGCTTTTGAAATCCTGTGTCACATTAGGCACTTTCTAATAATGATGCCCTTGGCTTAAGAAGAAGAGAAAATTGACTTGACCTAATTAAAAACTCTGAAGAGCCTCTGTATTATTTTTTCATAAAATGTATTTGGGCTTTATGCCAATTAAGGAATGAACACTTAAAAACAAAACTTCTGTCAAATGTAGATGAAATAAAATGATATACGTTAAAGTAAGTCAGATTGTAAGAAATAAGATTTCTCAGACTCTATAAAACTTCTAAGCAGAATGAACATCAGTGAAGTTTCAAAACGGGAGCACATCCGTCTCTGTTAGTCTCAAGGGCCTTAGATCTAAGAAAAGGACAGGGCTACGCCAAGAAAGGTGATTCTGTAGAATAAAAGCCTCTCTCTTCAAGCATAATTACTACAAACTTCAGTGAATAATGAAGAATTTCTTGTTATCTTGGTACCATCTTTCTATCTTGTTTTCTCATACAATGAGATTGCCCCTGCTATTGCTTCTGAGTGAATCCACAGTTGGGAAGCTACAGACATCTTGGAAGGTTTTCAACTGGCAGTTTTCATTCTAAGTCAGAACTACTTGAATTCACTCAATAAGCAAGTCAAAATATGAAATGAAGTTGTCTCCTGTTACACCTTCCAACTCTAACTAGACTCACTATTTAACACATCAAAATCTCTTCATGAAATCTCTAACATCTATCTTTCCATCTTTTTATCTTGAATATTTATAATTGTCTATTTGTCCCCTGTGCTCTGTGGTTTCCCACTACATTGTATAAAATAGTCAAACAACTGCTATTTTCTTGGTTTTGTGCATAATATTTTAAGACAATGCATTTTTTTCTTCTGCTATTAAGTCTTGGCCATGCATATGCATATCCATTGTCTCTATTTTTGTTTGGTCTCAGAATACTGCTACATGTTTAGGTATGACTTCATGTTTAGATATGACTTCATACATGTAATTATGTAAGAAATACTTAGTATTTTATTTCCTTTTATAAAATCATATTTTAATATAAATTTATAAAATACATGATTTACAATGTTTTATTATTATGATTCCAATTTTTCATTGGTTTCCAATTGACCAGATAAAAAATTAAAATCCTGTTACCCTTACATAAAAGATTTTCTGCAATATGCCTCCAAATTAACCTTCTACATAGTTTCCAAAGGAAAGTTTTGTCTTACTTCACACTCTGCCCAAAATGAATTTTCCTCATACTTTAGAATGCCACTCTGCATAATGCCCCAGTGTCTTTGTGCTGTTCTCTTTTATCTGGTCTTTGAGGGTCTCTGAATGTCAAGTAGTCAACTTTCAAAGTACATTGTTAATGTTGCCCTTATAATTTAACTTTTCCTATCTGTTCCTACTAAGGAAAAACTATTATTTTTTTTTTTATTCTTTTAAAACCCAATAACAGTGTACTGGTACCCCATTCATGATACAGCACCAGCTTCCATAACTCCTTATATGTATCAGGTCTTTAAGTATTAGCTATCCATTGAATTTGTATATTTTAAGTGACACAGAGAGATTGGTTTACATACACCATCTATATGTTATAGCTGTGATCTGCACACTTATGAGAGGAAACCTCACTTCTGTAAAGAAAAATATGTTAATTGAAACTAATCTCTTATACTTAGGAGGGTTAGATACATGAAGAAAAACTTACAGCAAGGTTAATTAGTTTAGTAAAATTAAATCACCAGGGCAAGGTGGGGAAATAGAGAGGAAACTATTATGAAGAGAAGACTGGTTTAGATATTATAATAATAATAATATTGATAATAACAATAACGATGGAACAAAGGGTCTTTTTATACGTAAGATACAAAAGAAACTTCCTAAGCATAAAATGGTGGGTTGTTCTGGAAAAGATTATAGTACAATTGTATACACACACACACACACAAAAAAAAACTATATACACATGACACTGAAAAAGATGGGCACAAACAAAATACTGAAGTGGCTGTTGATCCTCAGGTTTTTGGGTCAGTGCAATACCAAATGAATAGTAATAGACTGTAAGAAGATCTTGAGATAATCCATAAATATCAGGGAATGAAACAAATCAACTTTAAAACAAGTGATTAACAGTAATGCATTGAATGAAACTACAATTATTATTACTCTACCTAGAATTGAATTAGTGAATAGATACAATAAATTATTTAAACTTTGAACTGTGTGTGAACCTGTTCAAAATAATGAATAGTAAATATAATATAAATAAAAGGAAGATACACTTCACAAAATAGGCAGTAAACTTTGAAAATTATTAACTGCGAAGGGATTATGTAACCTTGAAAATATAATAGTTCACCCAATATTTGTAGTGATGTTAGTACAAAAAAACTCCAATATGCCAATAGAGCAGTGTGTATAATTTATTATCACATATTTTTGCATTTAATAAATTTGCTTATGCCTCTGTCTTCCACTAGTCTGTAAGTGTCCACTGTCCAGCTGAGAGTGTCTATTGTTCAGTGTAATAGCTGCCTAGTAAAAGTTTGATCAATCAATGGGTATATGAATGAATCAAAAACTTGGAAATTCTGTCATATAGATGTACTATATTCTTCAAGATAGTACAAAAAACAGTATATTAAATATGAAACAAATGTGAATTGAAACACTTAAAAACACTTTTTAATGAGAATATTAAAAGTGCATGAATAGTGGATCTATAGTCACTGTAGCACAGGACCTTGCCGATCAGAAATGATGCTGAGTATACACAACACAACAACCACAATGACTGTACTTGTGTGTACCAGTAGATAACTAGTTCAGTTGGATCCAGTAAGGAAATGCTTGCACTCCCATTGTGTGCCAAAATCAAAATGAATTCTTCACCTAACTGTTAGTTACGTGGCTTAGTATACTTTGAGCCTCAGCTAATAATGCCAAAGCAAATGGTTAGACTCCAAGGTAGTTAAGTTAGTTCTCTCAAGATCCACTATACCATACTAAGTACCTCTATACTCCCTTGTTCAATATTCTAAAAATACTCACTTTTGACTACAATGGTCAATAAGCAGAATAAATGGACAAATCACCTTAAATCTATTAAAAATCTGAATAAAAAGATGAATCAAACTCAAAGTAATTTTCCTCTGGTTACTGGCAAAGTGGAAGAATTTTTGTGTTGCTTTATTGTGTTTTGATTAAAAGTACATTCCATAATCATTATGACTTTTTGGAAAATACTGATAAGTTTGAAAACTATATTTTGTAGAAACTATACTTGTATATGTAACACAAATGAAGAATAATATATGAAGGTGGCAGTGTTGCTTAAGTAAATTTTCCACTGCTTTGGGTGAAACTGATATAAAGAAAGCAATGTTACAGGTTATACAATTATGATGAACAAACAAAAACTAGTAAACTAATGAGAACACCTCAGATTGATTTTTCATTAAATATTAAGGACCATGGACATACACAAATGCATACACATATTAAATATCTTTATTACCATTAAAAGAAACATGTATCATATTTTTTTAGATTACCATGAATTATTAATGTGCTTTGCCAAGGTGTGGCTAAAGAACAAAATATTATATACAATCTTAGAGTGAATTCAGTTGCTGCACTTACAATTTGAAAAGTATAGTATATAAATATATGAATGTATATGTGGTACTTCCGTTTTTAGACCTCTCTGCTCTCTGGGCTTCAGCATATCATATAAAGTGACAGCTAAACTATATATGTTTTCTTAACTTGTAGAAACCAACTGCTGGTGGTCTTTTGTTTTATTTTGTTTTGCTTTTATTTCCTTACATGTGAGTTTGTGTGTAAATGAACTAGAATTTTTAGTAGAATATCCCTACATTTTCATTCATGGTTTAGGCTTCACAACTGAGGCACAGTGCAGTGAGTCAGAGATATGAATCCTTACAAAATAATTAAGCAGTAATTGAGGGAGTTAAAAATTTTTTAAATGAGTTCAGAAAACAATAAGTTAGTCAGAACCTGCAACATTAAACAGATTCAGCCCTATAATTTTGCTTAACATGCACATTCAGAAACCAGAATCAGAGGGGAAATTTCATACATGCAGATGAGCACTTGTGAACAACTCATGAAATAAATGCTATTTAGCCTCAAAAGCCTGGTGATTTGGGAACCAATCTACTAGATAGATGCCAAATTAACTGATAATGGCCCTAGGCTGAAACTAGCCATACTGTCTGGTACTGATAAGCACTTGAAAAATAACATTTTCATAATTGCATGAATCTCTATTAAATGAAATAAACCTGTAAAAATCAGAGAAACATCAAAAACCAAACATATTGCTAATGCAAATTACTCCTTTGTTAGAGAATAATATCTTTTTTTTAACATTGCTTAAAGCAATTCAATTGAAAAGCTAAATCCACAATTATACTGCATGTTATGCTTAGATAATGTCTCCATTCACATAGCCCATGCTTACCCACACATGGATGCTAAATTGTGGCAGTGTGTGGGGGTAAAGGAGTTTATAAGACAAACCATGTTAATCTTTGGAATCCAGAAAAATAACTGGTTTTGCCAAGCACCAGAGTAAAGTCATTTGCAGTGGTTTCTGCCCTCCCTATGTAAGATGATGCCTCCTTCAGAAAGTTTGTATAGTCAAATATCATACAGCCTTCCTATCATATATATGGTTCTTATTACTATGAAGAAGTGTGTAAACATAATTCTATTGCCTTTCAGTTCCTGTGAAAGTTCTCAGAAATATGAACTTGTCACTTTAGGTAACTATTAGGTACCTACAGAAAACATTATGGGTATATATTTGCAAATTAGAGAAGCGGAAAATGAGCCATAAGATTTTATAGTTTAGAAAAATGTTTATTCATAATTTTTACTACCATATTGCCATATTTTTCTATACAGCTTTACTGCGTGATACTAGTACCTAACTTTTCGTGTAATTTTCTCGAGTTGAATAATTTATTTTATTTATTTATTTATTTATTTATTTTGCGGTACGCGGGCCTGTCACCGCTGCGGCCTCTCCCGCGTTGGAGCACAGGCTCCGGACGCGCAGGCCCAGGCGCTATGGCTCACGGGCCCAGCCGTTCCGCGGCATGTGGGATCTTCCCGGACCGGAGTACGAACCCGCTTCCCCTGCATCGGCAGGCGGACTCTCAACCACTGCGCCACCAGGGAAGCCCTAAATAAGTGATTTTAAATTTAAAAGAACAGACGCAAGCTAACTTGCTTAAATATAAGACAATTTAGCTATTAGCACATAGATTAAATTGTTCTTTACAGAAGGTGCCATTTTTAAATGTCCATGAACATAGACTTGGCAGGTGGGGAGATGTAGCAACTTCCCTTGTTTGGACAGAGCCAGAGATACGCTCTGTTTCATTAACATGAGAAATCAAATTACTTTGCAACTTTGACTTTCATAACCAAAGTAATATTGAGCTACATTATCTCTATGGCTGTAAAAGAAATACATCACATGATGTAACACATTACTACATGATGCAAGTTTTTTGATCCTAAAATAACCAAATGGGGTTTCCCTGGTGGCGCAGTGGTTGAGAATCCGCCTGCCGATGCAGGGGACACGGGTTCATGCCCCGGTCTGGGAGGATCCTACATGCCGTGGAGCGGCTGGGCCCGTGAGCCATGGCTGCTGAGCCTGCGCGTCCAGAGCCTGTGCTCCGCAACGGGAGAGGCCACAACAGTGAGAGGCCCGTGTACCAAAAAATAAAAAACAAAGCACACAATTTTCAATGTCTTCAATTCTGTAAGATTGATAGTATTAAAAAAATACTTCTTGCTCTCTGTTTTGCCACTCTTACTTTTCCACAAAGAAAGTCTATTATCCCACATTGAATAACCCGATATATGACATTGACTCACTCATCTTGGTAAACATTCAAAACAAATCCAATAATAGAATTATATTCCTGTAATCAAACCTACTTCAGTTACCATGTTGTCCAAGAAGCCAAAAGTTAACCTGTGATTGTTTTCCAATGCTATTATTTGCTTCATCTATGAAAAGATACTGACAGAAAAGACTGGAGGTATGAGATAGATGAGGTGACACTTAAGGTTTTCAGTTCTGTGTTGAAGAGAGTTAAGCATTGTGTATCACTTAATAACTAATAAATTTTTTAATCCAGTGATTCCTCCATGGTGGTAATTCTATGCAAAGTATTATATTTTAAAAGGAAGGGATACATATAGAATCCTCTGTCTACCTCTTAATATATTCATATCTATGCTTCTGCTAGATTACTAAATCCAGATCCCAAGATCTCTCGGGCCCAAGAGAGTATGTACTCATATCTACTTTCGTGAGTATGCACTGTCTTTCTAAACTCTTTTTAGTTATGTCAGTTTCTGCTTTTTACATATTGAAGGCATGTTATTAAATACACACACATACCTGTTAAATAATTATAGATGACTGACCATTTATCATTATGTATATCATTTATTAATTGCATTAAAATTGATCTTCTCTAATAGGACTATATTTATATCAGCTTTCTTTACATTAAAAACAGCCCTTTGGATTAATTTATTGAGTGATTCTTGTAAATCTTTGTTTCAACACAAAGGCATAGCCAGGTTTTAATAACAAAGGTGTGAGTTTGAGATGTTTTGAGGTGGGGAGTGGTGTTCTCTACCTTGGTACATGGGACAAGCTCATATACAAACATTACTCTTGGAGAATCTTCCCCATGTGTATCTGCCAATATAATCACTGACATTAATCATTTCTCATGATACCTTTGTATAAAATGTTTTACCAGCCATAGAGAAATTACTCTTTTGGGACCATTACATCAGGGGAGGAATGCCACTCCCCTCCTCTATCGAGACATAGGCTCTTGTATCTAACTTCGCTCTGGTTTGGCTTCCCTCCTTCTTTAACTACATGCCTGTGAACTTTTCATCTTTTGCATTTAGTTTGTTGTGCCAATTAAGTCTGTCAAAATAATGTCACTTAAAAACAACCACAAAATCTTTGTGGATACAACAACTAAAGTATTTATTTTTGCATATATGCAAGTCTACTGGGTTTGTCTGTTTTGTGCTGGGTTTGTTGCAAAGCTCTCGTCTTGGGAAGTTTGGTGGATAGGCTATGGCAGCTCTGCTTCCCACATTTCTCCTCCTTTTTGGACTAGCAGGCTGTGTCACTGGAACATGTTATTTTTATAATAATGGTGGAGCTGCAAGAGAGCATGCAGAAATGTGTATGATGTTTTAAATCTTATTATCAGAACTGTCTGCTGATGCAAGTCACATGGCCAGACCAAAGTCAAAGAGTGGGAAATTAAACCCACGCTTTAGTGCAAAGTAATAACAGGACGAAAGTTGTAGATTCCAGGGGGATTAAAGAGTGGAGATCAATAATGAATCTACCACATCTCCTTTCCATGCCTCTAGAGTTTTTATTTCTCTCATTAACTTGAAGAAACTGGAGCTATTTCAGTGCTCAGGCAATAAATGACACTTTGTGTCTCTTTATTTTTGCATTGCTGGGAAATCACAGAAATTTGTCTTATAATCGATATTGCATGAGAATATCTGGGGTTTATTTTAAAATGAAATAGAATTTATAACTAGAAGATGGTTATGCCTGATAAAATTAATAGAAACATAACATATACAGTCTGAAATCATTAAAAATTCATGTTGACATACTTGTAATATTTGTCTTATTTCCTTATAGTTATATGTTCATGATATTAACCAAAAACCACCTCTAAGTACTGGGAAGATTTTAATAAATATGTTGTCTATGAACCTCTTTAAGAACTGGTCTTTCCTTGTTCCCCCAATAAAAAGAATTCTCATCATCCTTTGCCATGATCTTTCCTAATTTCCTATATATTAGTTTCCAAAGGTTGCTGTTATGAATTTTGAAATGAGAATGAATCTTTAGTATGCTTATCAATTGCATTTCTATTTTAGATGCTGAATAGACACTTTATGCTTTTATTTCAATTCATTTTAGATTGTTGGACATGACAACAGTTTTATGTGTATGTATATGCGTGTGTGCGTGTGTGTATATATCCCCCTCACTGTCTCCCATACCACCAAGCAAGCGTATTGAGATTTTCCTATGTGTGGGAAGCATTCTTGATACTGTAGCTACATCAAGCTATGGTGAAACAGAAAGTTACAAAACAGAAGGTCCCCTTGAGGGTCTTGATATCCAAACATAATTTCAGCAATAAAACTGTTGAAATAAACACTTTAATTAAATGTTGTAATATCATCTTTATAAGTAACACGATGTAAAGATGATGTAATATCTTTATAAGTTCTTTATAAGTAACACGAATAATACACTTAAATTGAATTTACTCTTTAAAAAGAGCTGAAAACCAAAAAACAAACAAACAAAAAATAATCCAAATTTTAAATAGGGTTAATTTTACTTTTCAAAAGTCACTCCAGGTCTTCCCTGGTGGCGCAGTGGTTGAGAGCCCGCCTGCGGATGCAGGGGACACGGGTTCGTGCCCCGGTCCGGGAAGATCCCACATGCCGCGGAGCGGCTGGGCCCGTGAGCCATGGCCGCTGAGCCTGCGTGTCCGGAGCCTGTGCTCCACAACGGGAGAGGCCACAACAGTGAGAGGCCTGTGTACCACAAAAAAAAAAAAAAAAGTCACTCCATCTTTGTCAGAGATTAAAAATGTAGTGTTATTTTTAGTTTAAACTCAACATAAAATTTTACTATATTTTTTCTGATATTTTTGCTTCTTTGTCATGTTATCTTCCCTTATTCAGATGGACCAACTGAAGAAGTGTATAGATTCTTCCAATTCAAAAAAATGAGAATATAAATATGGGAAACAAATGAACCCTATCCTGTTTAGGTTATTTTAAAAGCAACTATAGAAATATAAATATTGAATTAATAAAGAGAAAAACTATTGTGCTTTCTTTGATCTGGGGACTTTAACATTCCACATAGGCATTAAAACTTTCAACATGGAATTTCTCAGTATGAAAATCTAGTTACATAAAACAAATTAAAAATGGTTTTCTTCTCTTTAATGTTATTTGTATACTGGAGGAGTATATTTGAAAAATAATCCCTTTATGTTTTACCCTTTATTAATTTTGTCTTTCATGCAGCAACTCAGTAACATAATACTAATGGAGGTAAAGATGATCAATCTCAATTAGGACTAAAGAATATACATATATACACGTATTATATAGTATTTTATATTTATGCTAACTCATTGAAAAATCACTTTTGCCTCTGTCAAGATACAAGTGGATACTTGGATGGCTTTCATATTCAATTCTAATTTTTTTTAATTCGATTACTCCGAGAAAACTTAATTGATAGCAATTTTAGAAAATGTAAATACTGTGCTAAGGCTTCCAGTACTTTCCTTAGAATGTATTTTAGAAGCCTTGGATCATGAATTATTTCCCTATGATTTATAACTTCAGGACAGGTGTCTTCAGAATCTTCACACAAGAGTTATGTTTATTTACATACATATGTCAAATACAAATTGAGAGTGTAAATCTTGGAGATAGTTAGATCTAGATTTCACCTAGACTAAGATTGTTTCTTATCTCCATTCAAGAAATGAAAATTATTTCCCACTTCTAGTGATTTCAATTCCTTTACACTGCTTAGAATTTGATGAAGTCATTATTTCTAATCCAAAAACAACAAAGATCAATTGACTTTTAATCCAAACTGCCACATATCTAAGTGAATAGACTTGGTAAAGACATTGAAGATTCAGTGTTTAAAGTATGCATATAATATATCACCTTATCATTAACTGAGTACAAAACTTTGTGGTGCAATATTATTACTTTTTTCCAGAGATGAAAATATTGAGGCTCAAAGTAAATATCCCAAATTCACACAAAGAAACCCAAGTTTCTTTTAAATCTGACTTTGTGCTCTGAACTATGCATTACATAACATCCATAAAAAGAATACATGTTTTGGGCTTCCCTGGTGGTGCAGTGGTTAAGAATCTGCCTGCTAATGCGGGGGACACGGGTTCGAGCCCTGGTCCGGGAGGATCCCACATGCTGTGGAGCAACTAAGCCCATGCGCCACAACTACTGAGCCTGCGCTCTACAGCCCACAAGCCACAACTACTGAGCCCACGTGCCACAACCACTGTCGCTCTCACGCCTAGAGCCCATGCTCCACAACAAGAGAAGCCACCACAATGAGAAGGCTGCGCACTGCAACGAAGAGTAGCCCCTGCTCACCACAACTAGAGAAAAGCCCACATACAGCAACGAAGATCCAACACAGACAAAAATAATAATAATAAAATAAATAAAATTTAAAAAAATACATGTTTGGGTAGGGAAAAAATCTTAATTAAATGCTTGTATAGTAGGCAATTTACACTGGTTTCATTTCACAAAAACCTTTCCAGGAGCTGTCCTTATTACCATCTTCTAGGTGAGGAATATGAATCTGGGAGAGATTAAGCCATTTGTACAGCTAAGCTCATAGCAGAACCATGTAATGAACACAGGTCTTCTAGCCACAGGTCTGTATATTTACCAACATCTGTGCTTCTTGTCATCTGTTCTATTTATAACATGGTTATCTCTCCCAAATTAGAGATAAATCATGTAGCTGGCACTTTCAAAGAAGATTTCATATTTTTTCAAATCAACAGTCTTTTCCCCAATAATATTGGTATCGCAGGATATGATAGAAAGGTCTTTGGAATGGAAGAGATGAGACATTAGTGGATGTGTCAGATTGTTTGACCAATCACTTATTGTAGGACATTGTTTTTGTTCATTTCCAGTTTAGCACTATTATGAATAAATCTGCTATCCTGAACAATTGCGGATAGGTTTTTGAGTGGATATAGCCTTCATTTCTATGGGATAAATGCCCAGGAGTGCAATTCCTGGGTCATGTGGTAAGTATGTATTTATTTAGTTTTTAAGAAACTACCAAAATTTTTTCCAGTGTGACTGTAACATTTTACATCCCCACCAGCAATATATGAGTGATCCAGTTTCTCCACATTCTCATCAATGTTTGGTATTGTCACCATTTTTTTATTTCAAGCTATACTAATAGATATGCAGTGGTATCTCATTGTGGTCTTAATTTGCATTTTCCTAATGCCTTTTGCCCATTTCATAATTGAACTGTTCGGGTTTTTTACTGTTGAGTTTCAAGAATTTCTTGTATACTCTAGATGAGTCTAGATATATTCTAGATGATATATTCTACATGTTTCTTTTGTTATATTTGTAGTTTGCAAATGTTTTATCAAAATCTGTATCTTGTCTTTCTATCCCCATAACAAGGTATTTCCAGAGCAAACTTTTTTAATATTAATGAAGTCCAGTTTATTGACTTTTTCTTATATGCATTAAGTTTTACTTCATGTCCAAACATTCCTCACCAAGCCCCAGGTCTTAAAAATGTTCTCCTATGTTTTCTTCTAAAAGTTTTATAGTTACATATTTTATGTTTAAATCTGTGATTTATTTTGGGTTACATTTTGTACATGGTATGAGATTTAGATGAAGGTCCATGAATACCCAACTGTTTTATCCATTGATTATTCTGAGTTGTTTTTGTTTTTTCTTCTATGTGTTTAGTTTTAGATCATTTTTATTACTAGGTCTTTAAATTTACCAATCTTTTCATCTGTAATATCTATTCTATTAGTAAACCCATCCAGTATATTTTTAATCTAAGCTTTGCAGTTTTCATCTTCAGAAGTTTGATTTGAGTCATTTTCATATTGATTGATTTTCCTTCTCATTATCAATAGTGATTTCCTTTCTTTGCATGACTGAAATGTTAACGTAGTTTACTCTAGAAGACCTGGAAACAGCCTGAAGAAGTGTATTGGTCTAACAGTAATTCCTGGACAGGGCAATGAAATGTACTGATTAATGGTATTGTTTTATACCTCTAGGTCAGACTCAAGATTCAGAGTGGTTTTGCTTGTTTGTTTGTCTCTTAACCAGCGTGGCAGCATTGTTTGCTGATAAAATCATGGTTGATGGTTTGTGTTTGGTTTTGGCAAGATCCTCAGAGGGTCAAAACTGGTCACATAGCAAGAATGTGGCCAGGAGGGTGTGTGAAGTCCAAGCTAACATTTTATTTTGAGCTCCTTGGATCTGAGGTGTCCTGTGAACATGGTGGTGGTTCCCACAGAGAGAGAAAACATATTCTATACCCCTCTGTAGGGAAGGACAACTGGATCTTGCTTCTGCACAACTGTTGGGAACCAGCTTTTAGCTGTGATGTGTACTCATTTTAATGTTCTTGTTGTATTCTATACTTTTCTTGCAATAAACTTGAAATGCTCAAGCATTGTTATTTTGGCTCCTATGAACCTTTTCCACAACTGAAGTCTGATTTACCACCACAGTTTGCATACCTGTTAATTTTTTTTTTTTTTTATCAAATGTCAGATATTAAAACTTTACCTTGCTGGGTATGTTCCTATAAATATTCATGAGCTTTAATCAGAAAAGCAGTCATGTTACCTAAAACAATTTGATCCTTTTGGTCCTTTTTTTTTTTTTTTTTTTTGCAGTACGCGGGACTCACTGCTGTGGCCTCTCCTGTTGCGGAGCACAGGCACTTGATGCACAGGCTCAGCGGCCATGGCTCACGGGCCCAGGCGCTCCGCGGCATGTGGGATCCTCCTGGACCAGGGCACGAACCCGTGTCCCCTGCATCGGCAGGTGGACTCTCAACCACTGCGCCACCAGGGAAACCCGATCCTTTTTGTTCTTGATGTAAGAATTTTAAGTCAGGACCAGAACAGTATTTAGTTTGGGTCAAGTTTGCCCCACTACTCTAACAAAGCTATTCAGAATGCTCTACCTGATGGACTAGAAAATATGAGTATTTTATTTACCTCTGCTGTTCCAAAGACACATTCTACCTTGCCCTGTATGAGATGTGAGCATTGTTCTTTTAAATCTTTTCATGTGACTCCCCAGCCTCAGGTATTTTCCTCCTGTGGTCCTGGTCAGTAGCTATCTGAAGGCCTGAAGGTTTGACAGAGTCCGTCCTCTGATCTTTGGATCTCTCTCTCTCTCTCTCTCTGTCTCTCTCTCTCTCCCCCCCTCTCTCTCCCTCCCTCCCTCCCTCCCTCCTTCCCTCCCTCCCTCTCCCCCTCCCCCTCCCCCGCCCTCTCTCTCTCTCTCTGTCTCTCTCTCTCTCTCTCCCTCCCTCCAGCACTCTCCTCTCCAGAATTTAGTCCCGACTACTCTAGCCACCTTGACCTCCCTAGATTCCCAGATCTATCCCCTCAATTCTGGCATATCCTGCCTGAATTCCCTCTTCCCATACCTCAGGCTGAAACTGCTCAGGCAGTAAGATGGGACAATCATAAAACTCTCATCTGTTTCACATCTTTCAAAAATCACTATCCTTTGTTGCCTGTTGCCCAGTGAAATCTTCTATTTTGTGTGATTTTTTTTCCTTTTTTAAATTTTTTACTAGGAGGAGAGTAAATCTGGTTTGTTACTCCATCTTGGCTAGAAGTCTCTGAAGAATATTTCCTCTCATTTTAAGAATGCATTAAGAATTTAAGAATGCATTATTCTCATTAGGAACGTATTGGGTCTTTTTATCTTTTAAAGTTCTTTACTAAAAAGTTATGTGATAAATATCTTTTAGAATTCCATAATACAAAACTATTATTTATGATAAACTATTTTGCTTTTCTTAATTCCATGACAATAATTTGTCAATTCATTCCTTTTCTCCCTTTTCTGGCTGGGCTGCAAAGAATGGAGATGTGAATTTTATGGTGAAATGCCAAGACTATAACTTAGAGCCCTATTTCAGTTATATCTCTTTCTGATTGCTCCCTATTTTTTATCTGTGCCTTACATACATTCACTTTGCTTCAATAGTTCTGCTGTATCTGTCCTCTTTGTTAAGACACTTAAGGAACTTAGGAAGTATAGATAATAATTTTTTAAGTAGTATTTGCATAGAATTCAACCAATATTTTAGTTCTGTTTCTTGCAGTCTATACTCCAGGTCCTGTGTGTCATCTGAGTTACCTGTGTATCTGAATAGCTCTATGCACTACTATGTATTACCCTCCTGGAGCAAACCTCCCATTACAGCTTCGAATCTGGGGGCAAATACTGACATACAATAGTTGCTGTATAAATATCTGTTGGATTAATGAATTAGTGAAGTAATTCAATTAGAGATTATAGCCCCATATTGGAATCACAGAATGGCACATTCTATCATATACAAGCATAGCAAATTCTATTTTTGTTGTAGGTTTTAACACCCAAGAAATCCTCACAAAGAACAATTTGTTGCTGGTTTTCTTCACAAACACAGAGTGACCGTAGAGTGTTGACATGTAGATTTACATACCACAAACACCCCCAGTGGTATTTATACAACAAAGAATTTAAGTTTTGTCAATAATACCAGGGTTCTCACAATCCTCTCGTGTGTGTGTGTGTGTGTGTGTGTGTGTGTGTGTGTGTGTGTGTGTGTAAATAAAGGCAGAGCAGAGAGACAGAGGTAGAAAGGGATAATAGAAGTAGATATTATACCTGGTCAGGAGGTTGGTTAATTCCTTAGAGCTCTTTATTAGGAAAACAAACAAACAAAACACAACTACCAGTGGGCCTCTCAGCATGTCAGACCATTGGGTTGCATCCAAAGCAATTAATTCTCAATGGGGTGCAAGTGAATTCATTAAAATAGAGAATTGTATTGTCTCTGAGGATTTGCGGGAAGGTTCAGATCTTTTAGAAGAGTAACAGTTGAATGAGCAAGGAAAGCCAGTTGTAACTTTTCCAGTTTCTCATTTATAATTTAGGTTGATTCAGGGTGAAATACAATTATGGTAAAGGGTAACAATTGTTTTATCTTAACAGCTGAGTAGAATCACTAGCCTCTATGTATATTTGTACAAATCTTTCATTTGATTGATGTCATAGATTAAATCAGAGAGACAAATGGAATAGATCAATTTCTTAATAAGGAAAGTCTGAAGCAGGAAATTAGTTTATTGTAAGTTGCCTCTGAATCCTAGTATTTTGTGATTGCTCTAAATAGGAGTGAGTCTGTTTGCGGGAGTGAGTGATGAGTGCACACACTAAGCAAGTGGGTGCGTGTGTACTGGGGGTGGGTGTAAAACTGGCACAAGTAGCTTCCAAGAAAACTAGAACATGTTTCTGTCACTGTCCTTTCCAGCACCAGTCCTAAACTTCAGTGACAAAGATGAACATGAAAAGATAGGTGTCATTGGAAGGTTTGATTCTAATGACAAACTGATCTCCTCTTTAAAAATCATTCAAAGATTACCACAAAGTATCCACATTTATTTTGCATGTTATTTGTCTTAATGTTAATTGCTGATTTAAATATAACTCATTTTATTTTTTAAGTGAAATCTCAATTGTTATGTGATGGCAAAGTAATTTAGTCCAGAAACTATTTATATTTTAACATTCTATTAATATCACAATACTATGATTAAATATAATAGTTTTATCTTACATACTTACTTATATATGTCTGCATAGATTCATTAAAATTACAAAGAGAAAGGCATCTTATTTAGGATTCTAAAGAGTTAAAAAAGCTACATGATAAAAATGAATGAATCCTTTCTGCAATAATATAGGACTCGGGTACTCTGTGTGTGTGTGTGTGTGTGTGTGTGTGTATTCCAAGAGACAAATGTGGTTTTAGATAAAGTTACTATAGACCTACCAATAATATTGTTCCTATTAAAAAAGAAAATGTTCAGATAAACATGTATTGGTTAAGTCTTGCCTCAGTATTCTAGGTGAAGATTGGTTAACCTTGTTGTCACTTTCACTGCAATAATCATTTGGTCCTAAAGGGCCTTCTAGTCTACTTAGCTGGCTCAAGGCAAAATTGCTACATAGGTGCAGAATCTATTTTCTGTCTTTACTTATCCCTTCTTCCCATTCAGTTATTTCCCACAGGCACCCAATGGTCTTATGCTGCTGTTCTCACCTGCCACCCTGGAGGAAAGCAACAACTCACTTTCCTTAAGGAAATGTCCAGGGATTTAGTACACTTAAGATATATTTGTCTTCTAAAGAAGGATGGCCAGGGTGATTTTGTTTCATTTATTCAAAGATTTCAGTAGAAATCTCCCCACTCTTCCTCAAATAATGGCATGCCTTTTTAGAAATCCAACTTGATGTCCAACTGCAAGCTTTGTGAGTTCCACTAGGCCTTGGAAAGAGACCAACATATTACTTAAAACACAGCTCTTTTATTTTGAAACTCACAGTTGAATTGGCTCCCACTCCACGTAATTTTTTCAGGGATACATGTCTTGTTTCCATTAGTTTGTGGATAGTAATTTTCTTTTCTGTTTAACTGGTAATCTTCCCAGTGTCCAGCACATTAGGGGCGTGATAAACACTTGTTGATGAAGCTACCCTGCACCACAATATCTGACCTAAGCTGTCACTTATGGTTCCCCGGATATTGCTGTTTAATTGCTTTCAATTATCTTAGCCCGTGTCTACCCAAGCAAAATGAAGTGGTGAGTCAAGCAATTGTCTCATGAATGTGATCAATACAGAAATTCAATATGGATAACTAAGGCACCACCCACAACTCACTTTTTCCTTAGTAACAAGCTTTCTTTTCACCAGATTTGTTCAGATAATTGCCTCAACTGTCCATTTGACTTTGCATCATAGACACAGGTCTGTAACTAGCTTAAGGGACCATGGAGAAACTGAATGGTCAGTGCAGTTCACAGACAGATCACCACCTAGTTTATTCATCAGTGGTGCTTCTGAGTAAATCAAGCTGATAGCCTTGGAAAACTGCATTGATTATTTCTGTCTCTTCATGGCTGAGGTCCGGAGGACACATAGATATGGTCCTGGCTTCTGTGTTCCTGAAAAGTTTCACATCCACTATTGTTCCCATGTTCAGCAATTGGCAGCATACAGCAAAGGAAAGGTATGACAAGTAACTGATTAATTCACATCACACAAGTAGCCAACAGAAACATTCTGGGTCTCAAATGCGTACTATTCAGAGAATGACAAAAAAGTAAAAGACAAACTTATTTAATGTCATCAGGCTGCTAAAGAAACAAATTCAGTTTCATTAAGGAAAAATATACCCTTTTTCACAAAACATTTCATCTTAATTACTGAAGTAACATTTTAGACATAGCATAACTTTACACAAATATTCATTCTGTACTTTAAGTTCAAATAGTGTTATCTCTGTATTTCCTTTTTAAAATAATGACCTAAATATATAATGAGCTCTGTGATTGGAGTTTTCTGCTTCTCCTGACCAAGTTGGTTACATAGCATTTGTTTTACAAAAGACTGAAAGAGGCAACTGCTTTTTTTAAAAGAGGTTTAAGAAGAAGTATTTAAAGGATAAATACAGGGCTTCCCTGGTGGCGCAGTGGTTGAGAGTCCGCCTGCCGATGCAGGGGACGTGGGTTCGTGCCGCCGCGGTCTGGGAAGATCTCACATGCTGTGGAGCGGCTGGGCCCGTGAGCCATGGCCGCTGGGCCTGTTCGTCCGGAGCCTGTGCTCCGCAACGGGAGAGGCCACAACAGTGAGAGGCCCGCGTAAAGCAAAAAATAAAGAAAAAAAGAAGAGAAAATAAATACAGAGAAGTCAAAAGAAATAGCTGGAAAGGGCAAAGTAAGATGTATAATAAAAAGTCTGAACAGATTGAATGTAGTTTTTTTTCTTTTTGTAACTATCCAAATATTTTGGAATCACATTTCTTTATTCTTGGCCCGAAAACCTTTTTGTTTCTAAGGAAAAAGAGTTTACACACTTTTTGGCTATCTACTGGACTTTGCAATAGTATACTTTAATAGCATGTTTATAAAAGAATTAGAAACACATGCAAGGATTTTCCTCTTAAAATACAGACAGGCTTAGAATTTTAGGAAAAACATCCGTAGAAAAGCAGATTCATTTTAAATGAATTCAGACACATTAAACTTGGTTTCAGATTATCATTGAACCTTCTCAAAACCTGGCAGCATTTCTCCTTACATACCCAGGGTAAAGATTTGTAAAGGAAAGGAGGAGTAACATGATCATAGTAAATGCCAAGCTTTGGACTTCTAAAATATTGATTCCCCATCTCAAATTTTTGAGCTTTTCAATCATTTCCCTCCTTATTTACCTCACCCCAAAAGTCCTAAGTTTACACTTTATTTCCATACAGACAAATGAACATACCCAGTATTAAGATATATGCATTAAATGAAAAAAAAAAAAGACAAAACTTCTCCTAATTTAACCCTAAAGTAATTTGTTTTCCATTTTACCAGTTAATTTTCTTGAAAATTCTTAAAAGAGTTGCTTCAACATGCTTATTTTCTATGTATGCCCAACCAGATTGGGTTTCCTGGGAAGCTGATTATCAAAGTGCATGAAATACACAGCAAGTACCAGCCAAGCACAAGCCAGATCATTCCTGTCATAAATAGAAAAGCCTTCCTTATTGACTGCTTTAAACAGAAGTCACTTTGTGTGTGTAAACAATCCTTTGCCTAAATGAATCATTAAACAAAAGAGCATTTTATTGTTGCATTATTCTGGCAGCTATTGTCAGACAGTATTCCAAACCATTACTGAAAGATACGTAGGATAGTAAATGTTATATAGTATGCTGCAATATTTAAAAAGAAATTCTAGTGATTATTTATATTTAATCAAGTTTCATTTATTGTAAACCTATAAGTCCACTGATTTTCATTGGCCTCACTCTGGTTTGCTGCGTTTAGTAGCCAACTATGATTTTGAAGAGAAAAGCCCATTAAAAGCAATTATGGGCCTAAACAACCTACACACCCTGAATATCGAAGCATGCTTATTATACCATTCTAGGAAACCCACTGAGACCAGCTGGATAGCATTACCACCTTTAGCAAATCTCAATGAGTGGTATGTTAAAGATTGGAAAATGCAGGGGAATAAGCTAATTAGAATTTTCATTAGTGGACTAAGGTAAAATTTCAAATGTTGCTGAGTCTGTGAAAAAACTCTGAAATAGTCAAGTAGAATTTTAAAGATGGGAGTTTGATGATCTAATAGATAGCATAATGTGTGTATCCTATCTGTAAGGTGGAGAGTTTTGTTCAGTGATGTCAAATCAGTATCTTGAAATTGGCCACACTTAGTGGATTTTATAATGGGAATAAGAAATGCTACAAATCAAGGTTTCATTTATCACTTTTTTGAATATCCACACTTAAGAAAGAGATGGAGAAAATGTTAATAATGCAGATTAAACACAAGTTTGTCTTGTATATAGCTATTACATTGTAAAAGGCATAATAAATTCAGGAAATATTCTTCCAGTACTCAAAATTGATCCTCTGACTCAGCAGAAATGTCTCATGTCATCGAAGAACAAGTGAAGTTCCAACATACAGTTGGTCATTTTCTTAGATATTAATGTAAACAAAATATCAACCATTATTCATGTTAGAACTACACTCATTAAACAGTGTAATCATGTTTCATATGTTTACAAAAATTGGAAAAAATCAGTGAGAGCTTTTGTGAGAATCAACTGACTATACAGAATTTATAAGAATACATATTATAATTATTTCTTAACTATGTGCTACACATCCATTATAAAAGTCCCAATAAACTTGGTTACACAGTTACATGCATATACTTTTTGAAGAAGCCATTGTTAAACATTTGCTAGCATACCACCGAGTAAACAAACAAACCGAAAGTATAAACCTTGAGTTTGATACTCAAAAAGTATGGGACTTTGCCCTGGAATCATCAGAATGGTAGAGAAAGCTACTGCCAACACTAGTCCCCCATTCAAATCATGGGCCTTATTTTGAAAAAGGATGATAGAAAGAATGGAATTTGGAGAATTGGACCATGTATATGTTTGCATGTTGTAAAATATTCAGGGCTTTCAAATATAGCTGACTGCATTATTTTTTAAGCTACAGCACAGTATCATTAATTGGTATAATTCAGATAAGAATTTTTTCTGTGGAATCTAAATTGATTGCTGGTACAAATGTAGGGGCTGCAAGTAATTACTCCTGTGGTTACTCAAAGGAAATGATTGCGATAGCATGCAGGGGAGCCAACACTTGCCCATGTATGGGGCAGGGAGGAGGAAGTTAAATGGGTAAACCACTGCTCAAAAGCCCATTATTGCAAAGTGCAAACATAATTGCAAGGCCAAATCTTTAACATTTAATCTGATTTTATTGTGTAAAAAGTCTGTCTATATATAAATTTCAGGTGTTCAAGTGGATTTGTGGAATTATTTAGATGCAATAATTCAAAAAATACAAAACAGAATCAAATGAGTATTCTGTATACAGTTTTGTGTATAGAGTTGGACACACTGAAAACATTCAACAAATACTTTTTAATTGATTTTTATGCTTGATATATAGGCATATATTTGTTTCTGTTGTTTTTTATCAACAATCTTAAAATGGCCACCAAATCCAAGGTAGAATTATTATTGCACTTACCTCAATTGGTAGAACAATGAGTTTTCTTACAGAATGTCTTAAATGTTAAATCATGAAGGATAATTTATATATTATTTTTGAATCATAAAAAGTCTATGTTTCTAAAACAATTGGAGAGCCTTAAATGGAAAACTATTACTGTTGTTTCTAATGATTAATTCTCTGTTTTAACTTTAAGTGTCCATGATATTCATATTCAAACTTCAAACACATGATGAAAATTTGTGCCTGGCGTTGTTACCAAATACTGATGACACATCTAATTGGAATGAATTGAAGAATAAAATTTCAGATGATAGTCATATACTATTTCTACTAGTAATGTTAAATCCCCCACAAATAAAGAATAGCTGTCTCTAAAATAATTTATAACTCTCAGAACAATTAATAAGAGCAAAAAAGAAAAAAAGAGAAAGCATTGTAAAAGTTAACTCTTTTAGATTACTGTTCTCACTCTTGCAGATACACTAATAAAAAGCAAGCAATTGAACAATAAAAGCAAAGTCTAACTCAAATAATTGTCAACTACTTGGTGTGAATATGAGGGCCTGGAAGAAAACTGAAATAACTATGGTCTATCAAAATTATCTAGAAAAAGAGAGCAAATACATTTTTTAAGGATTATTGAGATTAGAAAGCCCCATAGATCAAATATGAATATTGGTTTGGGGTAGCAAAATGGCATTTATATATTCAACATACAACAAATATTTATTAAGCACCTTCTATGAGTCTTACACTGTCCATTGCACTTTTAATATAACAACAAGCTAAACAGCAAGGTTTTTTCCCTAGGGAACTTACATTCTAGCAGGTGGAGGCAGTGAGTAATAAACAAACATACTAACTAAGCAAATTACATAATATTTTAGAAAATGTTAGGTACTACACAAAATGTATAGTAGGTTAATGGTGAGTAGAAGTCTGGATGCTATGACATTTCACGGTGTGATTGAGGTAACTCTTTGAGTAGATAGGATTTACCTAAGATTACAAGGTGGAGAGAAAATTAGTCATAGCTAGAGCAAAGAGCCTAAGGTGTTAGTTTTATAGAAAGGTCAGTATAGCTGGAACAAAGTAAACGAGGGAAAGATAGTAGGTGAGGTAATCACAGAGGTTATTGGGAGCAGATAGATAATGCATGGCCATGTAGGCCAAGGTAAACATTTTGATATGTTTCTCTAAGTGAAATTGGGAATCTTCAGAAAAGAATGCAGTAGAGTGACATGATGTTACTTATAAATGTTACCATTTTAAGCATATTAAAGTGTACAGTTCAGTAGCACTGAGTACATTGACATTGTTGTACCACCATCAACACCAGCGCTCTCCAGAATGCTTTTCATCTTCCCAAACTGAATCTGCCCATTAATCAATAACTCCCCACCCTCTGTATGCCCTCAGTCCCTGGAAATTACCATTCCACTTTCTGTCTTTACAAATTTGACTATTCTCTGTACCTTATGTAAGTGAAATCATACAATATTTGTACTTTTGCAACTGGCTAATTTCTCTTAGCATAATGTTTTCAAGATTCATCCATGTTATAGCATGTGTCAGAATTTTCTTCTTTTTAAGGCTACATAATAGTGTTGCTTAACATTTTATTGCATAAGAGAATCTCTCAGGCTACTGTGTTGAAAATAAACTCTTGGGGTGCAAGTAAGAAGACCTTTTTGTTATGAACACATTACCATAATTCAAGAAAGAAATTATGTTGGCTTGGATGTTAGCAGTAAAGACAGAGAAGTGACCAGATGGTATATTTGTAGATAAGAAAAATGTTGTTGACAGATTGGATAATGGTTGTGAGAGAAGGGTAGGTGAGGCCCTGGGAGGCCTGGGCAATGAGCTGTGGCATGTGTCATTTCTTGACTTAAGCATTTAGTAGCTCTTTTTCCAAATAGTGGTTGCTCCATCAGTGTTCGTTGCCAAGTGAAAGCCCGGGAAAGAGGAGACACCAAGCCACCTGGGATAAATGTATAGAATGAAGGAAACACATGGATGATTTTTAACACAGTGTGCCTTGGGGTTTGGTTTTTTTTTTTTTACTGTTCCATAGCCCAGCTTATTCTGACTGGTTTATATATTAAGGAGAGATAAGTAATCAACTGGATAAAAAGCTGCTGATGGTTTCTGAAAGATTAAAATTGTATAATGGCCAAAGGATTTACCACTGAGGAGATGGTTAGTCATGTTGACATGAGAGTCATATTTTGGACAGAAGACTCTTTGGAATGGAAATAAATTTGTTGTTGGGAGAAAATAACCTAAAATACTGGCATAACAAAAGTCTGAGGAAATATGTTGCAAAGGATAGCAAAGAAATAGGGCAGTAACTGGCAGGGAAGTGGGATCAATGAAATGTTTTGTTTTCAGATAGAAAAAAAAAGTGGCATAATGCACTAGATAAAAAACGATTAGGTAGAGAAGAAAAATGATATGCGAAGGAGAGGATAGAATTGAGTAGTGATGGCTTTGAGTTGTCAAAATGTGGTAAGGAACCAACACAACTGTAAGTGCTGTCTCTGGGCATCATTATGTGCAGGAGTATGTGGTTACAGGTGCCAGGAGATGGATAGCTGTGGACGGAGTTCTCCTCTATTGCTTAATTTCTTCAGGAAAGTAGAAAGCAAGGTCACCAGCTGAGAGTGAGGAGAGTAGGCTGATGTTAGGGGATTGAGGAAGTAAGAAAATATATGAAACAGTCTTCAAGCCCTTAAGACACCATGAGTTCAAAATTTTGAGCTTACAGAAATCCTGAAACTCCTATTTTTCCAAGCACTATTGCCTAAGAGGTCAAGGAACTGCTGAAGACTATCTTGAAAGAAATGCAGCAAGCTTCAAGTTAATTTTTGATTGGGGCACAAACTACCATTTGCTCACATGTGCTAACAAATAAGAGTAAATATTTAGAGTGTGTTGTAAAAGAGGCATGACCTAGGAGCCAGAGAACCTATAGTCAAGAATAGTCTAAGTCCCTGATAGGTCTGTGACATTGTCCAACTCAACTCTTGGGAACTTTCTTCTTCATCTTGAAAATTTAGATGCTTAAACTAGTTTGGTAGTTGTTATTTTTATAATTTCTGGAAATAAAACCCCTGGAATTAGTTGATAATAAAGATACATTCCATTGTTAGTATTAATAACTATAAAAACATGA
Organism: Stenella coeruleoalba; assembly: GCF_951394435.1. Classification (NCBI taxonomy): domain Eukaryota; kingdom Metazoa; phylum Chordata; class Mammalia; order Artiodactyla; family Delphinidae; genus Stenella; species Stenella coeruleoalba. The sequence goes on from NC_137148.1 coordinate 85,433,732, forward strand.
GAATGAGTCTCTTTTCTTATTAAGTGCTATTTATAGTTATTTTAAGTCTACGAAGATTCTAAGTATATAATGATTACTTTTTAAAATTCCAATGCTCTCTCTCTCTTATTTCTCTAATTATAGTAATTTTTAGATGATCTGATTTTGTGCCCTGGATTTTCTAAATAAATGTGGTACTGTTATTAAGTTGCGGTAATTCCTTTAAATTTCAGCCAGGAACTTCTCAGAAGTTGCAGCTGAGCAGTTCAGTCCATAGTTCAAGTCAATAACATCATAAAAGACCACTGGCAACATTCCTGGTTAGACACAGAAAGCTATATTACAGCTATGGGTTTGCTATTAACTCATTTTGAAATTTAAGAACAATGCCTCATATCTTTTGCTTAATAACTCTGCTTTCTGCAGAGTAAACAAAACCTCCTCTATCTGATACTCAAAAGTTACTGGAGCAAAATCTATTTGTCCCTAATTTCCTCTGAGGAAGTTTGTGTAGCAAAAAATACTATTATCTGGTTAATTTTACAACAGCCCAAAGTTAAGTGTGCTCTTTTACTTTGGGTTAAAGCATTATTTTAATTCCAATTAAAAGGAAATTTTAAGACACCAAAAAGAGAAGTCTATCATAGGGTTCACTTTCAGTTTAAACTCTTATTAAAATATTAATAAATACTCACAACATACTTGGCTAGTATCTGCCTACAGGTTAAAAATATTGAGTGTCCAATTGGTTCAGAACCCCAGCCCACCATCACTGCTCATTCACGGAGATGGCTTTGGAAAGATGAGTGTCTGCAATTTCCAGGCAAACTGTCTAGTCCAGTAAGGGGACGATTTCCTGATTTGGATGAATAAAATTTCTGGGATCTGAGAGGGCAGGGTTATGACATATGAGAAAATCTAATCACAGCTTCTCCATTCACCCTGCCTCAATCCCACTAAACTTTTTTGAGTGATGTCTTCAACAGGTTATCTTTTTAGTGCCTAGGAAGGGACAGACCCTCCCTAAAGATATTAAGGAGACGACCTTTGGTTGTGTGAGACAACAGCAACCTACTATTACCCTAATCACATTGAAATTGATATTATGTTATGAATAAACAGAAATATATCTGGAATGTGCATTGTTTTGTAACCATTAACTTGAAAATGTTTGTTTCTTCCATTTTTCTCAGGTTTTTAAGTACCTTTCCACAAAAAGCTTGCCAAGTTCTGAAAACATAATCACTAATCTTTCAACAACTTAATATTTCCAAGTATGAATTCCATTTTGTTTTCTTTGTATTGCTTTTTGTAATAGATTTGTCGAAGTATAGAGGATATTTAATGAAATATACAGTGTAAAGCATATAAAATTTCAAGTTTTGACTTACGTATTCAACTGTGAAACCATCACTCCTATCAAGACAATAAACATAAACATCTCTCCCAAAAGTTTCCTTGATTCCCTTTATAATCTCTTCAACTAAACCACATCTGGCCACAACCCCAGGTAAGCAAGGATCTATTTTCTGTATGATATATTCGTTTTCATTTTCTAGAAATATAAATATATGAGATCATATAAGCACCATTTTCTCTGATTTCTTCACTCAGCATCATTTTTTTGAGATTTATATATGTTGTATGTAACAATAGTTCATTCTTTCTACTGCTGAGTAGTATTCTTTTGTATAGATATACCATGACTTTTTTATCCATTCATCTATTTCTGAACAATTAATGTTTCTAATTAAGGTTTTGCTGATTTCAAATATAGCTTCTATAACATGCATGTACAATTTTGTACTAACATATACTTTCACTTCTCTTCAGTAAATGCCTAAGAGTCAAATGGCTGGTTCATATAGTATGTGTACACTTAACATCATTAAAAAACTAGGCAATCTGATATCCAAAATGACTGTATAATTTTACTTTCCATTTGGAGTGCTTTAAGAGTTTCTCTTGCTCCACTTTACGTAATCTGAAATAAAGCATGACCCTGATCACTTTCTCCAACAGTTACAATTTACTAATTCTGGAAATTTGGGGTTAGAGGCAGCATGTTAGCCCATTAAAAGAGAGAACTATACTATACTTCTAACACCGGAAGTTGCAAAATCCAACAAGATCAGGGAGATCTCAAAGATAAGACCAGAAAGTAGGAAAATAATAATAATTTTTAAAAGCATACTAGTCAAATGGACATACACTTGAGATTCTTCCATTAATATAATACTTGCATTACTATGGTAAATGATAAGATATGTTTATAGCTGGAATAAGGAATTTTATCTAAATGAGAAATGAGAGAAAATGTTGGGTAACTAGATTTTACAAAAAATTTTCTTAGAAAGAAGACTTAGCACATGGTAACCAGAAAATTCACGGCTGGAGGAGAGCTCTGAGGAGTGGAGGACCCTGGGGAGCCTGGAGACAGGCTACACACCCTGGATGACTGGACAGCATGATACAAAGAACCAAAGACAGCCTTTTTTTCTCTGGAGAAATACAGAGCTAAATCTTTTGGTTTCTTAGTGGAAGAAAAATGTTATCTAAAAAGGCGGATTGTTTTGAAGGTTACAATGATGAGCCCAGCAGTTCAAATTCAACAGATTTAGAATCGTAACTGTGTCACTAAAATTGAGTCAGGATTAGCAGGAATCTCTAAACACTAGGCTTCTTTTAACACTAGAAGAAAGTTTCTCTCCTTTGCCTTTTTATAAACTTTAAAAAAATCCAAATCAGTCAAGCAAAAAAATTGTTTTGAAAACCTAAGTGGCAAAAAGAACACCTAGAAGGTAATCAGTGTTGAGAAAAAAATGGGCTCAGTGGGATCTAGACTGCTCTTTATAGTCTTATTCATTCATTTTTCCAGCCACCAGATACAAAGTGGAAACTCAGTGACACTGCAACAAGAGCTCATTTTCTGCCCAGAGAACGTCCTCATTAAGTTTCAATTATTTTGCCAGTTTGTAAAACTGCACAGTTTTTCTGTTTCTTACATTCCTAACACATGTAGGTGGTTAATGTCTCTTCACATATGTTTCACAGCAGGATCTGAACTATTAGAACACTTTCAGCTAAAGTTCTTTTTCAACAGAGCATGTAAATGTGACCCCTGATGGGTGGTGTTTCTTCAGACATGATAAGAATCACTGATTCAACCACTGTACCAAGCAAGAGCAGTAGTGCAAGACTTGCTTTTTAAGGTTTCATTGGCAGTGGATGATAACCAATAGACCACACATAATGCTCCATGCTATGTGCTATGTTTACTTGAATAATCTGGAGAAATAGATAGATAAATAGGTGAGTGATAAATAATCAAAGTGCTTTCCAGATATTTAGTTCCATGAAACAGTCAGTGAGCAACTTTAAATAATATCTAGATGACTTCTACATATTTACTCATGGAAGTGACCTGGATTTACCAAAATATGATGTTGCAGACATTAGATGCCTTTAGTGAAATTAGTCTTAGAAAACTTTCTGCTTAATTGAATTTCTCCTCTAACGGAGATATCTTTATTTGTTACCTCATTTGATTCTCTCAATAATCCTGCTGAAGGTGAACAGAGAGAGTAGTCAAATGTTTATCTCAAAATGGAAAAACTGAGACTTAGGTTAACAGCAAGATTATACAGTAAGAACATGGTTAGGCCTTTCATTTTATCTACTGTAACTTCAATACCATAGCATATTGGGCAGTAAAGTTTGTTTTCTCTACTGTGAGTCACAGGATGGTGATATAGACACTTTTTCTATTTTCTTCTTGCAACATGCCCTTCCGATAGCCAAGCAAGTTCTAATCTACCCAAGATCTCAGACACACATTCATACCTCTTGCAAAAAGTTAACTGCTTCATGAAAAAAGAAAATTTTGAAGAATGTGATTAAAGAGTTTACCTGTTAGTGTCCCCACAGGAAACAGATGGCAATATAGGATGCTTACAATTCTAGAAGGCTTTATTTACAATAATTTGCAAAGATGTGGGGTAAGGAGAAGCAAGGAATGGTTCAGCGGCCAGGAGTTCACCGCCCTGATGCCCTAATGGATATAGGTAAGGCGTGTGTTACCAGAAAACAGGATCAGAAAAAGTAGGATAGGGTCTTCTTGCTTGAGAGAAAAGTGACCTTTGGCAACCCAAGGAAATCTTGCAGAGAGGGTGTGGGTTATAAGTACCATTCTTTATGATCTCCTGCCAGAGCTACCCTATTGGCTGAATACCTGAAGGCACTAGATACACTGATGTAGTCAGGACAGGATGGCCTCTGGTAGAGAGAAACATGAAGAAGTGTGGAGAGTAGATTTAGAAGACAGAAAAGAGTAACAGAAAAGGCTTCAATGAAAGCTTTACCAGGATGAACAGACCACTTAGAATATTTCTACCTAATGGTAGGAAATTCTATCCCTTCTCTACCTCCTTCCTCTTGGTGGAAGTTTAGTTTGTACTAATTTGTAAAACTGAGCATAACTTGTACCTGTACACACACACGGAATCTGATTCCAAGATTGTAAAAAGTGGAAAAATCTAGGCAATTGTCTTACTACTTCACTATCATAAAAATGTGATTACACGTGGTGGACATTCCATGATAGTTCTGATGAATATACTTTAAAAGTTCACATGCCTTTAGGATCCTGCCAAATATCATGAATGAGTGAATTATGCCAGGCTTAAGAAAACAAAACATTTTATTCCAGTATTTAAAATGGTGAGTTCTACTATTTCTTCAAATTAAACAGGGAGGTGGCAGTAATTTTATTTCCTCCTTTCATTTCAATTTGAAAAGAAGGAAATGACAACAACAACAAAAGCAAACAGACGATCAAACCTCAGCAAACCAGTAATAATCAGTTCCTGCTCAAGAAAATTTGCCGTATCTTTTGGCTGCCTGCTAATTTCAGGAGGAATCCTGCTACTTTCAGGGAAATTCCTGGACATTTTCCCCTGGTCAGGTGGGAAAAATGCTTCTGTTAGTGGGTCACAGGGGAGCAGCAGCTTTGAGCAAGCAGAAAGATCTAGTTTTTGCTTAATCAAGCTACCCTGAGGAAATGACTAAAAGGCATTTCCTTTCCTGAACGTAGAAAGGCTGTACCTTTAGTCATGAGCTGAGTATATCAGTTATCTCTTGACACATTAGCATTGCCTGACATACCACCCACAACTCAGAGGCACATAACAATAAACACTGAAGTCCGGCAGGTCTTGTGGTTGCCACTGCTTTACATGGGGCTTGGCTGTTATTGCTCAAGCCTCTCTGAGGTAGGTTGCTCTTTGAAGAGTCTTCCCAGTTAGCAATGCTAATATTGACAGGGCTCACTTACATATACCTGGGGCTTGACAGGTGATCTGCTCGTCTAAGATGATCTCAGCTGGGTTGATTGGGGCAGGTCAGCTCTTTCGCATCTCTTATCTTCCAACAGATTACATTGAGCAAGTTCTCCTGAAAAAGGGAGGAGCAAGATAAGAACCAACCTCTCTTCAAGCATTTCTTAAGCTTCTGTTTATGTCACATTCGCTATCATCTTATGGGCCAGAGCAGGACTGAGTTTTCCTTTTTAAAAATCTTTTTGGATTTGGTAGAAATCTTTTTTTCTCAAAGCACTCCAGTTAATGAAATATTTTCTGGAGTACTTAGAGACCTGGGAGTCAGGAGCAGGGAACAGGATAAGTATTTATAAAACACCTGGAAAAACTCATCCAGCCAGCTGTGGAAGGCAGAATACATTTGAGAGAAGAGGAAAGGATTCTTCTTTTCTTTTTGATCAAGAAAAGACTTTGATGTTGGGCAATTTACCATCCATTTCAGAGAGATGATAGAATACCAGTCCACAAAGCCTTATAGCCAGCCTGAAGCAGCAGTTACACATTCTCAACATTTATTTTAGAAAGAAACATTGGGTCTGTCAGGCTTGGTAGTCTGGGATTTATTTGACTCACTTCATGATTTGACTCTGGGGCATGATTACTCTTCTGAATTCCCTCTGTTTTCTTAAATCCTACTTTTTCTTTAATGCTCAGTTCATTTCCTTCTCTCACTCACTCATGTTGTTTTTCCAGACTGCTCCAGCTCTTTTTGATTCCATTTCAGAAATCTCAATGTGTATTTTAAAATTCAAACCATAAAATGTATTTCTTAAAAACTACCATTTGTTTCTTCATCTCTAGTACCTAAACAGGCATTTAATATGTAGTAGGTGCTTGAGACATATCTGCTTAAAAAAGAGAAATATTACATGGTGTTTGTTGTATAATGTATCTTATTTCCAAAGATTATTTGAAAGATGAAGATACAATAAAACCAAAATCTTTTTTTTTTAGTTATAAATGAAGGAAGAGTTTGTGCTACTATTGAAATTATTTAATGACGGCAGAGAACTGTGCAGAGAATATAAGTACACTGGCCACTAAAATTGACTTTGGCTTGGGGATTCTGAGAATATTTTCCTGTCAAAAGAGAACATACATCAATTTTGGCAACAATAAATAGAAAACTTCCTTTCAATTTTTTTGGAACTCTGATTTGCCTCATTTTAAAGTCAATCTTATAAGAAGTAAATAACCCTGAGGAAGAACATACAAATGATTTTTAAAATTTAAAATTTTCCCAAGAAAATCCATCCCTGACTGGGACGTAAGAAATGGAGACGAGTTGCTGAAAATGAAGTGGGATAAAATCTGGGGAAAACCAAAACTTTCTTGCCACAAAGTCATATCAGGTACTAATTCTTTGAGGTCCAAGGTACGGACAGGAGTGAAGTTGCCGAAAGAGACATGTGTAAGCCTGGTGCTTCATGGAAAACAGATCACACCCATAGAAGTTCTCTCCACCAGGGATCTCTTGGGCAGTGAAGTGTCATAAAGAGGAATAGGTGAGAGTCATGAAGGTTTCACAAAGGAATAAAGGAGTTCTGAAAAAGAAGGTGTGAGAGGAAAAGCATTTTCCCTTTGGGTGTTGTTGAAAACAAACAGAGGGAGTTATTTCATTTTGGAGTTACTTGAGGCACTGGATGGCAGTTGAAGCAAAAAAACAGGCTAAATAAAATCTTCAAATGAAAACCTGGGGAATGAGATAGGATGCTTTGGAAAACTCTGACATATCCCTGGGAGCCTGGAAGGCCACTCACATGCATATGGGGCTGCACACACCCAGGGTGGTGTGTATGCTCAAGAAAGACCTGAGGATGCCCTAAACTCTCACCTCTGGCTAATCTTGAGGCTCTCACGTGCAGGAAGTGAGGGCTAAGACACAGATGTCAACAGACTTGGTGAGGTTGAAGGTGTGCTCCCAACATGAACAAAGAGCTTCTCAGCAAATACTGTCCTTCAGATTGAAATGAAAGAATACTAAACAGTGAATCCTGAATTCACTACAGTTTAGTGAATACGAAACTTGAAACTATATGAAGAAATAAAAAGAACCAGTAAAGGTAACTACATTGATAAAAATAAAAGATATAAATGTTTTTTTGTTTGTAACACTCTTTTCCTCCTATATCATTTAAAAGACAATTGCCTAAAGCAATACTTATAATTCTATATTTTAGGGTATGCAATGTATAATGATGTAATTTTTATAACAGTAGTACAAAGGAGAAGGTGCAAACAGAGCTATGCAGGGAAAATATTTTGTACATTATTGGAATTAAGTTGGAATTAACCTAATTGTTATATATTAAGATGTTAATTGTAATCTACAGGGCAGCCATTAACAAAATAAATCTCAATACATTTTAAATGATGAAATAATACAAGATATCTCCTCTGATGAAAACAGTATTAAATCAGAAGTCAGTAACAGAAGGTAACTTGAGAAATTTACAAATATGTGGAATTTAAACAGCAAACACATAAATTTAGCAATGCACAAAAAAATCAGAATGGAATTTAAAAATACTTTGAGATTAATAAAACATTCCAAAATTTATGGAATGAAACTAAAGCAATGTAGCGTTTAGAGGGAACTCTATATCTATAAGTGCCTTATTCAAAAGAGAAAAATGAGCAAATCAATAACCTAACTTTTCAACCAAGAAACTAGAAAATAAGAGCAAGCTAAACGAAAATCAAGCAAGCTAAACGAAAATCAAGCATAGGCAATTTTAAAAGATTAGAGCAGAAATAAATGATAAAAATACAAAAGCAATAAAGAAAATCAACAAAATTTTTATTCTTTGAAAAGTTGAAAAAAATTGACAAACTGTTAGCTTGATCACACAAGAGAACAAGACAAACTCAAGGTACTAAACTCAGGAATGCAAGAAGGAATACAGACCCTACAAAAATAAAATAGATTATAAGGGAATACTAAGAACAATCGCAAAGCAAACAATTAAACAACCTGGATGAAATGGACAAATTACTCTAAAAATGCATACTACCAAACCCAACTCAAGCAGAAATGACATGAACAGAATAATAACAAGTATAGTGTACCTATAGCAAGTAAATAGATTGAATTTTAAACATAGTTATCATATGCAGAAATTCCTTTCCTTCCCACAAGAATTGAAAACATATGTTCATAACAAAATTTGCACACAAATATGCAAAGCAATATTCATATAAGAGCCCAAAGTGAAAGCAACTCAAACATCCATCAACTGATAACTGGATAAACAAAATCGTAGTATGTCCATATAATGCAGTATTATTTAGCTATGAAGGGAATAAAATACATGCTAAAACATAGATGATATTACTCAGCCATAAAAAGGAATGAAATTGGGTCATTTTTAGAGATGTGGATGGACCTAGAGACTGTCATACAGAGAGAAGTAAGTCAGAAAGAGAAAAACAAATACCGTATATTAACTCATATATGTGGAATCTAGAAAAATGGTACAGATGAACCAGTTTGCAGGGCAGAAATAGAGACACAGATGTAGAGAACAAACATATGGACACCAAGGGGAGAAAGTGGGGGTGGGTGGGTGGGTGGGTATTAAAAAGAAAGGATAAACTTGTTATTTAATATGGTAATAAAGTGTTTTCATGTGGGGAAAAAAAAAAAGAAGTATAGGAGGTGGACTTGAGAGGAGGATGGTAACCATTTCCCTTGAAAGAGAATCCCACCACTACCCTATCTCTGTCTGGTCTGGCTAGAGAACTTGCCCCTCGCTCCCTGAGAAGACAGTGTTATAGAAGAATGGACACTCACTGGTGTTTCCTCACTCATTCACTTATTCATTTATTCAACACATGTTTTTAGAGGTCTTGCTTTATTCCAGGTACCATACTGGGCACTGAATTTAGAGAAATCAGTAAGGTTTCATTGATACTTAAAAATTTAGAGAAATGCAAATCATTTAGAGAAATGCAAATCATTAGAGAAATGCAAATCAAAACTACAATGAGGTATCATCTCACATCAGTCAGAATGGCCATCATCAAAAAATCTAGAAATAATAAATGCTGGAGAGGGTGTGGAGAAAAGGGAACACTCTTGCACTGCTGGTGGGAATGTGAATTGATACAGCCACTATGGAGAACAGTATGGAGGTTCCTTAAAAAATCAGAAATAGAACTACCATATGACCCGGCAATCCCACTACTGGGCATAGATCCTGAGAAAACCATAATTCAAAAAGAGTCATGTACCAAAATGTTCATTGCAGCTCTACAATAGCCCAGAGATGGAAACAACCTAAGTGTCCATCATCGGATGAATGGATAAAGAAGATGTGGCACATATATACAATGGAATATTACTCAGCCATAAAAAGAAACGAAATTGAGCTATTTGTAATGAGGTGGATAGACCTAGAGTCTGTCATACAGAGTGAAGTAAGTCAGAAAGAGAAAGACAAATACCGTATGCTAACACATATATATGGAATTTAAGAAAAAAAAATGTCATGAAGAACTTAGGGGTAAGACAGGAATAAGGACACAGACCAACTAGAGAATGGACTTGAGGATATGGGGAGGGGGAAGGGTAAACTGTGACAAAGCGAGAGAGTGGCATGGACATATATACACTACCAAACGTAAAATAGATAGCTAGTGGGAAGCAGCCGCATAGCACAGGGAGATCAGCTTGGTGCTTTGTGACCACCTAGAGGAGTGGGATAGGGAGGGTGGGAGGGAGGGAGACGCAAGAGGGAAGAGATATGGGAACATATGTATATGTATAACTGATTCACTTTGCTATAAAGCAGAAACTAACACACCATTGTAAAGCAATTATACTCCAATAAAGATGTAAAAAAAAAAAAATTTAGAAGGGTGATGCTTCTGTAGTTACAAAATGATGTGATAATTCACTGTCATGCTATTTAAAATGATGACAATTTAGAACCATCTCAACTATAAATACTAGGAGATTTTAAATAAAGTATGGTACATCATTTCAAAGTAATATTATTTAATCACTTAAAGAATCTATAAATAATTTCAAATAATGTGGTAAAATGTTAACAGTACAATGTTAAATTATATAAACCTGTACATATGTGTTCTTAACTATATATACAGATATGCAAAAAAAAATTTGTTAGGAAGAAAATGTTCAACTTATTAACAGTATTATCTTTGGGGATGGTGTTAAGGGTGAAATTTTCCCTGATATAATATTCTGCATTTGCAAAATTTTCTACAATGAACATATAGCAAAAACTATCCAAAAGTATAAAACAATTATTATTATAAGTATGCATAAAATACTCCTGGCAAAGAAAGAGTGACTTTCTAACTTTTCCATTTTACAGATGAATAAATTGAGGTTCTGAGAGATTATGTAGCTTTTCGAAGGCTTTCCAGCCCATAGCTGACTGAAGCACATCTCAAACAAGTCATCTGATTGTAAATCTGGAACTTTTCCACTGAGCCACTGGGACTTTCTAAGAGACACCTGCCTGAAATTGGGGGGTTGATCTGCCTCTAACGTCTTCAAGGATCTCGCAGAGCTACTGTTCTGACTGTTCCAGAGGAACCCAGAAGTCAAAAGGAGAGTCTGGGAATGATTCAGTGATGGATTACTAGTTGTGAATCTGGAGGAAGTGTATAGCACTGTAAAAATAAACTTTACTGTTTACATTTCAATTCTTCAAGATTTATGGTATTTGAACTAGAAGAATAATATAGGTCTGGGCATGTATTTAATGTTTTCATTTAGATTTAGAACATACAGCCCCAGCATTGAGCTGATTTGAAAGTTTAAATATTTTAATATCACTGTATTATGTGCTCAGCATCCATGATTAAATATACATTTTCAAGTCCAAAAAAAAAATAGATGAACATTGTAATTATGACAAGTAAAAGTAGCCAGATGCAAAAGGCCACATATTATATGATTCCATGTATTAATATATGAAATGTCCAGAATAGGCAGCTCTCTGGAGACAGGAAGTTTATTATTAATTTTCAGAGACTGGAGGGAGAGGAGAATGAGAGAATGGCTAATAAGTTGTGATTTCTTTTTAGGGTGATGAAAATATTTTTGAATTAGAAAATGGTGATGGTTTACAACCTCTCTAAATATAGCAAAAAAATCACTGAGTTGCACTTGAAAAGGGTTATGTTAAAGTATCTAAATTATATCTCAATAAAAATAAACTTTATTGAGGTATAATTAATCACATTTACTCAGATTTTATTTTTTATTTTTTTAATAAATTTATTTATTTTAGGCTGCGTTGGGTCTTCGCTGCTATTCATGGGCTTTCTCTAATTGCAGTGCGGTGGCTTCAGTAGTTGTGGCTAGGCTCATGGGCTTCAGCTGTTGTGGTTAGCAGGCTCTAGAGCACAGGCTCAGTAGTGTGGCTCACGGGCTTAGTTGTTCCGTGGCATGTGGGATCTTCCTGGACAAGGGATCAAACCTGTGTCCCCTGCATTGGCAGGTGGATTCTTAACCACTGCACCAGCAGGGAAGCCCTACTCAGATTTTAATTCTTGCATAACATGTTGATACAGTGTCTCTCTCCATTTTAGTTCTTCAATCTCTTTTAGGAATACTTTGTGATTTTCACTGTGTGGATCTCGTACATCTATTATTCAATTTATCCCTTATTTTATATTTTGATGGTATTTTAAATAATATTGTACTTATGATTTTACTTTTTGATTGTTCGATGCTAATATATGAAAAATTGGGGGGGGGTTTGTATATTGATATAGTGTTTCAGTTATTAGTTCTGATAGTTTTTTTTTTTTTTGCTGGAGTAGATTCCATAGGATTTTCTACGTAGACGATCATGAACTCTGTAAGAGAGTTTTTTTCTTCCTTCCCAATCTGTATGCATTTTATTTCATTTAGACCTATTGAGCCATGATAGTTTTTTGTTTTGTTTTTGACAAAGAATAATGTTTATCGTTGGTATGCATTCCATGTGTACTTGAAGAGAACTACTGTTGGGTTGGGTTTTCTATAAATGTCAATTAGGTTAGGGTGGTTTATACTTTTTTTTTAGTTACTTTCTATTAATTATCATCATTTTTTGAGAGAGGAGGTTTGAAATCTTTAACTATAATTGTGTCTTTTTCTATTTCTCCTTTTAGCTTTATTTATTGTTTGCTTCATATATCCTGAAGTTCTCTTATTAGGTTTATTATGATTATAATACCTCTCTTGATAGGATTATTATAGCAACTTGACAAATTGCTTTATCATTATAAAATTGTCTTCATCCCTGATAATATTTCTTACTTTAAATTCTACCTTGTCTCTTATTAATATAGCCACTTCAGCTGCTTTTATTGGTGTTAGCATTGTATGTATTTTTCTATATTCTTATTATTTTTTAACCATTTTTAAATTGAAGTTGTAGTTAATTTACAATGTTGTGTTAGTTTCAAGTGTACAGCAAAGTGATTCAGTTATATAAATAGATGGTCCAGGTGTGACAGCTCTATATTTAGTAAGTCAAAGTTTTCTGATATTTCCCAAATTAAGCCATGATTCGTGGAAATGATGCAGTCTCCGTTGTCTCTGGGGAAACACTGACCAATCCCACCATGAATATATAGCAAACATGGTACTAAAAATAGATTTGCAAGTATATTTAGTTTTTTTTTCCTCTAGACACATATATGTTATTTATTTTATTGCCAAAAAGATGAAAAACGTATGTGGTTTCTGCTCACAGACCTAATCCTTGCTGTTCTAAAAACCATTTGGAGGAATTTTCATGTTTCTAAGAATCAACATGACAGGGACTTTCTAAAAAAGGAGGTTTCTCCTCTATAATTGAGATTATAGAGTTATTTTTTCTAGACAACATTTATTCTTTCTAGAGATACAATGAGATTTGATTTCTTATAAATTGGAGAATTTTTTGTGATAAGAGCAATATTTCAGTGCATCCAGGAGTAAGTAGGGGTTTGGGGGAAGATGTTTCTCTGTTGGTCTACCACGTACATAAAATATATTGCATTTAAAAAGTTTGTCTTTTATGACTAATCTAAGTCAAATAATATGTTCTTCTTGTTTAAAAGATATGGGATCCATGATGCTAATTACTGTGAACTTTGGCATAGTTTGAGTAGATTGGGTTTTATTCTACAAGCAATAAATATTTAAATTTCCACATACATGAATATCTAAAATAAGAAGGGTTCATATTAACCAGAAACAGAATATCATCTTCCATTTCTTTTCTGTCACCCATCATGTTTCATATGTTGCCAACTATAAAGAAAATTTCAGGATTTATGCAGAGAATAGTAGAGTATAATTGGATCAAACGTGGATCTGATTGTCCAATTCCATCATTTCTTTTGCCCCCTTTTTAAATGTGGAGAGGTGTTTTCTCTCTCCTTTTAAATTCTCCATTTAAAGCAATAACAATTCAGAGACATAGATCAAATCTACACATATATAAAGCAATTAATTTTTCCATTAATTAAAATATAACAGACTTTTGTTTAGTGCTTTCAGTGTACCAAGACACATCCCTAAATTATCTCTGCCTACAGGGACCACATGGTCCTTTAAATTAATGAATCACAGCAATGAGAATTATAGAAAAATTTAAGTATTTTTTATAAGTTTCTAAATTTGTACAAAAAGCTGAGATCCAGAACCACTCTTTTATATATAAAATTTGACTAAAACCAGAAAATCTCTACTATTGTTCAAATCAATAACAGGAAAAATACTCGATCTTTTATTATGAGACAATAATTGCTTAAAAGTTTAGTGATCATTAAAATTCAATTCCTTGGAGTTATAAAGTAAAATTATTGCTTTTTCACTATGTGCAATGGTGCATATATTATTTAAACTACTGTCAATTTGTGTGCCACATTTAAATAATTGCTCTGGAGTCCATAATATCACTTGTTGAGGAATCAAGATACCATTGCTTGATTAGTCTTAAACTTAATCTTAAAAATTAACGTGAAAATGCTTTCATTTGATTAAACACATCTCTAAATTATAACTAGGAAATGCAAATAATATTTTCATTTATTTACTGATAGACTAGGATTTTAAATTATTACAACATTGAAATAAGCTTCTTTAGAGTATATATTTTCACCTACTTCTAATGAATATATCTGTTATAAACATAAAACTGAGCAAGTATAGTGAAAATATAAGAGGATGGAAGAGTGAAGTAGTGAATTTAAAAATCATATTTCAAATAAACATCATTCACAATTCATTAAAATTATAGAAGTGGAGAATTTTCTTTCAAGATAACTATAATATATATTTTATTGGAAAATAGCTGGCTATTGAAATATATATATATTACTATAACACTTTACTATGTTAGCTCATTTAATACTCACAGCAACCTTATGAGGTACCTACTATCATTATACACACTTTATAGTTAGAAAAACAGAAGCCTAGATATTGGTGAAGTTTCTCTTGACCACATACTCCAATCACATTTCTCTTATCCTTATCTCAGAAGCAACCACTAGCATGAGTTTGGTGTATATTCATCTATTTAATTTTTAATTTTTACATTCATATGTCTATCCATAAACATATATAATAGTGTGTTGAGGGTTTTAAATGTAAATAAATACTATTAGACTGTGTGTGCTGTTCTGAAAACTTTTTTCTCAAGATTTGACATGTTGATACATGTTTTGTTTATTCCTTTTAATTGTTACCTTTTAGTCCAACCATTTTAATTTCACAACTACAAAAATGAAAGGTGAGAAAAGTATTTTATTTAATAAGGCTAACTTAGTGAATTAATATTCAGTTCCTTTTACTGTGTGGCCAGTACCTCTTCCACAACATAGCAGCCACTTCCATTTGCATCTGTGTTACCTTGTATAATGCACCATTCTGGATTTCAGCATTCTCACTAGCAGACATAGTAGATGATACAGCTGAATTTGACAATCCCTACTTTCAAAAACCTAAAAGCAACAATTTTGAAAATCTGTTTCATAGGGACGATTTTATTTCCTCATGAATATACTGACTTCCTGATATGACATTTTGTCTGTTCTCTTGAAATCTCTTATAGCTCTGGGCACATAAATAGGGAGGATTCAAGATTTGTGAAACATATCTGACTACTGCTGTACACTCATCTATTCTTAACGTCCTTGACTGGCTTTCCCAGGAGAGCATCTCTTCTGTGTACTATGCTTATTCTCTTTATTTTGCCCCAGGGACTAACTTAGTGATATCAGAAAGAAATAATGATTAAAACTTTTAAATCATCTTTTCTTTTGTCATAGCTATTAAAGCTGTTCTTTGCACTTGTGTGTGTGTGTGCAGTTTCTTGAGCTTTAAAAAACATTTAAAGAGAAATCCACTAAATGATAGTTTTCTGTAATCTATTCATTATAAATGATTGAAGGCTCACACTTCCATTTTAATTCCAAATATATACTTTCTAAATGACTTTGTGTAATGTGAAAAAATCCTTAAGGTCAAGAAGTACTAGGATTTTCTTTATTCTCTGAGTATAACATTTCTAGTCTCCAATGTCCTTACAGTCTCTCATTTCTGATAAATAGCCAGAGGATTAATGTTTTAGTGAAAGCTAACTTGTCACCTTCAAAAGGAAACCTTTTCAAATCAAAGCCTCTTATGTGGCTTGACTACAAAGTGAATTTTAAATAAACACTCTATAAAGAAAGATAAATTATCTTTCCAACCATTTGTCTCTTTGTTCCAATTTTTCCTATGTTATACACACACAGATATATATAGACATACATATACATATATATGTATGTCTATATATAGACAGATATAAATGTGTACAGTTGTTGCAGAGGTTTTTATATAGATAGACATTCTTATAAGACAAGTCTCTCTTAAGTAACAACAATACCAATTAAACTAAATGACTGACTACTTTAAGTAATTTAGCAATCTATTATAGTTCATACACCTTAAGGTAGTATGAATCCAAAAATATACTGTGAACAGATTTTAAAAATTGCTCTTCAGTCTATTTAAGGTTGATGAGTCTTAATGTTAAAATTTGATTTTTCTAGCACAGTAAGTTGGTATATCCAAAAAATTTTATTACATCTCCCAAATGCTGACAAAATAGAGCAATCTAAATAGGAAAAAAAAAGGTTTCATGTCAATAAAGTCTTGGAATAATGTGGAAAGATGTCACCCAAACTATTAATTCTTATTTTTTTTTCTTTTCCCCAGTTTCTGACTCATTACCTTCGAACCAAGATCCAATGTGAAAAGTAAAATGATACAGTAAACACCTGCTGAAAGGAGTAATTCTAAAAAGAATAAATGGAAAAATTTTCAAAAATCTATCCTGATTCTACTCACCTGATGATTGACTAGAGAAAAATGTGGTGATTTTATAATGTTATAGTTACAATTATTTACCATTTATCCTATTATTCTGAGATCCTCTTAGTTTCCTCTTTTTCTAAGCTTTTAAGGTAGTTAATGATGATTCAGTTTCCTTTATCTAAAAAAGCTTATTGATCTAGAAATCATCAGTTCTCCCTACAGCTTCAATAGCTTAGAGACTGTTGCATCTGTCATCACAAAATCATGCTACATAATGTAAGTGTTATTTAATAACATATCTGACAAATTGTTTTTTAGTACGTTTTAATCTGACTACTTCATAATAGCATCCAGGGAGGCACCTTGAATGTTTCCAAATCCATTTTAGGCAAGCTTCTTCTGGAAAGTTTCATGCTGTTAGCTAATCTCATCCCTAGTGATTTAATAATTATTTAACCAAAAAAAGTATTATTTTTCTGAAATTTGCCTTTTTCACCTTTTTCTTTAATTCTCAGTGCCAATCCATCAATGAACCTACTGAGAAATAAAAAGTCTTCTGTAGAGTGAACTCAAGTACAGCATGGGGCACTTTTGCATGTTTGACATAAAAATAATCATGCCCAAATAATTTACAGAACAGTGTTCAATATTTTAATATTTTACCACTTCTCACATATATGTGTGATTTAAATCCTTCACACTGTAGAGTGCTAGATTAAGGCTTTCTTCAAATAAAATGAAAATATTATTTCAGTATGTATTTAGAGTCTCATTACATTTTCAAGAAGCATTATCATATTAATGACATGTTATAATTTTAGCTTCATGGCTTAATAAAAGTGTTTTGTGTAATGAATAAGGCTACACTAAGAAGGAGGTTTGACCTAAAACATGAAGTGGAAAGTCTCAATAATGACTTCCACAGAAATGTCTAAGAAAAGAATAGTGCATGGTAGGACAATTTGTGAAGTACTAACAAATGCCAGTTGTATTAATTTCCTTCCCAATTTCCATATTAACTCTTTTATTTCCTTATTTGGGCTTATGAGATATGACCATGGCATTGCCTGAGGGAAGGGAGTGGTCTTAGGGTAAATATTGGATCAAAATGCCAAAGTCACAGCTTTATGTTTGAAAAATAGACTTTCTCCACAAAAGATATAGCTTAAATAAAATAAAAATAAAATATGCAAGGAAGACAAGATCAGGTATAAGCAGTTACCTCACAACCCCCCTGCCACTACCACTACTCTTTAAAGGAGAGGTTTGAAGGGAATGCCCCAAGAATGTTGGACACCTACCCACCCATGGACCTGCATACTTCTCTGTACTCTGTTCCAAATTTGAAGTTGAGGTGGTAGGACCTCCAAATAAATTTAAGACTCTAGGAGAAAAGACTTGTGCCCACACTTTGTGTGGGATTCTGGGAATTGACAAATTCAAGATAATCCGTCTCACTACAAATAGTGTGGGAACAGTAGAGTAAAATGGCTATGTGGGGTGTTAGAAAGAGATCGGGCCTGGTGATGGATTCAGGTAAGCAAAGAAAGCTGTTGAACCTTCCCAGAGCCAAGAAGGCTGTGAAAAAGCTACAACTGCATGTCAGCTTGTGACCTGGATGGCTTTTCCTGGTATAATGAGAGAATGAGGCCATACTTCCAGAAGTCTGAGTGAAAAATAAGGCATCTCCATACATACACATCTGGAAGTGAATATATTAATTTCTCATACATCAGATGAAATACTACTTGGTACAGCATTGCTGAAGTGTTATTCATAGTGAAGAGAAAAAACAAACTATAATTAAAGTAAAATATCAATACTCTCTCATAAACAGAAAGGATTTCTCATAATAAACGTATTATGAAATATCTAATTTAGAAGTGCATTAAATATCTAGATATATGAAGTTTCCATATATCTAATGCATAAAATTATTTAAAATAGTCCATATTTTGGAGTCAAATACATATTATTTCATTATGTTTAGAAAATAATTGTTTTGGCAAAATACTGTGGTCAAGTTCAAACTGTTTAAGATAAATGAAAGTTTAGATGATTAATTACAATTGTTAGGCATGAACAAAATCTCTATACATATAGAAAAATCACTTCCTCAATATTAAAAGACCTTTTGAAAATGTTTTGGTTTTCATTAGCATTTCAATGTGTGGGCCAGTGATTTGTTTCCAGACATACCAGATTAAAATTTACCTTTAGTTCAATTTTATTCAAATATTTCAGATTTCTTAATAGTTGTTTGTCCCCCCAAATATCTTGAAGTCTAATTAACTATGGTTAACTCTGAGGGCTATTATTTTAATATACAAGTAATGTTAGGTTTCTGGATTACATACAATAAATTAAGTTCAAATACGCAGGATCAATAGTCTACTTGATATGAAGGAGGTAGGTACAGAAGAGTGACCAATGGGCATGGAAGAAGTGTTTAACATCTGGAGAGTCTCAAAGCCCATATGAACTCTAAGTGGTCAGAGAGATGGATACCTAACTTTGTCAAGCCACTCTTTATCACTCCAGGTTTGATAGGTGTAGGTGCATTTAACAAGGATACCAACTCAATCTGAACACATTACATTTAACATAGTTGACTTTACAAGGTACACCTAACATATTATATCTGTAGAGAGCAGACATGGAGTTAGATGTCCAAAATTGCTGTTTACATGTCTCCACAACAAATACCTTTAAGAAGCAGTGGCAGAAGGACTGTAGTAAAGGGATATTGGGGAGTATTTCATTTTTAATTTATATTATTCTGTTTAATTTTTAACTAATATTAATTTTGTCATTAAAACAAAGTAAATAACAAAAAGAAGATATGTTTCTTTGAGCTATCTATGCTACATTCCTTGAATCTAGGAAGAGAATACTATTTTCTACTTCTTTATATATAAATTAATTATTCTAATTTAAGTAAGTGTAATATTTATGCTCAAGGTCAAAATTAAAAGATCTCTTAGTCATGTTAATTATAGAAGAAGTAGATTGCTGAGGAAGAGAATCCAACTTCTGTCACAGACTCTCTAATACTTCCAACTTTCCATAGGATTATTCAGCAATATGTATGACTTTTACATCTCTAAGGAGACTCCATTTACTTTTTCTAAGGTTTCATGAGGTTTAACTTACACACAATAAAACTCACCATCTATTGGTGTATACTACAATTTGTTTCAACAAATTTATACAGTGGTATAACCACCACCCCAATTGAGACATACATTTTCATCATCCCAAACACCACTTTGCAATCAACTCCCCATCATTGCCTCAGCCAGGACCTGGCAATCACTGACTGATTTCTGTCCCTACAATTTGCCTTCTCTAGAAAGTCATGTAACTGCAATGTGTAGACCTTTCTGTCTAGCTTATTTAACTTAGCATGTTTTTGATATTCAGCACTGTTGTTGCTTATGCCAGTAAAGCATTATTACTTTTTAATTTCTCACTTGTAATGAGTATGCAGTGACTGCAATGTTTTTAATCCAATATGAAATTAATGAACATCTGAGGTTTTCTTGGTCTAGGATTATTGTCAATAAAGCTGTTATAAACATTCACATACAAGCCTTTGTGTGAACATGTTTTCCTTTCTATTAGGTAAATAACTAGAAGTAGGATTTTAGGATCTTCTGATATGCGTAAGCTGATAGATACTGCCATGCTCTCTTCCATAATGGTTGTCCCATTTTGCATTTCCATTAGCAATGAACAATATTTCTAGTTGATCTGAATCCTTGCCAAATTTTACACTTTCCGTTTTTTGAATATTAGCCATTCTAATAGGTATAGCATAATATCTCACAATAGTTTTAGTTTGCATTTTCCAAATAACTAATGATGAACAACTTTTACATTATTACTTGCCAATCATCTCTTCTTTGTCTATTCAGATATCTTCATTTTTATTTGGATTACTTTTTAATTAAGTTGTAAATGTTCTGCATATATTCAGGATAAAATTTCTTTTTCAAAAATATATTTAGCAATTATTTTCTCCAAGTCTATGACTTGCCTTTTCATTTTCTTGATGTTTTTAGAAGAGAAGTATTAAATTTTGACATAGTCCATTTGATTACTTTTAAAAAAATTTTTACGCTATTTGTTTCATATGGAAGAAATCAATTCCTAATCAAATGTCACAAAGATTTTCTTCCATATTTTCTTAAAGAAACTTTATAGTTTTAAGTTTCACAGTTAGGTCTATTATCCATCTGAAATTGAATTTTATATATGAGGTAACATATGAGTTGAGGTATATTTTCATATGAATATTTAATTGATCCAGCATCATTTGCTTGTTGAAAAGATTTTTCCTAGCATCCTTCTCTTTGTAAAAAAAAATATTTATATAGATTTATTCCTGGACACTGTATTCTGTTTTATTGATCTAGATGTCTATTTATTTGCTAAGTCTCTGCTAACTTGATTATTGCAGTTTATAGTAAGTTTTTTAAAAATTGTTTGGTTAATGTAGCTCCTCTACACTTCCATATAAAATTTCAAATTGGCTTATCAATGTCTACAACAACCCTGCTGATATTTTAAGTGTAATTGCATTGAATTTTTAACTCCATAAACTCAGTAAATATCTATTTGTTTGGATTCACTATGATTTCATCAATGTTTTATATTTTAAGCATACAATTCTTTTGCATATTTTCTTTAGATTTATATCTAAGTCTATTTTATTAATACCATTATCAATAATATTGTTTTTTTCTACTGCTTTTAATTATTATTGCTAATAACTAGAACACATTTGACTTTTTATTGATCTTTCATTCTGAAACCTGCATGAGCCCATTTACTAGTGTATGTGAGTTGCGTTTTTCCCCCAGATTATTTAGGATTTTCTATGTAGTTGTTCATGTTGTGTTTCTCCCTCTTTCTGACACACACACACATACCCACATACACACACACACACACACACACACACACACATAATCACAGTGTTAGCTCTTGTTTTCAACCTTTATTATTTTATTTGTTTTTTTGACATTATTTCACCAGCTAGGACCTCCAGTCCATTGTTAAATAGAAGCAATGAAAGTGAACATCATTGCCTTGAGATTTTAGGGGAGAAGTATTCAGTCTCTCACCATTAGGTACGATGTATCAATAAGTATATTTCCCATAAATTACCTTTATTAGGTTGAGAAAGTTTTCCTCCATTACTAGATGCTGAAAGTTTGTATAATGTACATATGTTGAATTTCATCAAATATCTGTCTTCATCTATGCAGCTAATCATTAACTTTTAGCCTAATAGGCTGATTTATAATGACTGGTTTTTAAATGTCAAATTAATTTTGCATTCCTGGAATAACTTCCATATTGTCAAGGTTTATTATTGAGTTGGTCAAAAAGTTTTTCAGGTTTTTCCATAAGATGTAACAGAAAAACCCAAACGAATTTTTTGGCCAACCCAGTATCTTTTTAATACACTGCTGAATTGTACTTACTAATATGGATAAAAGATTTTTGTGTTCATACTTATTAGCAATATTGGTCCATAGTTTTATTTTCCTGTAGTCTCTGTCTGGCATTGATATCAAGCTAATGCTGGCCTCATAAAATGAGCCAGGAATTGGTTTGGTAAATTTATAATATGTAAATGATGAGTTGATCCAAAATGCTATGCAAGGTCTCTGGCCAGATATAAGGGTCTATGAGTTGGGTGTTTGACATAGCAAGTAACAGAATGTAATTTCTGTACTCCCTGAGTTAGAATTCAAACTTTTTTCTAATGACTGCTATGCCTGTTTTGTGATAAGTTATATGGCAATTATCCACTGTATGGGACAAAAGTAGGAAATGATGAGAAATCAAGAGACACATTTTACACTATGGACTCTATATAGAGAAATATTGATTTTTGTAAATTAGACAGTGAACTTGTTTTATTAACTAAAAATATTTTTACTTTTTCCAGAGTTTAAGATAAAACTGATAAATTGAGGCTATTTTAATACAATAAAATGTAGATAAGAAAGGATTTAGCATTTTTAACAACTACAAAAAAAGCTGTGGAAATGTGGATACCACTAGCTTTGCAGGAGTTAAGATATGTTGCAATCTTATTTGAAAAATCGTACTGAAAATAACCATTTTCATTCATGAATATCAAAATCATACTGAAGTTATAATCCTTATCCTACTAGAAGTAAGAAGAAATATAATTTAATCATGGTACAAGTTCATCATATAGAAGACATATGGCTAGAAACATTTTTATACAGAAAGACAGCATAGTTCAGTTTCTTTGAACTGCAGATGGCCATTCTCAATGATCACCCACTGTGCCAGAGGAAAATTAAATTGAATTTAGTTTTGCTTCAATTTATTTGCAACTGAGGGGACAAACCCTGTGCACACCCATACATTTTATATTTGAACCAATAACAAAAAGTCTAAAGTTGTTAAGGCATCTTGTAAAAGTTTAGAGGTCAGTGAAGGGTTTGAACCTGAATAACACAGTACTCTTTCAATCTTTTAGTTCAAAACAAACATAGAAGACACAGTAAGCTCACTGATAGAAAAGCTGTTCTATTTCTCTAGTGTAGATAATTCACATGACCTGTTTGGTTCATTCTTTTTATATAAATAGTGTACTCCTTTCACCTTCAGATCCTTCTGTGCAGATGGCCTATGAGACCATCTTTTCTGCTGTTGCCCTACCACAGTGCTTATGCTTCTGGGAGCAGTTTTTCTACTACAATTCTAAATAATTTCTTTAATATTGCTATTTTACATGTATGCTTGTATGGGAGACAAAACCACATTTGTGAAAAATGTTCCAGGAAGAACCCATCAACATAATTTAATTATTAAACAAATATTTCTTGAGAACATATCATGTATCAGTCAATATTGTAGGCACTAGGTATAACAGTGGGTCACAACCACACCCCACCCTGCCCACATATACATAAACACACACACACACACACACACACACACACACACACACACACACACACACTACCCACAGGGGTCTATCAGTATCAGAGGCCAAGACAGTGGTGGCTTCCAGCGAAATTTTCTCATTACAAACTTAGTTTAATGTTTAGATTTAGCATGAGTATGTGTGTGTGTGTGTGTGTGTGTGTGTGTGTGTGTGTGTGTGTGTGTATGTGTGCTTAGAGTAACTTAGCTTTTGGAAATTTGAATAACATTATAAATATTACATTTTTATTCCTTAATATGAGAAATTGTAGGATACATTCATTTTTCCTACTTCAAATATATTCAAATGGAACTACAGGAAACCTTCCATACTCCATTATGCTACATTACAACTCTTCATTTGCCCTATAGAACTACTTTAAAAACATATTTACCTCACTAACTCTATACTTAATTTTCTGTTCCCTTAGGATTCAAAGATGATATGGTTTCTGATCATGCTAAAAGCTAATGTATGTGAAAGTCTTTGGAATAAAATGCAGTTATAAATTCAAGAATCTGGTAATGGGCCTCAATCACACATTACCTTAATTTAAGGCAAGACAAATCATTAAATATGTTTTAAAGAATAACTTCTTTTAATTTTAATATTAAAAGGAAATATTCTGGGCTTCCCTTGTGGTGCAGTGGTTGAGAGTCCACCTGCTGATGCAGGGGACACGGGTTCGTGCCCCGGTCCGGGAAGATCCCACATGCCACGGAGCGGCTGGGCCCGTGAGCCATAGCCGCTGAGCCTGCGCGTCCAAAGCCTGTGCTCCGCAACGGGAGAGGCCACAACAGTGAGAGGCCCACGTACCGCAAAAAAAAAAAAAAAAAAAAAAAAGAAAAAAGGAAATATTCTAAGAGAAAGTAATGTAAACATTAAAATCAATGTGTTAATCTATGTGGTGACTGCCGTTTTTGATGAAAAATGCTCTCTGTAGCTCAACAAAGCCCACTAACTGTTACTGTTTCACATTCTTCCTACTCAACTCATTTATAGTATGTTTCTGCTCACTTAGCCCTTGTAATTTTTTAGAGAATCCTTTAGCCTACTGTCATCTTCACTAAAATAGAACTAATATTACATAATCATTTGTTTTACTTTTGTAATTTAGTTGCTTGTATTTGTAAGTTGAAGGATAATAAGATTTCTAAGAGATAACTTAAAAAGGTAAAAATAATTCATTCTTTAGAATTTCGCAATGTGAGCTTCATGAGAACCTGTAGCTCAGAGAAATTACTGACTCACCAACAGTTGCATAACCTGCTGGCTGAGATTAAATTTAAGATTTCTTACAACCAACACAGCTTAGGAAATGTATCTGATGCTCAAGTAATAACTTGTACCTCCCATGTAAATATTTGTATGATTATATTACCTACAGTACAAAATAATCCACATGCATTGTTTGAATTCTCCAATAATCTAAGATGGTTTTATAATGCGGTATCATTTCTGATTTTAAAATCTGGCTTAAAATGTATTCTACAACTTTATATTATCATTACTAAAACCATTAATCAAAACTGAACTATACCTACCTTTCAAAAATACATTAAATATGCTGACTATAGCATACTGACATATTATACCATTAATAATGTTAAAATAATACATGGTTAATTTTAATTGCTTAGAATATATGGTTCTCATTTGTTTTCATTGGTTTAAAAATATCATTCCTAATACTAAATATTCCCAGTGAGGGACTAATAAAGATTTATAAGATTATAATTATTAGAGTACATAAAACTATTTTCCCAATATGTCTAACATTTTTATCAACTTTAAATATAGGCATAGTCTACAACTAGATTTGAAATATGTTGTCTTTCAATTCTGAACGACTTTTCTAACAGAATGCAGAGTGGAATTTAATTCAACAATATAGTCAAACATCCACTAAGTTTGCACTTAAGCTGTTTGCTCCCAATAACCATGGTACTCTGTGAACTATTTGACTTAATTTGAAATATTACTAAAGACTATCAATTCCACAATAAAGTTTATGCCAAGGCCCAGGCTATTTTTGCAGCAATATATTAGCTGGATGTAGTTTGAAATGGTCATATACTTTTAATTAGTTTTAGTGAAATTTCGTGACAGATTAGATACTATCTTAGTAACAACAAGTCACAGCTAGTGATTATATAATTATTATTTTAATGGAGAACTCACAACCAAACCTAAAATTATTAACATATAGATATGATTTACAAAATAAAAGGATATAACGGAAAACTATTTTGCCCATTCCCCAGCATATTCTTATTAGCAACTATTTTAAAGTGTTTCTTCTTTTGTTGGTGGCCAATTTTTATTTCTAACAATATACTATGCTTTTCTTTATTAATATATGAAGTTTAAACATTAGCTGTTGAATACATACTGTAGCTCAAGAGAATTTGTCTTAACTACACACTTGAACTGTCCTTTTCATTTATATATTTTCATCATTCTATTTAGTTCCATAGATCAAATATCTGACATGGAATAATAATCTAAACTTTTATTTCCTTTTCTATCAACTATAGACAGCACTTCTTGACTTCTCTCTTTGTAAAATGAGAATATTTGTCTTTTATCCTAGATCACATATCTTTCACTTTATTCCCTTACTACTCTCCTTGAAAAAAAAGAGTTGAAAAAAATATAATTTTATTTAGAGTGACAACAGTGGGGTTTTTTTGTTGTTGTTAGTTGGATAAAAACTTTTGGATTTTCTACTTTCTTGATTTTTTTGGTAAGCTGATTTGACATTAAGAATTTTGAACTAAGTGTCCATCAACAGATGAATGGATAAAGAAGGTGTGGCACATATATACAATGGAATATTACTCGGCCATAAAAATAAATGAAATTGAGTTATTTGTAGTGAGGTGGATGGACCTAGAGACTGTCATACAGAGTGCAGTCAGTCAGAAAGAGAAAAACAAATACTGTATGCTAACACATATATATGGAATCTAAAAAAAGAAAAAAAGGTTCTGAAGAACCTAGGGGCAGGACAGGAATAAAGATGCAGACATAGAGAATGGACTTGAGGACATGGGGAGGGGGAAGGGCAACCTGGGACGAAGTGAGAGAGTGGCATGGACACATATATACTACCAAATGTAAAATAGATAGCTAGTGGAAGCAGCCACATAGCACAGGGAGATCAGCTCGGTGCTTTGTGTCCAGCTAGAGGGGTGGGATATGGTGGATGGGAGGGAGATGCAAAAGGGAGGGGTCATGGGGATATATTTATACGTATAGCTGATTCACTTTGTTATACAGCAGAAACTAACACAATATTGTAAAACAATTATACTCCAATAAAGCTGTTAAAAAAAAAGAATTTCAAATCAACTTCGCTTTCATTGGGCTGCAAATATAATATGGCATGTTTCTAAATTATATTATTAAGTTTATCTACTTAGAATATTTAGAGGTTGTTTTGGTTTTCTATATTTTTCATCAGAGTTGATTCATGCAGCTTACAGTTTTGAAATTAACTCCTCAAAGTTCCTTGTTATGTAAACAAGGATAAAGTAAACATCTTTCATAAAATGAACCTTTTAAGCTGTGCCATATTTGACTTGCCAAGTCAATGTACCCTTGTGATCAAGTGATTAAGCTATTTACTGCTCTTGCACAGAAAGCTATTAAATAGATCATAAACACAACATTATGGAGTGTATGTCAGGATCTCTAAATTCTACTCACCCATTAGTTGTGTGACCTTGAACAAGTCACTTAATCTTTTTGACCTCAACTTCTTTCCACACAAAGCAAGGACAGCAATTACCTCTATGGGCTCTTTGCTTGTAAAGCTCTATGATTTTATTCTACAATTATCTCTGGAATGGATTTAGCATGAGGAATGAAAGCTTCATTGCAATGGTTATGCAAATAATCTCATATGAATTATGGAGTTAATTTAATAAGCCTCAGCTTTTTCAGGGTAATTTTCAGAAAAAGTAAATATTCATTTAAGAAGGTATGTACTAAAGATTACTTTTAGTGGAAAAGTTGTAAAATATTTCCTCTATAACTGAGTATTTCTGGCAGCTGCTTATCAATCATGAGTTTCAGTCTGTAACTGTGAGGCAGAAAATTCTACTTTACTGGTACTAATAGCTAAAATATTTAGTAACAGAATCTATAGCATTATAAACTTGTTTTACTTTCTCAAATTTTCTTCATATAATTTCTTAATAACACTAGCTTATCCATATATATATGAAATATATTTCTAAGGAAAAAGTACATTTTTGATATGTAAATATTGTTATACAATGTAGGAGAAAATAGAGAGTCACAATTCCTGGGGTCTTGCCCTTATTTGACTGCTCTTGACTTGCTGGGTGGCCTTAAGGCAAGCTGATCATGTTACAATTTTGTAAAGCTTGCCAAACATTGCCAGGGATTTGGAGAATGTAATGAAATCATAAGTGTAAAATCCTCTACAAATAGAAAGGTCAAAGACCAGCATATGTGAAACACATTTTCATTCTTAATGAGCAGTTGGACACTTAGTAGGGAATGTGAAAACATCTAATTTTCAAGAGCCACTTCATTTTGGAGCAATATTGAAAAGCATCATTATTTATTAAGGTTGTCACATCATTATTTGAAACATCAGTATTTACAAGCATGCCTTAGCAATAATAATGTTCATATTAATATTAATGCTAATAGCTAATAATAAAGGTTATTAATGATGCGTTAGAAAAAGCAGAGGCTGAGTAGTTTGATAGAGCTATGTTCAAATTACAAAGTTACAACTTCTTGGCTCTAAGGGTCAAACTTTTCTGCCCTTCTTATCCATTTGACTGTGTGGTGAAGTTGTTTTAAAATAATTTTCTAAGAGGAAACATGGCCTTGCCAGCACTCAGTTCAGGGCAGACTGAGAAGGAGTTCTCTGCAGGCACAAGTCATCATTAGCCTCTGAACCTCCTCAAAAAAGATCTTCACTCTTCTCCCACAGTGACGGTAGTACATCTATACCTGAGAGTCTCTTCTCAACTGGCAAACTGCAACTTTGGTGAGTGAGGCATTTGACAGAGTTAAATCTCATGCTTAGCATAGCTCAAGAGTTACCTAAAATCCAGTTAAATTCAGTTCGCCTATTCTAAAATATTCCCCTGGGTGACAACATTGCATTCTATTACACTTCCTTCTCTCACTTTCAGTCTTTCTCTCAAAATGTTTGTACTTACAAAGGAATTGCACTTGTATATAAATTGTCCATCTTATAACAGTACTATTGTTATAAACAAACACAAAAAGCACCTACCACAAAAGCAAAACAAAATAAAGCCCTTATAAAACAAAAGCATTATTAAACTTGTACTTATATAAAATGATTTGTTAAATGTGTTATCTAACATTACAGATTTTGATGAAGGCTTTAGAGAAAATTTTTCTATTAATTTCTTGTCCTATGAGCAGTTGAATTTCTTCAAGGAATATTTAGACACAATGAATTGCAATGGATACAATTTTCCTCTTCAAGATTCTTTTTACACAAATTTGTGACTCCCCAAAATTGTATAGGTGAAGATCATCATGATATGTACTTTATCTTTATCCCAAAACTCACATCACTTTCCCTCACTCTAATTTTTATCTTTTCTTTCATATACCTCTTTTATATTGTATAATTTTGTAATTTTTTAATGTTTCTTAAGTACAAAATCTGATATCCTTCTGGAAAACAATAGGGTATAAATCAATCAGTTAATTATATGACATTAAAGGAATTAAGATCTTTTCTAAATCATCTTATATAATGGCAGTTCTGTGCTGAACTAACTCTAATACACATAAGAATAATGTCGTGACCTACTGCCACTGGTAGTGCAAAGGGTTTCTTTCTCGGTTCCTTCCAGCATTTGCTGGGAGCAAACTAAATCCAGAGGACAAGTGAACTGGTTGAAGAATTCTATACAGGTCAGCCTTAAGGGACAAAGGCTAGAATGAAGTGTGAGGAGTAGATCTAGAAGGTAAAATCAAAGCTGTGTAGGACAGAGGTAGTCTGAGACAAAAAGACAGGTCATTATTCATTCTTCCTTTTTAAAGAACTGATCTAACATATCACATCTCAGAGCATCTTTGGATGCTATCAGAATTTATTGGTGTTACAGTCCTCTTTTAGCTGTATACAGTATGTTGAGGAACATATCATTTAACCACCAAATATTTCAATTGAAGACTGACTTATTAATCATCTACCATCTACACCACACTGAACGATAAGTTTAACTGGCTGGATTTGATCAGTCACTTCCTAAATGCAAAAATAATTGAATGCAGTCACTGTCCTCAAACATCTTGTCTAATGAAAGAAGTACATAAACTAGTAATGCCAGAAGAACATAATATTACAATTAATCTATTTAGTTGTAAGTCTCCCCAACAACTATAATCTCTTTAGTTTCAGATATGTCAAAGTATTATTTTCAAAAAAGTTTAGAATGTGATTTTCATACAGACATAGAATGAACTTGGGTCAATGTGTTATTTATCACACTGATGAGAGAAAAGGCAGGATGATAAAGCTGGTTCAAAGGAGAACTTGAGAGAGTGAGTATATATGCACCTGAAAGAAAGAATGCAGTTATAAGATGTCTAGGTCAAATACAAAACAAGTTATTCTCCTACAGGACAGTAATAACACAGAGTTTAAGATTACCTTTTCTATAAGACAGATATTATTTTCATTTCTACAGGAAAACATCTACAAGTTAACATGAAACTCCATAGGGTCTGGGTTCTATTCAAGTATAAGTAGGAAGTCAAACATACTTTCATGTAGAGAGTTAGATAACCCCTTGGTGTATCTATGAAATAATATTCCAGGAGGGGACCTTCAAGATGGTGGAGGAGTAAGACGTTGAGATCACCTTCCTCCCCACAAATACATCAGAAATATATCTACATGTGGAACAATTCCTACAGAACAAATACTGAATGCTGGCAGAAGACCTCAGACTTCCCAAAAGGCAAGAAACTCCCCATATACCTGGGTAGGGCAAAAGAAAAAAGGAACAACAGAGACAAAAGAATAGGGATGGGACCTACACCAGTGGGAGGGAGCTGTGAAGGAGGAAAAGTTTCCACACACTAGGAAGCCCCTTCACTGGCAGAGACAGGGGGTGGCAGGGGGGCAGCTTCGGCGCCACGGAGGAGAGCGCAGCAACAGGGGTGCAGAGGGCAAAGCAGAGAGATTCCCGCACAGAGGATCAGGGCCGACCAGCACTCACCAGCCCGAGAGGCTTGTCTGCTCACCCACCGGGGCGGGCGGCACCCACCGGGGCGGGCGGGGGCTGGGAGCTGAGGCTCGCGCTTCGGAGGTCGGATCTCAGGGAGAGGGCTGGGGTTGGCTGCGTGAACACAGCCTGAAGGGGGCTGGTGTGCCACAGCTAGCCGGGAGGGAGTCTGGGAAAAAGTCTGGACCTGCCTAAGAGGCAAGAGACCACTGTTTCAGGGTGTGAGGAGAAGGGATTCAGAGTACTGCCTAAACGAGCACTGGAGATGGGCCCGAGCAGCGGCAATCAGCACTGACACCAGAGATGAGCATGAGACGCTAAGGCTGCTGCTGCAGCCAGCAAGAAGCCTGTGTACGAGCACAGGTCACTCTCCACACCTCCCCTCCTGGAAGCCTGTGCAGCCCGCCACTGCCAGGATCCCGTGATCCAGGGACAACTTCCCTGGGAGAACACACGGCGTGCTCAGGCTGTTGTAACGTCAGGCCAGCCTCTGCCACTGCAGGCTCACCCCAAACTCTGTACCCCTCCCTGCCCCCGGCCTGAGTGAGCCAGAGCCCATGAATCAGCGGCTCCTTTAACCCTGTCCTGTCTGAGCGAAGAACAGATGCCCTCAGGCGACCTATATGCAGAGGTGGGGCCAGATCCAAAGCTGAACCCCAGGAGCTGTGTGAACAAAGAAGAGAAAGGGAAATCTCTCACGGCAGCCTCAGGAGCGAGGAATGAGAACTTCACAATCAGCTTGATGTACCCTACATCAATGGAATATCTGAACAGACAACGAACCATCCCAAAATTGAGATGGTAGACTTTGGGAGCAACGATATGTAGTTTTTTTCCTTTTTCTCTTTTTGTGAGTGTGTATGAATATGCTTCTTTGTGTGATTTTGTCTGTATAGCTTCGTTTTACCATTTGTCCTAGGGTTCTGTCTGTCCATTTTTTTTTTTTTTTTTTAGTATAGTTTTTAGTGCTTGTTATCATTGGTGAGTTTCTTTTTTGGTTTGGTTGCTCTCTTCTTTCTTTCCTTTTTTTTTATTACTTTTTAATTTTTAATAATTATTTTTTATTTTAATAATTTTATTTTAATTTTTTCTTTCTTGCTTGCTTTCTTTTCCCATTTTTTTTCTGAGGCGTGTGGCTGACAGGGTCTTGGTGTTCTAAACAGGTGTTAGGCCCGTGCCTCTGAGGTGGGAAAGCCGAGTTCAGAACACTGGTACACCACAGACCTCCCAGCTCCACATAATATCAAACGGTGAAAGCTATCCCAGAGATCTCCATCTCAATGATAACATCCAGCTTCACTCAACAACCAGCAAGCTGCAGTGCTGGATACCCTATGCCAAACAACTAGCAAGATGGGAACACAACCCCACCCATTAGAAGAGAGGCTGCCTAAAATCATAATAAGTTCCCAGACACTCCAAAACACACCACTGGACTCAGTCCTGCCCACCTGAAAGACAAGATCCAGACTCATCCACCAGAACACAGGCACTAGTCCCCTCCACCAGGAAGCCTACACAACTCACTGAACCTACCTTAGCCACTGGGGGCAGACACCAGAAAAAACGAGAACTACAAACCTGCAGCCTACAAAAAGGAGACCCCAAACACAGTAAGTTAAGCAAAATGAGAAGACAGAGAAACACACAGCAGATGAAGGAGCAAGGTAAAAACCCACCTCACCAAATGAATGAAGTGGAAATAGGCAGTCTACCTGAAAAATAATTCAGAATAATGATAGTAAAGATGATCCAAAATCTTGGAAACAGAATGGAGAAAAAACAAGAAAAGTTTAAGGACCTAGAAGAACGAAGGAGCAAACAAACAATGATGAACAACATAATAAATGAAACTAAAAATTCTCTAGAAGGAATCAATAACAGAATAACTAAGGCAGAAGAACAAATAAGTAACCTGGAAGATAAAATAGTGGAAATAACTACTGCAGAGCAGAATAAAGAAAAAAGAATGAAAAGAATTGAGGACAGTCTCAGAGACCTCTGGGACAATATTAAATACACCAACATTTGAATGATAGGGGTCCCAGAAGAAGAGGAGAAAAAGAAAGGGACTGAGAAAATATTTGAAGAGATTATAGTTGAAAACTTCCCTAATATGAGAAAGGAAATAGTTAATCAAGTCCAGGAAGCACAGAGAGTCCCATACAGGAAATATACAAGGAGAAACATACCAAGACACATATTAATTAAACTAACAAAAATTCAATGCAAAGAAAAAATATTAAAAGCAACAAGGGAAAAACAACAAATAGCATACAAGAGAATCCCCATAAGGTTAACAGCTGAACTTTCAGCAGAAACTCTGCAAGACAGAAGGGAGTGGCAGGACATATTTAAAGTGATGGAAGGGAAAAATGTACAACCAAGATTACTCTACCCAGCAAGGATCTCATTTAGATTCGATGGAGAAATTAAAACCTTTACAGACAAGCAAAACCTAAGAGAATTCAGCATCACCAAACCAGCTTTACAACAAATGCTAAAGGAATTTCTCTAGGCAGGAAACATAAGACAAGGAAAAGACTTACAATAACAAACCCAAAACAATTAAGAAAATGGGAATAGGAACATACATGTCAATAATTACCTTAAATGTAAATGGATTAAATGCTCCAACCAAAAGACACAGACTGGCTGAATGGATATAAAAACAAGACCCGTATATATGCTGTCTACAACAGACCCACTTTAGACCTAGGGACATATACACACTGAAAGTGAGGGGATGGAAAAAGATGTTCCATGCTAATGGATATCAAAAGAAAGCTGGAGTTGCAATTCTCATATCAGACAAAATATACATTAAAATAAAGACTGTCACAAGAAACAAAGAAGGACACTACATAATGATCAAGGGAACAATCCAAGAAGAAGATATAACAATTATAAATATTTATGCACCCAACATAGGAGCACCTCAATACATAAGACAAATACTAACAGCCATAAAAGGGGAAATCTACAGTAACACAGTCATAGTGGAGGACTTTAACACCCCACTTTCACCAATGGACAGATCATCCAAAATGAAAATAAATAAGGAAACATAAGCGTTAAATGATACATTAAACAAGATGGACTTAATTGATATTTATAGGACATTCCATCCAAAAACAACAGAATACACATTCTTCTCAAGTGCTCATGGAACATTCTCCAGGATAGATCATATCTTGGGGTCACAAATCAAGCCTTGGTAAATTTAAGAAAATTGAAGTCATATCGAATATCTTTACCGAGCCAATGCTATGAGACTAGATATCAAATACAGGAAAAAAAACTGTAAAAAATACAAACACATGGAGGCTAAACAATACACTACTTAATAACCAAGAGATCGCTGAAGAAATCAAAGAGGAAACCAAAAAATACCTAGAAACAAATGATAATGAAAACACGACGACCCAAAACCTATGGGATACAGCAAAAGCAGTTCTAAGAGGAAAGTTTAGAGCAATACAATCCTACCTCAAGAAACAAGAAACATCTCAAATAAACAACCTAACCTTACACCTAAAGCAATTAGAGAAAGAAGAAAAAAACCCCAAAGTTAGCAGAAGGAAAGAAATTGAAATCATAAAGATCAGATCAGAAATAAGTGAAAAAGAAATGAAGGAAACAATAGCAAAGATCAATAAAACTAAAAGCTTGTTCTTTGAGAAGATAAACAAAATTTGTAAACCATTAGCCAGACTCATCAAGAAAAAAAGGGAGAAGACTCAAATCAATAGAACTACAAATGCAAAAGGCAAAGTAATAACTGACACTGCAGAAATACAAAGGATCATGAGAAATTACTACAAGCAGCTATATGCCAATAAAATGGACAACCTGGAAGAAATGGAGAAATTCTTAGAAATGCACAACTTTCCAAGACTGAAGCAATAAGAAAGAGAAAATGTAAACAGACCAATCACAAGCACTGAAATTGAGACTGGGATTAAAAATCTTCCAACAAACAAAAGCCCAGGACCAGATGGCTTCACAGGCAAATTCTATGAAACATTTAGAGAAAAGCTAACACCTATCCCCTCAAACTCTTCCAAAATATAGCAAAGGGAAGAACACTCCCAAACTCATTTTACGAGGCCACTATCACCCTGACACCAAAAGCAGACAGAGATGTCACAAAAAAGAAAACTATAGGCCAATATCACTGTTGAACGTAGATGTAAAAATCCTCAACAGAATACTAGTAAACAGAATCCGACAGCACATTTAAAGGATCATACACCAGGATCAAGTGGGGTTTATCCTAGGAATGCAAGGATTCTTCAATATATGCAAATCAATCAATGTGATAAACCATATTAACAGATTGAAGGATAAAAACCATATGGTCATCTCAACAGATGCAGAAAAAGCTTTTGACAAAATTCAACAACGATTTATGATAAAAGCCCTCCAGAAAGTAGGCATAGAGGGAACTTACCTCAATATAATAAAGGCCATATATGACAAACCCACAGCCAACATTGTTCTCAATGGTGAAAAACTGAAACCATTTCCACTAAGATCAGGAACAAGACAAGGTTGCCCACTCTCACCACTATTATTCAACAAGGTTTGGAAGTGTTAGCCACAGCAATCAGAAAAGAAAAAGAAATGAAGAATCCAAATCGGAAAAGAGGAAGTAATGTTATCACTGTTTTCAGATGACAGGATACTATACATAGAGAATCCTAAGGACTCTACCAGAGAACTACAAGAGCTAATCAATGAATTTGTTAAAGTAGCAGGATACAAAATTAATGCACAGAAATCTCTTGCATTCCTATACACTAATGATGAAAAATCTGAAAGAGTAATTAAGGAAACACTCCCATTTACCACTGCAACAAAAAGAATCAAATACCTAGGAATAAACCTACTTAAGGAGACAGAAGATCTGTATGCAGAAAACTATAAGACACTTCTGAAAGAAATTAAAGATGATACCAACAGATGGAGAGATATACCATGTTCTTGGATTGGAAGAATCAAAATTGTGAAAATGATTATACTACCCAAAGCAATCTACAGATTCAATGCAATCCCTGTCAAATTACCAATGGTATTTTTCACAGAACTAGAACAAAAAATCTTAAAATTTGTATGGAGACACAAAAGACCCCAAATAGACAAGGCGGTCTTGAGGGAAAAAAACAGAGCTGGAGGAATCAGACTCGCTGACTTCAGACTACTCTACACAGCTACAGTAATCAAGACAATAAGGTACTGGCACAAAAACAGAAATATACATCAATGGAATAGGACAGAAAGCCCAGAGACAAACCCACACACCTATGGTCAACTAATCTAGGACAAAGGAGGCAAGGATATACAATGGAGAAAAGACAGTCTCTTCAATAAGTGGTGCTGGGAAAACTGGACAGTTACATGTAAATGAATGAAATTAGAACACTCCCTAACATAGAAATAAACTCAAAATGGATTAGAGACCTAAATCTAAGACTGGACACTATAAAACTCTTAGGGGAAAACATATGAAGAACACTCTTTGACATAAATCACAACAAGATCTTTTTTGATCCACCTCCTAGGGTAATGGAAATAAAACCAAAAATAAACAAATGGGACCTAAGGAAACTTAAAAGCTTTTGCACAGCAAAGGAAACTCCAAACAAGATGAAAAGACAACCCTCAAAATGGAAGAAAATATTTGCAAACAAATCAACGGACCAAGGGTTAATCTCCAAAATATATAAACAGCACATACAGCTCAATATTAAAACAACAAACAACCCAATGCAAGAATGGGCAGAAGACCTAAATAGACATTTCTCCAAAGAAGACATACAGATGGCCAAGAAGCACACAAAAAGCTGCTCAACATCACTAATTATTAGAGAAATGCAAATCAAAACTACAATGAGGTGTCACCTCACACCAGTTAGAATGGGCATCATGAAAAAATCTACAAACAACAAATGCTGGAGAGCATGTGGAGAAAAGGGAACCATCTTGCACTCTTGGTGGGAATGTAAATTGATACAGCCACTATGGAGAACAGAATGGAGGTTCCTTAAAAAGCTTAAAGTAGAATTACCATATGACCCAGCAATCCCTCTACTGGGCATATGCCCAGAGAAAACCATAATTCAAAAGGACACATGCACCCCAATGTTCATTGCAGCACTACTTACAATAGCCAGGTCATGAAAGCAACTAAATACCCATCAACAGATGAATGGATAAAGAAGATGTGGTGCATATATACAATGGAATATTACTCAGCCATAAAAAGGAATGAAATTGAGTCATTTGTAGAGGCATGGATGGATCCAGAGACTGCCATACAGAGTGAAGTAAGTCAGAAAGAGAAAAACAAATACCACATGCTAACACATATATATGCAATCTAAGAAAAAAAAATGGTTATGAAGAACCTCAGGGCAGGCAGGCATAAAGATGCAGACATAGACAATGGACTTAAGGACACGGGGAGGGGGGAATGGTAAGCTGGGATGAAGTGAGAGAGTGGCACGGACTTATATACACTACCAACTGTAAAATAGATAGCTAGTGGGAAGCAGCCACATAGCACAGGGAGATCAGCTGGGTGTTTTGTGACCACTTAGAGGGGTGGGATACGGAGGGTGGGAGGGAAACTCAAGAGGGAGGAGATATGGGGATATATGTATATGCATAGGTGATTCACTTTATTATAAAGCAGAAACTAACACACAATTGTTAAGCAATTACACTCCAATAAAGATGTTAATAATAATATTCCAGTGTGACAGTGAAGAAATAGGCATTCATATTTTTCTCTAAGTGTTAGATAATATTTTTCTATGTGGACATATTCTTATTTCCGTAAGTGAAAATAACATGTGAGTCGATATGGATGCAAATTTTGTAAATCTGTGTAGCAGGAACATAAGCACAAGTATGGCTCCTGGTTGATATGTAAGCAGAGTAATGTGTTAGTGGTTCATGAACAATTATGTCAGCAAATTTAAAATAGTAGTGATGGGGGGCTTCCCTGGTGGCGCAGTGGTTGAGGGTCCGCCTGCCGGTGCAGGGGACGTGGGTTCGTGCCCCGGTCCAGGGGGATCCCACATGCCGCGGAGCGGCTGGGCCCGTGAGCCATGGCCGCTGAGCCTGCGCGTCCGGAGCCTGTGCTCCACAACGGGAGAGGCCACAACAGTGAAAGGCACGCGTACGCAAAAAATAGTAGTGATGCACTGACTAAAACTGATTTATATGTATCTGTATATATATTCTGCTGTGCTTATACATAGGATCAAATTGTCAAATAAGACATGAATCAGAGATGTCACCCAGAATCAAACTTACTAATGATTTCAAAAATGTGTAGGTAATTCAGGAACAAAGATAAAGAAGAAGATAAACATTAAATGTCTGAGACATCCCAACTGTTTCTCCAGAATGGGGTTACAAATTAAATTAAACTGGGCATCCCATGTTTTAAGTTGCAGAGACACAAACACATTTTTTAGTATAAATAACTCCCCAATACTGCATGGGACATACTTTCAAACACACACTGTTTTTCTCCAATTCAAATTTAACTGGGCATCTCTATTTGTATTTGCTAAATCTGGCAACCCAACTAGATCCTTTCTTCCAGTATTAGACACACTCTTTCACCCAGAATAATAGATGAGGTTTCCAAAGGAGTTTTTGTGGTTTTACCTAACATAGCAGGAGGCATATAAGTTAAATAGCATCTCTATTTTATTCCCACAGAGTTGCATGACTTAGATGATATTCTCCAGGAACGATTCCTCATAAATCTGGTGATTGCAATTTTATTTACTATAAGTAATCCTTCAGCTGGGGACATTCTGCTAAGGGGTTCTATAGATAAGGCCTCTTCCTCCTAGCAAATATCATTAGTCTATTTACCCAGAAGTCCAGTTGACAAGGAGATTAGGCCAGGTCACCTGCCATCTTTTCTTTTCTTTTCCCCTGGGGTTGTATGCTGGTGAAGTGAATAAATGGATCTCAGGTCAGACACTTTAACTCCTTCCTTGCCAAGTACATTCATGAATTTAAAGAAAAACATACTTCCATTTATACCAGCAGTAAAATTAATGGCAGATAAAAGATGTAAACCTTCCATGTTTATGTTAGACACTTAATATCCTTCAATTGGGAAAATTTTTTTTTTATAATCACAAACTTGACCCTTAATAAATTCTGTTGTATTCCATGTATAAAATTTTGAGTACTAAGTAAAGAAGTTAGAGTAGCTATTTGAGAGGAAACATTTAACAGCTGTCTCTTAGTTCCATCAAATAGATATTCTATTTCTCCAAAACTGTATTTAATCAAATATATAATATCTAATATCTCAGAAGAAGTGTGACAGAAATAAAAAAAAGAACAATTTGATGACTAGCAGGCCATAGGGACCAATGTATTATCCTTAAACCAGTGAATATAGACGTAATAGATTCTGAAAATTCTGACAGAGTAAAAACCTGAGGTTTAGCTTGGGCTACCTAATTTTTGTGTAGAAGAATGAAACAAAATATTCTGTCATATACATGATTAGAACTATAACAATTCAATCAATGAT
Source organism: Stenella coeruleoalba (assembly GCF_951394435.1). Lineage (NCBI taxonomy): Eukaryota > Metazoa > Chordata > Mammalia > Artiodactyla > Delphinidae > Stenella > Stenella coeruleoalba. Next base: position 85,473,213 of record NC_137148.1, read on the forward strand.
TTCAAAGTATTTTTAAAAAATACACAACTGCATGACTTACATTAGATGCCTAAAATCTCTTCTTGTAATAGGTCCTTTACTTTTCCCTTTTTCTTGTTCAGTGAGCAGTGGGGAAGGGTGTTGATTATAGAGTCTCTGAAGGGAAAACTTTGCAGCTATTATCACTACTATGGAGGAATCTTAGAAATCTTAGAAAGAGTAAAGTGGGGAGGGGCAGACTGATAGCAAGAGAGAGAAAAGCAATGCCAAAGGCGAGTTGATATATTGTCCTTACAGATATGCAAAATGTATGACTTAACCCCACATCTTTAAAAACTGTAAAATAATAAGATTTTATAAATTAGTAAGAAAAGAATGGTGACATTTGAATAAATTCATGGAGGAAGAACATTTGTGCCCTTTTTCCGTATGGATACGAAACAAAATATGCCCAAAGAGTTTGGAAATATGAAAAATCTCCTTTCCCACTCATCCCAAACCAGTGCTCTATGTCCAGAATTAAATGGGAAAGGACAGTAATCTGAAATTGGAAAAAGAGAGAAAAATATTTTCTCTTTACTTTTTGTTTGGGAACTTCTCATTAACATATGTGATTGAATTTGATAAGCTCAAGAACCAATAACCCCACAACGAAATTTGAGAAGCTCTTGGTTGCTACAATTTTCTAGATGATGCCTACATCTAGAAAATACTAAACAATATTGAAAGACATAGTTAAATATTTAGACATTTCCAAATCTATGGATTCCTGTCGTCATTTATTTTTGTTAGAGTCAGCTTTACCAAAAGTACTTCGTATCATTTTCTCTAAAATGCTTTGCAATTTATTCACTTTAAAGGGATGGCAAGCCATTTAAAAACTTAGGTAAAATATAACATCAGGTTTTCATAAAGCACACTTGTAGCCTAGAAAGTTGTTTGTTTGAATATCAAAATAATAGTACCCTTTCTATCCTAGTATAAAAATATAACACAATTCATTACACTTTTCTCAACTATTTTAACTACTATGAATCTCTGATGTTTCATATCTAAGAGAGATTATAGTTGCTAAATCAGTATTTCGTCCAATTTCTTGGACAAACATGGAGATACACAAACATGGAGACACAATGAAGATGGGCTAAGAGCTGATAGCATTGCCCTTATTCTTATATAATTTTTGCGTTTTTCTATACTAAAATAAGATAATGAATTATATTTTAAAAACTTCAATAAGCACATTCTATTGCATATTATGGTTTTATTTGATGCATTATTAATTATATCAAGTAGTTTTACTTTTTCTTTTGTTTTTGCATAAACTGGTGAAATAAATCTTTATATTTATATAGATTCTACTGGTTTTGAAAATGTGTTTTCATCATTAAACACATTTTAATCTTACAACAAGTATCTATGCAGGTACAAAATATTTTCTGATGTCACAGATGAAGAAATTGAGTATTAGATAGGTCATAATTAGTCCAAGGTAACACTGCTAATGAGTAGAAGATCCAGAACTAAGTTTAGGACTCTGGACATATTGTTCAGTGTTTTTCCACCGCATAGATTTACATCTCCTTTAACACCCAGAAGATTTTTAACAGTCAAAGATTACCACCCAATGATTGTCCCTTCTCCTCTTTAACAACCCTAACTTGAAAAAAAGTAATATGTGAAGGAAATCACTTGAACTTATATATCACTCAACTTCTCTCTTTGCACCTTTTCATAGGAAAAAAAAAACTTCCAAGGAATTGAACCCACTCAGTATTTCTGTATTCTTACCTCCTTTAAATATGTCCATCCCCACCCAAATAGCCATATATTTCCTTTATCTTACCCTATATCATTTCTATCTAGCACATATGATCGTTAAATCAGCAACCATAAAGGAACTGAGTTTTTAACCTACTTGCTAACTAGTTAGCCAGCCAGAATGTTACAGATACAGATACACACACACAAACACACACAGGGATATATACATATATTCTGGAGGGAGAGGAAAAGCACTCTAGATTTACTATTCTGGAATATAAGCAAATGTCTCGGGGAAGAAGACAGAGAGAGCTTTATTTTTACTACCATGGACATCTCCATGCAAGTATATCTCTAAATCTCTCCAGAGGGAAACATTCCCTCTAGCTTCAAAGGCTGATTGCTCTTCCAAGTTATCTTCTGCTCAGACTTGATCTGTACACAAAGCCAAGAAATCCATGGAGAATTTTCTAGTAGTGATCATTTATAAATATACTTTTCATTTATTTGGTTTTCTTCCTAGAAATGTTTACAACGTGTGTGCCCAGATTCTATGTTCTATGGTTCTTGATCATCATTGTATCCCTACTGCTTAAAATATTCCCTGGCATGTAGTAGTAGGTAGTAGTTTATATATAAATGAATTAGCAAATGAATGAATAGATGGAAAATAAATAGTTGATTAATAAACTTTTTAAATGCTGGATAAGTTTGTGTTTGTTGCTGTTTTTAAGCATGTCTTTCCTCTGTGGACATGCTCTGCAATGTTCTATTAACCTGTTCCTGTTGATTAAGTCATTCTCAGCAACTTAGGGATGTATGACTCTGTATAACAAACTCAATATATTGTTTAAACTTACTTTCAGAATTCACACTTAAAAAAGTATTTAAGGTAGACATATATGAGAAAGTGCTAAGTACAGGCTTTCCTCTTCAGACATTTTTAAAAATATCAACAGATATAAGACAGTCTTACTTGTGTGAGAGATAGTGGTCAGAGCTGTCCAGTGAAGGAGGAAATAGGTGTCATTGTAAGAAAGAAGATGAAATAAATTTTTGTTCATTTGCAAATTGGGGCAAATGACAAATAGAATTATTTGGCAATAAAATCTGAACTTTGTAGCACCAAGATGGTGATAATCATACTACTTTACATAAACAAGAAAAATATTCAAAATCTATCACCAACGACTTCCTAGAAATCCGAGAAGACAAAGTGAAAATTTCAAATTTCAGTTCTTTTAAACGTAACGTGTATTTTAAAATTCCAATTAAAATTCTATCCATAAGAATCAGTTAATCTAATTGAAGGGAAGAAAGGTAAAAAAGAATTAGAAAACACGTATGGTATATTAATGGTATAAGCTCTATAATCTGAATATGTAAGTCCAAAATTCTGTCTCTGTTTCTAATACGTAATGTCATATGGGACAAGTTATCAAACCCCTCTTTGCTTCAGATTCCTTATTGAGCAAAGGAGGAAATTTTTTTAAATATGAGATAATATTGGTAAGTATCTCATAAGTAGGACTTTTGTCACATTAAATCAGTAGAAACAATGTGCTTAGAATAGTATCTAGAATTTATGGGTTCTAAAATTCTAATTATAATTTCAAAATTGGAAATGCAAAATTGTATGCTGGGCTGGTAAAGATGAGTCCCTTTCCAATACAATTAGTTAGAAATACTGAGGCTATCTATTGATAGATGGATGGATGGATGGATGGATGGATAGATAGAAAACAGATCTCAATAGACAAAAGGAGAAACTCCCAAGTTCCAGAAACAAAAAAAGATTCTGAAACCAGAGAAGTACCAACCAATTCAAAACTGTTACCTAGCAACATCTTCAGAGCCCAGAGCACACTGGACTTCAACAGAGAGGAAATACAACAGTAGACATCCAACAAAAGCATTACTTTGAGGGAGAATCAACAAATTTAACAAAAAAGTTAATTGATACACTAAATAATGAAAAAATAGACATTTTGAAAATAATATATATTTTAATTATTTAAGGCATAAAATCAGAAAGACAAACAATATTGAAGGAACAGAGCTGTATAAATAAAACAAGCATGTTGGCTAAAATCCAATTAGAATTTCTATAAAAAATAGCCTTGAGCATAGATTTTACATGTAATTTTGTGCTTCTTGAGAACTCTGAGTTTTATATATATATATAATATATATATTACATACATATAATATATATAAAACTTGATTTGACAATATACTTACATACAAAATTTTAACTTTTCCTTTTATTAAATTTATTACTATTTAAGTTTATCAGCATTCTTGATCTTTTTTTGTTAGGTCTTTTATAGTATAGAGTAAAGGTTATTCTGGCCTCAAAAAGCAAATTGGAAAATGTCCCATTCTTTTATATTTGAAAGAGTTTAAGATTAAGTTGAGTTATTTTCATTACATTTTAAGAAGCTTTCACCAAGAATGCTATTTGTATCTAGAGTTCTCCTTATAGAAAATTTTTTATAATAAATGCATATTCTTTAATAGATTTGGAACTATCCAGCTTTTCAATTTCTTCTTCTCACAGCTTCAGTTTGTTGTATATTTCAAGAAATTTGTTAATTTTATGTAAGATCTATTTTAAACAGAATGATAGATAAATGAATAAATATAGATGTATATATGTGTATATTTTTGTGTGTGTGCATGTATTTACTAGCTATGTAGACTGAGAGGTAATAGAAGCACTGCCCCCAAAAAAGAAATAGGGATACCTAGCATTCAGATCATAGTTCTGAATATATTTTTTCACTAAAAGGAACTAAGGCTAGTTCTTTGTGTGTGTTTTTTGATGTGTGTAGAGAAAGAATTGTGTTCAGGTAAATTTAAAGAACCCAAGTATTGTAAAAATCAATCAAAATGCTTATAGGACATGGAAAACAGCTATCAGTTGAAACCAACTTAGTATAGCTATTACTCAAAATAGAGCTATACCTAGTAAATACACACACATCAATTCAATTCAATAAAAAAAAAATCAGTCCAGTAAAAAAAAAAGGCAATTTTTTGCTATATTGTCATCTAGATAAAGCAAATATGAGTGATGAACAATGTAAAGTTATGTGGTCAAAGTCTCTTACTGAGTGATTACTAATGCATGCTACCTGGTGCTAAATTAAAACCAAAACTAGCAGGTAGTCAAAAGGTACAAACTTCTAGTTATAAGATAAATATAAGTTATTTATCTTATATATAACTAGGGATGTAATGTACAGCATGATAAATATAATTAACACTGCTGTATGTTATATATGAAAGTTAAGAGTAAATCCTAAGAGTTTTTCTCATCACAAGGAAACAAATTTTTCTATTATTTTGTATCTATATGAGATCATGGATGTTCACTAAACTTACTGTGAGAATCATTTCATGATGTATGTAAGTCGAATCATTATGCTGTACACCTTAAACTTATACAGTGCTGTATGTCAATTATATCTCAATAAAACTGAAATAAAACAATACAAACGTGCTGCTGACTTTACACTCCTGTTTTTTAAATTGGGAAGGCAGGCATATTAACAAATATATACTATTTAGTGTCAAGACTGAAAACTAGGTATATTCTAGGTATAGTGTACCGTGTAAGAGGGAATGGCCAACAGTGCCTTGGAAGTGATAGGAAAGACCTCCGTGAGATAACACTTCTGAGCTGGCTCCCCAGTTTCACTCAGTCACAGAACTAATTAGCAATCAAGACAGTCTAGTATTCTGTTCTCCAGCATCAGTATATATATATTTTTTAGTTTCAAATTTTATTTAATTAACTTATCAGGTGCACAAAATATATATTTCAAATCTTATTAAACTCAGTTATTTGAAACATATGTTTACACAGGGGACAAACAGATAGATGATTTCAAATAACTTCTGGTACAGTCCATTATCCTGTACAATGGATTAAGCTAGACTTTGAAGGCTATGCATCATGCCAGCTGCCAAAACTGTGGGTATTTCCTGGAAACTGCTTCAGAGGACACAAAAAATACCAAAGCCAAAGAAATGAAGCCCTCATTGCCTAGGGTTGAAGGAAGAGGATCTCAAAAAGATGTAAATTTTAAATATATCAAGCAATGCTACTTTAATTCATTTAGTTCTACAATTAGTAATAACATGCTCACCTTTCTTGGCTGATCAAAAGATAACTAAATCGGATCTCTACTAACTTGTAAGCCCTCGTAAAATCCTTTAATCAATGGTTATCTCTGATTTTCAAGACTCCTGTGTTAATTATGGTCTGTATTGTCTATTTGTCAATTAATCATACATGTCTTGTGAAATCTAATGCAGCAATACATTGAAGATTATTTTTAAAACACTATTATTTGCAACTTCAAACATTTGTATCAAGTTTCTCCAACTTTATGTTAAGCTCCAAGAGAGTAGAAATGGTAGCTTCAAATTCTTCCTTTCCCATATAATCCTAGAGACTAAGTTTTTTAGTTGATGTTAAATAAATGTTTATTGATTGGTTAATTTAAATAAATTGTCCAATTAAAAGTGGCAAGGATCTATATTAAGTCAATGGCCATGAGAAAATAAAGTAAAGATTCTATTTAAGAGAAACATAGAAAGTAGGATTGGCCAGACTTGATGACTGACTGCCTAACGGAGGACTGAGAGATAAAAGTTGGCTGAAAACGTTCAATGTAGCTTGAGTAACTGGATAAAGAAGGCCGTATTTAATATATTAGGGAATACAGAAGGAGAATGTCTCTTTTGGGGATGAGGTACAGGTTTTCCCAATGTGTAGGAAAAGCCAGGCATAGTCAAGCAATTTTCAGCCTCATAAAACCTACTATCATTATTCGCTCTTGAAACATGGCAAAAATGAGACTCAGAATCCAAAATCACTGAAAGAATGACTGAGATTCCAACCCAGAAGGTTTGACTACAGAGCCTCTGCTCTTCACTCTTACTTTCCCTCAGTTGTTTCATGAGTACTATGCAAATTAAATATGAGTATAAAACTACTATATGGGACTTCCCTGGTGGCACAGTGGATAAGAACACACCTGCCATTGCAGGGGACACAGGTTTGATCCCTGGTCTGGGAAGATCCCACAAGCCATAGAACAACTAAACCCGCATGCCACAGCTACTAAGCCTGAGCTTTAGAGGCTGCGAACCACAACCACTGAGCTCGTACACCACAACTACTGAAGCCCAGGCACCTAGAGCCCTTGCTCCGCAACAAGAGAAGTCACTGCAATGAGAAGCCCATGCACCACAACAAAGAGTAGTCTCCACTCACTGCAACTAGAGAAAGCCTGCATGCAACAACGAAGACCCAACACAGCCATAAATAAATAAATTTACTGTTTAATGCACTATAATACCAAGGATCTTTTTCATTTTATCAAGCACATTCACCTCCTTTTCATTTCAGAAAGAACACCTACATGGTTCAGACATAAATGCCAAACACTTAGAATAATGGTTGGCAGATACTAAATACTTCAGCAATTTTTGTTGAACAAATGATGAATGCATGAATTTAAAAATGTCATAGAAAGAGGAGGGCATAGAAGGGGCCATTAATTAACTACCTTATGTTTCAGTTCTCCCCTTAAAAAGGGAAATAACAACACTTATAACATGTTTATTATAAGAATTAAATAAAACGGTTATGTATGATTAATGGTCTGCTAATAATAATTCATACACATATAGATTATTATTGTTATTACAATAATGGGAGTGAAGCTAGTAAGATGCTTTTTGTAGGTATATTAGACTACAAACTAGAAGATATAAAAACACATTGGATTAAGGATGATTGATTTCTCCATAAAATGTTTCTTTTTAGCCTTATGATTTCATCATTAACTACAGGAAAGCTATGAATCATAAGACATGATATAATCATTATATGCTAATTTTAACCAGAGCACTTGTGACTGTATGAATATGTGTTTGTATTAACACAAGACTTTGCAATAAATTGCTTTTGCATACTCTACACTCCCCAAAGAAAATTCTCAATATCATTTAATATAATTAAAAATAAGATTCTGTATTTCACTCTTGAGAGAAGAATGTAAAACAAAAATAAAATTAATTTCTTATCTAATAGTATGTGTAAATAGTAGTTCTTAACAAAAGGTAGAGAATTGTTATGGTCTTCAAAGGCTAAAAAAATTGAACAAATGCATGGGCAAATAATCAAAAAAAATTAAAAAATAAAATTCAGAGTAATTTTGAAGTAAAATGGGTACACAATGGTAAATTTAATGTCTCACTAATTAAAAGAGGCATCATGGAGACAAAACAGGGGTGTTTTGAATCTGTTGCCTTAATTAACTCCTATTTTCTTTTTTAGAATGGAACATCAGCAAAGGCCATTTAATGGTAATGAGGTTGAGTGAGAGGCCTAATATATAACCACTTTTAACAAGTGTATATTCCTTACTGTGTGTCAGGAGATTACTATTGTAACAAAAGAAGAGTAAAAGGATGGATGTTTATTTTACATTCAGACTTGCATTTGCTTTAAGATACTGGAATTCTTGAAGGGCCATCATTTTAGCCTTTTTTTTCCTTCTCGTGGCACTATTAATGTTTTTAAAAACATACTGATTTTTTAAATTTATGTAAATTTCCACATTCAACTCTTTTGTATTCCTCTTTAAAGTTGGAAGTGGAAGTTAAAAATCCCAACTGTTTTGCCACTCTAGAGAGTAGGTTATTTTTATGCTCATGCCAGTAGAATTCTCATGAGTCATTTTCTGCACTTTTTTAAGGTATAGCCTCTATAACTGTATGATGAATGGTGACATCTGGGCTCTGACCTAAGAGAAATACGTCACTTACTGGAGATGAAGATGACAGGTCATGTCTGTTACACTTGTCCCTTTCTTCCAATTTTTAACCCTATGCTAAACTTTCATGAGAAGAAGGCATAATGGAGAGTCTTGAACAAGGATTCTTGTTTGATTTGCAATGTACCATATAAAATCCATTCTTGAATTGGAAAAAATTTAGGCCAAAGTTCATACACCTTTTGAATAAACTTAGTTCAGGTTACAATAGAACCTGACATTTTCAAAACTCTTCTGTGGTTAGGTGCAAAAATCAACAGAAACTTTGTGGTTTGGTTGGAATCACAGTAAGACCAAATTTTGCCATAAGACAGATGTTTGGATTTCATTTGGCTCCAAACTTGAAGAAAATGTTGTTATGCAAATCAACAGGAGTATGAACAAAAATTGTCTTTTATAATAATGTATAATATTATAGCTAAGAAGCTTAACTTCATGTTAAATGTTACTTCTTTATATAATTAAAATTTACACATCTATTTTCATTACCTCCAAATACATTGCTAAGTATTTTCTTAAATTCTTACTTGTAATTTACCATAACACTTCATCAATTCTTCATCAAATATAGGTGCTAAATTATCTGTCTATACTTATTTCATTAATTTAAGTTGTAAGGCCTTCATATACACATTTAAGGATGGTATCCTCCCTTTAAATTAAACAGATATATTTTATGATAATACAGACTGATTGCATTATTTTCATCTCATCAGCATTTTAGTATGACTATATATATTTGATACTAAATGTGAACTTTAGATTTTAAGTTGTAAGCACTCCATACAAACTGCGTGATATTAACCATTCACTTTAACTTTGCCTGACTCCAAGCAGTTAGTTTCCAAACGCCTGAAACAGGAATTCTTTTCACATTTTTTCCTAAACTATATCTCTTAGTCTCCTCCAGAGATGTATTCAGTTTTCTACTCCAAAAGATTCAAATTATTCTCACTCATTGATTAAGTACATCACAATCATTCATAATTTGCCTACTGTTTTTCTGATTACTTCTGCATCTCAGTGTGCAAGTAATAACAATTACAAAATATAGGAAGACCATTTATTGGTGTTCTGAATTGATCCATGACAATGTGGTTATCAGTAAACAATTCTGAATTTGAAATATTGCAGTATTATATATTATGTTCAGTATCTTGTGTATTGAAATATAAAATAGTATGGTTTTAGCTTAATAAACAGTTTTTAATTAGTATTATAAATAAGTAATCAAAGTTTTTTACTATTTGAACAAAAATCAGGAATTAGATTAAACCATACATTGCTGACCATCCACAAAAAAATATAAACATTTCACATTCATTGGTTTATAAGTTTGATAGAGGTGCCACCACAAAGTACCACAAACTGGGTAAATTAAATGATAGAAATGTGTTGTCTCACAGTTCTGGAGGCCTGAGATGCAAGATCAAGGTGTTGGCAGGGTCAGAGTTTTTTTAGGCCATTGAAATACATGTCTAAATACCATTAGCCTATCTAGGCCCATTATGTTTATACCTCACTATCATACTTTGCAGAAATGGAAATATTTTTATCAATTTAATATATATGTATTGCACTGATTTGTGCATCTTTAATTTTAGTTAAAAAGGTAGTTTATTCTCATATTTAATTTCATTTTTGGCAAGTTGTGCTTTCATGATCTTTGTTTCTTTATCTGTTGTATTAATAGATAAATACGTATAAAGTATTTTTATATTGAATTTTTCAATGTTCCCTATAACTTGAACAAATGTAAAAATGTCTTATTTATTAGTCATATTTATAAGTATTAAAATATAATAATAAAAAACACATTACACATTTTTGAAATAATGGTAACTTCTTAATTGGAAAATAATTCTTAATGAGATAAAAGTGGCTATTTTTTTTCAGTGAATTTCTATATCCATGGGTGAAATCACTTCTTTTTCAAAGGAGATAGGATGTGTTAGTTAGTGTTCAACCAGAGAAACAAGCACAACAGACAACATATATTGAGATTAAATGCAAGGAATTGGTTTCAGGATCGTGGGGACTGACTAGGCAAGTGGGAATTCCATTCCGAAAGGCCGGCTCTCAGGAAAGACAGCCTGGGACTCAGACAGGAGCTGAAGCTGCTATCCTGGGCAAATTTTCTTCTTCAGAGAGGCCCTCAGCTCTGTTCTTAAAGCCTTTTAGTTGATTGAATCAGGTCCACCCAGACTATCTAGATAATTTCCCATACTTAAGGTTAACTGATTATAGACCTTAAACACATCTATAAAACACTTTCACAGCAAAACCCAAATTAGCTTTTGAATAACAGGAGACTAGCCTAAACAAGTGGACACATAAAACTGACCATCAAGCAGAGTTTGGCACCACCATAAGAGTCCATTTTTTGATCCTTAATTTTTCATGTGACAAGTATAAGTTCTAAGAATTCTTGCACAGTAATAACTGGATGGAAATTGTGGTTTTGTGGAATAAAAAAAATCTTTGTCATAAAATTCTTTAAAGCCATAATAAGTTAGAGCCCAAAATTCACATAGTGACCTATCTGACCAAAAAATAGTCTCAAATATATCTGCTGCAAACTCAATTAGATCCTCTTTCAATTCTGTTAAAATTAAACCATTGGAAGAAAACTGACTTTCAGAACAATTTATTACCAGTCATTGTATTCATTAATTTTCTGAGTTTTTGGAAACAAACAAAAAAAGCTTTTAACAAGTATATATTGATTCTATTACTCTTTCACTTAAAGGCAACTTTTTTACCCTGATATATTTAGAAAATGTTGTAAACATGTGTGTGTGTATACCTATATTAAAACTAACTTCAGTTCTGCAGATTTAGTTTACTCAAGTTAAAGAAAGTATCTGCCATAAAAATTAACTGGCAAAGTCAGTAAATACTGTCATACAAATCAACAATATTATACTGAAATTCTATGAGGAAAAAAAGTATTATTTTATTTCCAATTCATATAAAAATATTAACTACATGTTTTTGCTTTGAAATTAAGATTGATAGACATATAGATGTGTACATATATAGATATAGATTTAGTTACTACATAGAAACTTGCTCTGAATTTTACATCTGGATGAGAACAAGCACCCTGCCATTCTCAATAATTTTTATTGATGTGCCAGTTAATAAGGTGTTTTTTTTTTTCACAGCTCCAAAACTTCACTTATCTAGTCAGCATTGTGATGCTGGACCAGAACTCTGCAAAACATATTTCTAATTTGTCAACTGGTTCCCTATCATAATCTACCAATGAGGGCATTAAAGAGAGACTGAATGGCTGAGAAAGAAGAGATTTTCTCTTTCCTCTCAGCATTACTTCAGATCTTTTAAAATTATTATTATTATTAATCTGAGAGTAGCCATTTGTTCCTGTAGCAGTGGGTGAAGAGAGCAGACTTTGTCTTTACAAACAGAACCAACTTCCCTGTGTCCCCTTAGAGACAACAGAATCACCCAAGTAGGCTGAATTTCAGCTTTTCAAGGTTATTCCCTTTACTTCCTCACCCATAGGGATGGTAGCTACTTGCTTTAGGCTAATACCTCCATGAAAACATTTTGGCTTTTTTTGTTTTTTGATGACCAGTTAACAAAGACTTATATCTAGTTAATAAATTAATTTTACTTCTCTATATGTTTTAAAATATGTGCCGTAATTTTTGTTTCCTGATTAATTTCTCACTCTGATTGATGCAGATTCATTTTTCCTTGCACATCAAGAAGCAACAATAGACTTCTGCCATCACCTCACTGGTTAAGATTGTACCCTATGGTCACATCTAGCTACAAAGAAAACAGATTAATCTAACTTATCCAGTTTCTATAGTAAGAGCACATAAAGCATAAGGTGGGTAGAAATTTAAATTACTCTAACCAAACTACAGTGTCTTGCAACCTAAGAAAATTAATTATAATAGAATTAAATTGAATAAAATACAAAAAGTAAAGAACTTAAATTACAATAATAAAGTTAAATAAAAGGCAATAAGGAGTAATATTGACATTATAGAAGTTTTAATCATAATTTGGAGAACAAACCTGGAAATTTGTCATGAATCACAGAGAAGAAAGTAAAAAGATTATAGGGCGAGTGTGCACAGAGAAAAAAACTGATAGGCAAGTAAGTTAGGCAACAAGAATCTAAACAATTCTAAGCATCTTGGAAGACTGCACAGGAACTTGGAAAGCTAAATAAGAATCAAAGATCAAATATGTTTCTGAAAAAAAAAAAAGCCTCATGTTGGAGAAATGTGAAGAGGTGCAAAGTAATATTCCAGGAAAAGGTGTCGAAAAAAAATAGGAAATAGAAAATATAAAATGGAACTATTTCTTGAAGACCATAAGACTTGTAGAGACAAAAATTAAAATATATTAAGGAAAAAATGCACAAACTGGGATTAACAGCTGATTAGACAGTACAGATAAGAAAAGATAAGTGTACTTGAAGACATGGTGGTATAAACTATCCAAAAAGAATCATATTCAATATATAGAGAAAAGACTTAAAAATATCAAAAAGTCTAACAAATCTGTGAATAAAGACCTAAAAACAAAGAATGGGCAGAAGAAGTTGTTGAATACAATATTTGAAGAAATAATAGTAAAAAAAATTCTGAATTTAATAAAAACTATTATTTCACAGATTCAAGATGCTAAACAAACACCAAGTAGTACAAACAGAAAGTTACCCCAAATTACAATGCAATCAAATTATTAAAAACCAATAAGAGATTACTTTAAAAGCAGCCATAGAAAAATGACAAAGGAACACAGCTTATAATAACAATAGCATTCTCATCAAATACAATATGATCTGGAAGATAAAATATCTTTCATAAACTGAAAAGGCAAAATAAAAAGAAATTATCCTATTTTTCTATTTTATAATTACAAATAGTTAATAGTTCAAAAAAGCAAATTAAAGGTTTTGATACATGTAAGAGCTGAAAGTCTTCATTACTGGCAGAAATGCACTACAAGAAATTTTTAAGAGAATGTCTTCAGGTAGAAGAGAAATAATATAAGATAAAAATTTGGATCTAAATAAGAATTATCAGGCACAAATAATCACTAAAACAGAGGAAATCAGAAAAGTTAATCTGCAGAAAACTAGGCAAATACATTTGAAAACATTTAGGAACTGAACACTTTCCTAGAGAAACACAGATAACCATACTGATCCTGGTAAATTTAGACATCTTAAACAGAGAAACTGCTATACTATCAATGGAGAAAGTATGAAGAAACTGCCCTACAAAAAACAACCAGGTTCAAATATTTTCAACAGGGATTCTACCAAGTCTTCAAATATGGTACTGTCCCAATGTACTATAAATTATTCCATAGCACTGAAAATGAAAGAAACCATTCTAAATACTTTTATAAAATAGGAATAGCATTATACCTAAATCTGCTAAAGAAAGGAGAAAAAAGAAAAACACACATATAAATCACTCAATAATACAGACTCAAAAATATTACATAAAATATCAGCAGGGCTTCCCTGGTGGTGCAGTGGTTGAGAGTCCGCCTGCCGATGCAGGGGACGCTAGTTCATGCCCCGGTCCGGGAAGATCCCACATACCGCGGAGCGGCTGGGCCCGTGAGCCATGGCTGCTGAGCCTGCACGTCCGGAGCCTGTGCTCCACAGCGGGAGAGGCCACAGCAGTGAGAGGCCCGCGTACCACAAAAAAAATATATATATATCAGCAAACAGAATCTAACAATACATTAAAAATAGAATATGATATGATCAAGTGGATTTTATTCCAAGACTAATTTACTCATATCATTACAATGTTAATAAATGTAAAAAACAAGTTTCATCTATATTATATGGTTACCTCCATAGATGCTAAGCCTTCAAAAAAAATTCAACAGCCATTTGGATATTAGTAGAGAAATTGAGTGATAATTTCTTAAATTAATATATAAATGCAAATATAAAAATATAAATAAATACAATATGTAAATATACTTGTTAAATATATTAAATTTATACAAATACATATTTAAACTTCCAAGGCACAATGGGAAACAAGAAATATATCCACTAAGATCAGGGAGACAAGGCAAGAATGCACACTTAACTGTGTTACTATCAAATATTGTACTAGAGGTATTAGCTAATCCAATTTGGTGAAAGAAATCAATCTAAGGCATACAAATTTGTAACACAGAAGAGAAATTATCTTTATTTATACATGATATGATAGTATACCTAGAAATATATAGGACATCAATGAAAGAATTAGCTCAATCAATAAAATAATTCAGTAAAGTTCCAACATATAAAGTCAATAAATACCAATAGCTTTCTTATATTAAACAATAAATTATCAAAGAATCTAAGTGTATGAAAAATACCATTTAAACGAATACTACACACAAAAAAATTCTTAACCTTTAATAAGAAATGTGTAAAACCTATGTAGGGAAACTTTAAAAGTTTAAAACTCTCTAAAGTCTTAGACAAATGAAAAGACATGTCCTGTTCTTGGATAGGATGGTTCAACATTATAAAGATGCCAGTTCTCCTTGAGTTAATTTGTAAATTTAATATCATTCTAGTAAAGAAACTACCACACTTTGTTATGGAGTTAGACATATTGATTTTAAAATTCATATGGTAGACAAACATATAAGAATGGCCAAAAAAAAAAAAAGAATGGCCAAGGAATTACTGGGAGTAGAGTGGAGGTAGGGGGAACCACTATAAAGAAAGAAAAAATAATAATAGGGACTATCCCCGCCGAACTTTAAAACATACTAAGCGTCTATAATTAAAATAGTGTAGTATTGGCACATGAATAGCCACAAGACCAGTGGGAACAAAATATATAACCCAGAAATGGATCCAAGTACATAATGTCAGCAAATATTCAAACCAAAAAACAATAGAAAGGCATATTTAAAACAGACATTAAAATAGCCGTTACCTGAAAAGTGCTTGAAAAATAAAAGAATAGAATAAAAATACATAATACAAATATTAGTCCAAAGAATGCTGAGGTGACTTTTTAATAAAAGACAATGTAAAAGTCAGAAAAAGAAATATTACCAGGATAAAGAAGGAATTTCATAGCAATAATCAATTCTATTCATTAAGAGGACATAACAATCTTAAATATTTTGGGAAATAAATAATTTCAATATGCAAAATCTGATAGAAATGAAAGAGACAGACAAATTTACAGGTATACTTGGATTTTGCTGCACTGCAGTATGAATAATTATTATAACAAGTAGAAAATCAGTAAGAATATAGAAGACTTGAAGAACTTTATCAACTAACTTCAACTAATTGATACTTACAAAACACTCATGAAAATAACAAAATATACATTCTTTTCAATGACACACAGATCACTCTCTAAGACAGAAAATATTTTACATAAAAAACCTTCAGTAAGTTTCAAACTTGGAAAAATACGTCTATTCTTTGGCCACAATGGAATTAAACTGAAAATCAATTATGGAAAGATATCTGAAAATTGTCCATATATTTGGAAATAAACTATACATTTTAATAAGCCATGAGTCAAATAACGTCGCAAGAAAAATTGTTTTTAAAAAATTGAACTGAAAACTGAAAATATAACGTCAAAATTTGGGAAATGCCATTAAAGTCATGCTTAGAATGACATTATAACATAAAATGCTTATGTTAGAAAAAGGAAAGAATTCAAATAAATGCTCAAATTTTTATTTAAAGAAATTAGAAATTAAGAAAAATATTAATCTTACATATATTTATAAAGTAAGTATATATTACATTATATATAATATATACAAATATATAGAGAGAATAAAGAAAACTAAAGAAAATAAAAAAAAATAAAAATAGAGAAAAACAATAAAACCAAAAATAGCTTCTTTCAAAGGACAAATAAAATTAATAAATTCCATCATGAAAACTGATCATGAAACAAAAGAGAGAACAAAACTTACCAATGTCAGAAAAGAATAAGAGAATTACAAAGCCTATAGACATTAGAATACTAAGTCAATATTATGAAAAATTATTGCCTATATATTTGAGATCTTTGAAGAAAAACACAAATTGCCAACATTCATTAAAAAACTAATAGACAACGAGAATGGGCCTGTATCTGTTATCTGTTAAAGGAACTGAAACTTTCCCATTAAAACAACAACGCTATTTATGTCCAGTTGCCTCATAGTACAAATTTATCAAACATTTAAGAAAGAAAAATTCCAATTCTATACAAACTCGACCGTAGAATAAAAGAGGATCACTAAAAAATACTTTGATGATGCCAGCATTATCCTGACAACAAAACCTTTCAAAGACATTACAAGAAAATATAACTATTGACTAATATCCCTCTGGGCAAATGTCCTTAATCCCACAACACATTAGACAGATAATATCCCATCAGCAATTAAGGCTCATCTTAGGTTGGAAAATTGTCATTGACATATGAAAAAATTAAATTATTATATAAATGGATTAAATAAGAGAATTCATGTGACAATTTTTAATAAATAAGAAAAAAAACCTTCAACAAAATTCAGTGACCATTCATGATTTTTCAAAATCTCCATAATTTAGAAGAAAATGACTCAAATTGATAAAAGGCATCTTTGTAAAGCCTACATTTAACCTTAACTTTAAGAAATGAAAGACTGTACACTTTTCTATACACTCAGGAATGAGAGTAGGAAGCTTGCTCTCACTATTTCTACTCACCTTGTAATGGAGGTACTAGTCAGTACAATAGATAAGAAATAAACAAATGCATACAGATTGTGCAGAAGAAATAAACATTGTTGACTTTCCAACAACATGATCACCTATTTAGAAAGTCCTAAAGAATCTAGAAAAACTACTGTAACTTAGAAGTGCATTTAGGAAAGTTGCAGGATTCACAGTCAATGTGCAAAGATTAGTTGTATTTCCATTTCTAGAAATGAATACTTGGAAATTGAAATTCTAAAAGGAGCATTTATAAGAGCATCAAAAACACCAAGTACTTAGGGATGAATGTAATGAAATATGAATATAACCTGTATATTGAAGACTATAAAATATTGCTCAGAAATATTATAGAGGACCCAAATAAATGGAGAGAAATATTATGCTCATAGATCAAACAAGATGAAATCTCAATCAAAATCCCACCAGGCTCTTTTCTATAAAATTGACAAACTGCTTCTAAAATTTTTATGAAAAGACAGAGGATCTCAGAGAGCCGAACAACTTTGGAAAGGAAGAAAGATAGATGATTCATACTATCTGCTATCAAGACTTACAATAAAGCCACAAAAATTTAGAGAGTGTAGTATTGTATAAGGATGAACAAATAGATCACTGGAATAGATTAGGGAGTCCAGAAATAGATGAACACATATATGGTCAATTGATTTTTCAAAAAGGTCCCAAGGTAATTCATTGGGTAAAAGATGGTTTTTTCAATGAATTATACTAGAACAATTAGATATGCATATACAAACAAACAAAAATGTGAACTTCTAACTTCTAACATTACTAACTGAAATCCCAAATTAACATGAAGTGCATCATAAACCTAAATGTAAGCACCTGTATACAGAATGTACAGAACTTGTGTATAGGTGTGTAGAACTTTTGAAAAAAAATAAGAAATTCTTTATGATCTTGAATTAGGCATAAATTTCTTAAATAAGTCGCAATAAGAATAAAATGATAAATTTGCCTTTAGTACAATAAAAATGCTTTCTGAAATACACTCTTAAGAAAATAAAAAGGCAAACCACTGGAAGAAAATATTTGCACTATATATGCATATGTATATG